>NW_027176274.1:5524566-5662066 GCF_023349555.1 Cebidichthys violaceus | reverse complement strand
CCTTATAGAACGGACATGGAAAAGTGCTGTTGGGCCTTTTCCTGTATGGCTCTATATCTTACTTCCTATCTGTAGCCCTGTGTGTGTTTACGGCTGTGTGTCTGAATTTATGGGAGAGGGCCACTAGAGTTGAATGCGTGTCCGCTTGTGACTTATGTGTAAACAGCTGTGTTCAGTGGACTGAAGCTGATGCACTCTGTTGAATATTTAAACACTTGCAAGCACACACAAACACACGAGCGAGAAGAGAAACAAAGTCTATTTTGTCGTGAGTCAGATGTGTTGTTCTGTTTTGTCGTTTTCATTTTACAGCACCAGCAAAATGATTGTGACTACACGACTGGTGAGATCATGTGTTGTTCAGTGTTATTATCCTAAAATCACTTAGCGTGGAGACAATTAAAAACCAGACAAAGTGAACTTCCACAAAATCTACTTGCCCTAAGCCTAGAAGATGTAGAATTATCTCTGTGTGTGATTGTGGGTGGCATTTAGGGATGGCAGCAGGAGCAGTTGCTGTGGTGTAAAGTGGGAATGAACCGTTATCATGCACGGATTACATCCAGAAGGCAAACATCTGGCACGCAGACATAGACAGACAGACCAGCAGACAATCACTGAACCTGCAATAGCCAAGAGGTTGATCCGCACTGTGATCATGGAGATGATGGCTGCAGATATGATGTGCATGATGTCATTAGGCGCAATAACAAGCAATGTGTATGGGCAGGATAAAACATGGCCGGTGCAATCACAGAGGTTGCAGTCAGCATGATTGGACGTTTAGGACACATTTATCTCCATTAGATAGAAATCAGTTGCTGCCAGTCATTTTATATAAATTGTACAAGGTATATAATCAGTTCAGCACCAAGCTATTTTTTATGGAAATATCTCACTGTTCTTTGTTGTGTCTGAGCAGAACATTGATATTTTACACTTTACAGTCACCCGATACTCAAAAGGGAAAAGGGGGAAGATTCTATCAGGAAAAAAAACTCTATAAACATTCCACCTTTTACGTCCTCTCATTACGGACACTTTAAACTGAGGCAGGACTCAAATAAGAGCTAAGTTTGAAACCACAAAGTTGAATTGGACAAACTGTAAAATAGATGTAGACAGAGGTAAATGGGCTATAATTGCATATAATACAGTAGCCCTATTCTCCTTTCAGTCAAGTAAAGACATCAGTTCACCCTGAATGATGAATGTATGAAACGAGTTGCAAACATTGTAGATTTTTCAGTTTTTCCACTGAGTGCTTTCTCTTTGTATTACACGTATTATAATAAATAACCCTACTTGTTATCTCAATGGTAATCACTGTACTCACTACTGCAAAGTGCAATCCTTGTTTTAAATCACTTTTTATTGTTATTATATCTGTGTTATGCCTGAATTTTATTTTTATTGTAGTCAGGGTAACCTGTTGAAACTTTTGTTAACAGTAGAGGATGTCCCTTATTCTCTCCCCATCATCGCAAACCTCTTGGCTAGTCCTGACACATCTAGGATATATTGTTCCCTTTGGGCTCTCTCTCTCGCCCTGCCTTTCACACAAATACACACCCACACACACACACACACACACACACACACACACACACACACACACACACACACACACACACACACACAGACACACACACACACACACCTACACAATACAGAATTCTAGCAGCAGGCCATCAGTTGCAGCCAACAGCCCACTTCAAATCCACTGGGAACAGGTACGTGTCATTTCCTGTTCTTGTCTTCACCTTTCACATGTCACAACTTGACAAAAGCAGTGCGATTTGATGGCACATGAAGGAGAAGGAGAGGAGAAGGAGAAGGAGAGGAGAGGAGAAAGGTGAGGAGAGGAGCAGGAGAGGAGAGGAGAGAGGAGAAGGAGGCCATAAAAGTAGCATTTTAACGCGCCAGTTGCAATAGAGGTCTGCTTAAGAAAACATTAAAATATGGTACAGTTACTGTTTTTAGCCTTCATAACATATTAAGAAAAATATATTGCTGCCAAATTTATGAAGCACATCATTATTGCTCAAGTAAAGTAGTAAATGTGGAGAGATTTGTACAATGGCGTGCTTTATTATTGAAGTTATTGTGCAGCTGAGAATAATTTGCTATCCCCAGCTAACAAGCTCCATACAACAGTAACATATTGTAATACATAATACTTACACAGCTCCATAAAGAAACATACAGACTAATGGTCTGCATTCGTCACTCTTTACACTAAATCATCATTCTTTATGAACGTTTTACACAAATTCTTGAGTAGATCATGGATTGATAACGAATACCAAAATTCAGCAGAACATGCACTGCACCTACTCCTTCACTACATAGCTATGTGTTATTAACATAATAGGCTGAGAACACAATGTAGCACTACACAGCTGGCCACTGTAAGTCCCATGACCTAGACATGTTAATCCCTGTCCAGACATGCTGCATTACCTCCTATAGAGCAAGATGATTAACTTCAACCACTATGTAGAATAAGTATACGCAGACAGACACACACACACACACACACACACACACACACACACACACACACACACACACACACACATATACCATACTTTACATACAGAAACAGAGATACACAAAGACACACACAATGGCAGATTAAAATAAAAAGGAAAGCAGACACACACTCTCAATCCTCATAAGCACACATCCAACCGTGCACCTAATACACACTAATTACAGATGTCAAATTGAATAATGGTGTGATTTTTTTTGTTTGTGATTATTTGTAGGAATCATGTTTACTTATATGCAGAAGTATCGTGGTGATTTTGATAATATACGTGTGATGTGGAAAAAGATTGCTTTTGATCACAGTCGGCAGATGAATTGTCTTAATCCACTATATCATATTTAGTATGATAAGGGAAAATGCCGCCACCCTTGCTCTGAAGTCTAATGTCTTGAATCTGGTACAGAAATACATTGGGCAAGTATCTAACAGTTTAAATTTTCAACTTTTAGATAACATGAAAAATCACATTTCTATCAATAGCAGAAATTAGGTAAAAATCCCCCCAAAAAATGTTGGGACATGGGATAATTTTTACCTAATATATATTGCAAAAACAGTAGTCTATGTGCCCAAAGACTAAATATAGTAAGATAAGAAAAACTCACTTTTCTATTCAAATAAAAATTTCAGTTGCAGGCACAAATGGGTTGAACTTTTCCAAGGCTGTGTGGGTCATAAACAAAGTTTTGTGTTTTTATGTGTGTACATTCCTGCGAGCTCATAGTTGTGACTGTATATATGTAAGTGCATGACGGTGTGTGTGTTGCACATATATGTTTCTCTTTGGAAGTGTGTGTCGCCTTCTGTTATCTCGCATGTTCTTACCAGGCAGGTCGCAGCCGAGGACCTCCATCCTCATGCCGATCCCAGCAGGGGACCACCTCTCTGGAAAGACTCTGATGTACTGGGCCACTATCTCATCGAACCTCCGCACCTCAGGAGTATCATAGTGGCCGTTCCCCTCGAAAATCTAAGAGGGAGGCAAAGGCATGTAAGGAGGAATGTTATGTTGTTTAGAGGTATTAGACAGTGCTTTCCTGTTTTCATTGTAGAACAAGGAATGAGTAAGGATGAAACATGTCCCCTCCAGTTTAAAAGATGTTGTCCTGTCAATTCTGACATTCAAGTTCAATTCACTCAATGTGAAAATGTGGCAATGTTCTTTAGCCTGCTCCACTGATGACAGCAGCTTTTTTTTGACTGTAGCTCAGCACAGGAAGAGCCTGCTGTGATTTAAAAGAAAATGTGTCACAAGTATTACTGCTTGTCCTAGAGTTTGTTTTAAAGCCAAAGCCGTCTGAGACGTGCCTAAGATTTAACATGATGAGTGATAAGCTTGACTTCATGTTTGTTTGATATATGTGGCATCTGTCAGAGTGGGTGCACTGAAACATTGTTCTGTGGTGAAGACAGCATTGAGCACAAGTATCCTGAAACAATGGAGAAAGACATATTCGCTGCAGAGGTAGTTAAAATTGTCATTTCCCCACTCCACCGTTCACGTCTCACTGAAAAACAACAGCAAAATCGTGAGCCTGTCTCTCCAAAGTCATATAACACTCCTAATCACCACCGTTTCCAAGCACAGTATGACATGTGACATAAAAATAACAATGGAGACTGTGTTTTCTTTGATTTTCAAGTAAGCAGCCTGTGGCAAAAACACATTTATTACAGGCTGAAAACTGACTAGACTGCACAAATCCTTTCAAAATGTGGGCTGTGAAAGTTGTAATATTGGTTTCATTAATTGAAATGCATATATCTGTCTTCCCCATTTCTAGAATTTAAAAAAAAGTGTATGATGAATTTCCCAGGATGCTTATTTAAAAAGACAGGCAGATGAGAGAGAACAGAATTTTAGCATCAGGAGAAAAGCCTGGCACTAAGAAGTGCTATTAACGTTTTAAGACTGAGTCTCAGAAAGCAGAAGAGAGTTTAAAATGCCCTGTCTCACAGTGCGTTAGACTGCCGGCAATGTTGATGCAGGAAAGACATTTTTAATTAACACCCATGAGAGTCAAATAGAGGATGAGTGAACAGGAGGATGAGACACAGAGAAAAGCAGAGAGAGAGCACAGAGGACTTAGAAAGCGGCAAAGACAGAAGCAGGGAGAATGAGGACTGAGGTGATTAAATTGAATTATTATCAGAGCTGAGGCTGTATTAAATGGCTTTTTTTTTCTAGGAAATGACAAAGCAGAGAGAGAGGGAGAGAGAGGCAGATGAAGAGCAAAGAGGAAGTGAGTTGACAGACAGCTATAAATGAACTACAAATGAGGGAGAAGTGACAGTGACAATCAGAGAGCGCAGGGTACATATGTACAGTATGTGTCAGGCAGACACCACCCCCTCCTTTACCTTAGCAAACCCTGTCTTGCTGTCAGTGATGTAAGTCCAGTCTTTGCCGGTCAAGCTGTGCGCCAGTTTGTACTTCCTGACAAATGCTCTGTTCTCAGCGCTGGTGCTGCCCTCCAGCCCTCTTGCACCCTGGGTAATAATGCCCCGCACCATCTTGGGCACACCGAGGTCGGTCTGCAACACAGACAAACATGATCATTATTGTTAGCTCACTCTCTGCACCACATAAGCCCACCACTTTCCAGATGCCCTGTCTAATACAACAGCTCTGACTTTCCCTACAGCCTGCACAGTCCATCAATGCTGGTTTTTCCATTACAGAACTTTTAACAAGGTGCAAGGCTGAAGAAAAAAGTGTTCTTTTTTTTTTTTGCATTTCTGCTGTAATTCATCAACTGGCTCAGTTCAAAAATACAAGGTAGTCTGTGGCTCAAAATGGTGTCCACTGTGTGAATTACATTGTGATCCTTGATTTTTGTCATGTGGTTAATTCTAATTTTATTTCCCACATGTTGCAATATCCTCTTGTACAACTTTAGTTTCTTAGAACTGATTCCAGCACCCCCCCCCCCCCGAAATGGCCTTTGATTTCATGGTTTGTCAAAAGTGACTTTGACAGTCGTGGCCATTGGAGGTGCTGTAGCACATGATGGTTATTGGTTTAGGTTTGGGTTTGTTGTGTAGTCCTTTCTGAAACATTTTTCAGGAACTTCCCAAAGAATAGAAATAAACCAGTGACAATGGCAGGCTACACTACATTTTATTCCTGTAGTGGAAAGGGGTCAAAGAGATACCAACTGAGAGGCAAAGCCAGCAAAGTAGCAGCATTTACGTTCTGATGCAGTAAAATGAACCCCAGCTGTGGCCCCTCATCTCAAACTACAGTCTCTTTTGTGATGGGAAACAAGCAAACAGTTCTGTAGAACATATACTGTGGTGTTAAAAAAACAAGATCCTTCATAAGGACAAAGTGACGTACCTGCAGCCACTCTTCCCCAGCTATTGGTTGCGTCGGGTTGGGAAACCAGCCAGACCGACTGGCCACCAGCCTGGCCGCCCCCATGGAGCCGTGGATGTCTCTCATGGACGACGCAGAGATCTGGGAGTCTGGTAGCAGCCCAGACAACATGCCTTGCAGCTCTGAGCAGGGTGCATCTAAACAAGATGCAGAAAGAGAACGGAGTGAGAATACTGGGTCACTATACTCTTTCTAAAGCATGGCAAAAAAACATTGTTCAACGAATGTAATCATTGCATATTAATGCAGAGCTGGAAAACGTTCCTCTGCTCTCTTTCCGTGTTTCAAAGATCAGTCAAGCATACAACACTTGAAAGTCAGCTTCCAAACAAAGGTTGTGTTCATGAGTTGTCTGATGCGAGAAGGACACTTGTTTCTTGTATTAAAGGGTTGATTGTTGGAGCTTTGTTGAATGAACATGTCTTTGTTTCAAAATGGTCTCTGCATTCAAATGCATTACCAAACAGTAATAAAATAAAATCGACAAATGTTTACTGTGATGGATTTTATATCTCAAGTCTGTGAAATGAAACGGTGAAATGAAATTAGAGACTGCCAGGAAAGTAGAAATCGAAGAACTGCTTTGGAAACGGTCAGGAGTGATGGAAGTCAAAGGGGAATACATGGTATTATTATCATCCTTTAAAGTCGGTTGGATTTTCTGTTCTCTAGGTTGCTGCATTACTAAGCATCTTAGCATTAAAAAACTGAATGAATGTCAGGAATGATTTAATATCACCGTTTGATCTCATCTTGGAGCAAAACTCTAGTGTGATGGTGACGTGAATTGTTAAAACACGGCACTCCGCTGCTTTCCATCAACCCATTTCATTATGTTTCCTTCCTTCTGCTGCAAAGTTGATGCATAACTTTAACCAAGCTTCCAAAGGGGATTCATCATGGGGAATATGAGCCGGAGAAGTCCCAAATGGAAGAACTAAATGGGGGCGTGCTGCAGATCAAAGGGATACTGCTTATTGTGCTGACAAATGTGTTTTAGTCTAACAAGCATCAGAATATTTGTTATTTCCATGAATAATCACAGAAAACAACAAAGGGAACACAACAGAGTGACCATTTGTATTTCAAAAATGTAGCATAGTATAAACAAAACCATTGGAATGAAGGAAGGAAGGAAGGAAGGAAGGAAGAGGAAGCAGGATGAAAGGTGATGAAGAAGAGTTAGAGGACAAGGAGGAGATAGACAAAAGGTCAAATAGAAAGATGGAAAGTAGAGAGAGCAAGTGAATGGAGAGATAAAGAGAGAGAGAGAGCAGATTGACAGTGAAGGGTGACGATGATTGATGGTGACATTCGTCGGGTCCACGTGGAGATGAATGTCTAATGCCGTGATGTCTGCAAACGCACCTCAGCATGGTAAATAATGAATCAACAATAAGCAACAACAGCTAAGCCATGCTAGATGAGCTCCCTCAAGCTCTCTAAAAGACACGTAAACAGATCAGCCAGAAGAAAATTCTATGATTGCATTTATTGTAGTTTTTTTTATTTTTGAATCCATCTTTTTTTGAACAGCTGCACTCCAGCAGGTTTTTTTAATACAGGAGTGCAGTGGGAGTCGATGAGAGTATCATCTCTGGAGATCACAAGAGCAGAAATAGTTAGATATCACACACCAGCATGAGAGCTCTTAAAGGTCCACACATATATATACACACACACACACACACACACACACACACACACACACACACACACACACACAAAGCGATGCATGCACCAGCACATAGAAGTTGAATAGACAAGGTCTCCCACACTGGCACATGCTCTGATGTTTAGCCCACACATGAGCACACACACACACACACACACACACACACACACACACACACACTCCCACTGTGCTTTTCCTGATAACAGGGTCTCTACAAAAGCTGTAAAGTACACCATTGAGTGCTCTACCTCGCCGATACGCATGCACACGGCTGCGCACCACACACACACACACAGATGCACATATAGCTTTACGAACACGTACACTACATAAGCCTGGTGAGAAAAATAATAAAGGTGCTAAAAATAAATGATTGATAGATGCTGCAGGGCTAAAATAAAGCGAGATTAAGGAAGGAGGGATGGAGGGATGGAGGAACAAAGAGTTGAATGAGGCAGGGAGAGGGTAAGATTTAAGGGAAGGAATAGGGTGGAGAAAATGAGAGACAGGGAGAGAAAAGTGGGAATGGAAGCTGTCAGCAAAAGGCAATAGAAAGACAGAGGAGAAAGTAGAATGAGAGGGAAGAAAAAACAAACGACATTGACGAGGGATAGGCAGAAAGTGAGCAAGAAAGTAGAGAGAGACATAAAAGTGTGATTTAAGTTAATGACATGTCACTGACTGAGTGCTTTATGTCGGCCTTTATAGGCCTGTGTAGGGCATTATCACATCCCCCTGGCAGTGTGTTCGGGTGTGTGCTCGTCAATATGTGCAGGGAAAGAAGAAGGGAAGATACTGCATAGCTATTAGCGGGTATGTTTGGTTATAAAGTTTCTCCGCAGGTTATAGACATGTCTTCCTGAAAGCGTGGCACAACAGTGTGTTGTCAGTCTACAGTGACGTACTCTGTCATCTCTCTTAACGGAAGCAGTGACAAGATTCTGCATATAAACCCAGTCTTTTCCTCAGGCCAGTGATTGATTGGAGACATTACAAGGCAGCAGAGATGGGCAACACACAGGGAAACAGGAACGGCCAACAGAGGTGTTGAATGGGTTCTCACTGCTGAGAGCATATGAGAAACTTAGGGAGATATATAATGCAATTTCAGGTGTTAAAACAGGGTAGAGAATAGGCTGCTGGTAGACAAGAACACAGGCAAAGATCCCTGATGTATGCCACATCCCTGTCTCTTTTGCCTGCTCTCTCTCTCTCTCTCTCTCTCTCTCTCTATCATACACACACACACACACACACACACACACACACACACACACACACACACACACACACACACACACACACACACAACACACAGGGACACACAGGGACACACACACACACACACACAAGCTGTATCATATTGTTTTGGTGTGATTGTGATTTGTGTGGGTGCTGAAATAGCCCCCCTAGATAAGAGCATATCTGTCCCTCTCAATGGCCACTACGATGGCAGCAGAGAGAGGCTCTAACCCAATAATGATACAGTGGAACTGAAACACACACACACACACACACACACACACACACACACACACACACACACACACACACACACACACACACACACACACACACACACTCAAATGGATTGAAACTCTCTCTTTTACCATTTCTATGACACACAAGCACACACACACACACACACACACACACACACACACACACACACACACAAACACAGACAGTCTAATTAAGTTTTATCTATTTATAGGATTGAGCTGATTATGCTGGTTGAAATCGTGTTTGTTTGCCAGGGCTGCAGATGAAAGCTGAGAGCCTGTCTCTGATGTTATCACCCACACATCACACTCTAGTATTATTCTATTAGGACTGAGTGTGTGTCTTTTCGTGTGTGAGTGGGAAACTGAGAGGGAGGATATGTATATGAAAGAGCGAGGGCAAGAGTGTGAGTGCACATGAGAGTGGGTGTGTTGTGTGCATAGTGAAATAAGGAGAGGAAGGTCTGAATAGAAGCATTGGATAGATTGATGGATGGACAAATTACTGAATTGTTTATCATTAGGTTATACAAATGAGAAAAAAAAGACCGTTTCACATTTGCTTGCTTGTTCTTTTCCAGGAAATGTTTTCTGAGGGAGTTATTTTTGCCTTGACCCACCTTCTGACCCGGTGAAAAAGCCAGTATATCACTGGTATAAAGTTTGGCAAGACCGCTACCGTGTTTTCACAAGAGTGAGTCCCACGAGGAGAAAAAGTCTGAGAAAAGCTACGGAAGGCGCTACATCTTTCTTACCCGTAATCTGACAGCCGTACAGCTCAAAGCGCAGAGCGATGCCGTTCTTCCACGTCTGAGGTCGGATTCTTACGAAGCGGGCCAGGACGGGCTGTGGGATCCGATTGAGAACCACCTCCGCGGCGTCAGTGTTGGCATGGAAAACCTACATAGAGAGAGGAACAGACCAGGTTTAATAATACTACATGAATGGCTGAAGGGATTTTCCCTGTTACCCTGTACAGGAAGGGCAGAGGGCAGAGTGAGCGACATAACTAAATGATGGATCGGACATTTTGTAGACATTTATGGTTCCCAGACGATGTCTCCAAATTAATTTGGTGAACCTCCATCCTGCTGGTGCCTCCATGAGGTTCACATTTAAGGTTTTTCAGTGAAATGTCACGACAACTCTTGGCTGGATTGCTATGAAAGATAGGATATTCACGTCTACCTCTGAATGAATTGTAATCACTTTGGAAATCCTTTTACGTTTCATCTAGCGCCATCATCAGGTCAAAATTTGCATTTGTTCAATACTTTGGTTCAAGACCAACTACCTGCAAAAGTCAGCCTCAGCCATACTTGTTGTTTGGTGCCAATTAGTACATTTAAGCTACTAAGGCTTAGTGGGAAACTATAACCCTTTAAATAAATAGTTATATGACAGAATAAGATATGAATCTCATGTCTGCGGGTTCAGTGTGGAGCTGTAATCAGAATGAGTTTAGCCGAACTTAGCATAAAACTCTCAATCACATGTGCATTAACAGAAATGTAACAGTGACAAGAACAACTCAAAAATATCTTTATGGTCAACAGTTTGTGTTGTCTGACTACAACAGACTAATGTTCCTCTTCCATGTGCACACACACACACACACACACACACATACGGTACATAAACACACATACACACACAGTGAACATATTGCTTCTGTCCACAAAGGAAGAAATGAGCGCAAATATTTTCTGACACACACACACACACACACACACACACACACAGTCTGAGGGCATGCAGTGTGTTATAAATCAAGGGTGCAAGTATGTAGGAGAGCATCCTCTTCTCACATCCCCTTGACTTAACCACACACACACACACACACACACACACACACACACACACACACACACACACACACACACACACACACACACAAACACGCAGACACACACAGGAAAACATCATCTTTACTCCTTCACGCACAGAGAGCAAAGAAAAACAGACGCTGTCGCCCCTCAACGCACACACAACATGATATCGTCTCTCTCTCTCTCTCACACACACACACACACACACACACACACACACACACACACACACTACAGAACACACACTGTGTTACAAAGTGCCCTCTGAGCTCCCACATTCCTCACCACACACACACACACACACACACACACACACACACACACAAAGTAATTTCCTCTAAAAACACACACAAATACAGATAAAAAGGAAACAGAATGCAAGCGCACATGGCCAGAAGCACTCTTTTTGTCTCTTGAAACCAAGACTTTATATCTCTGTCTGTCTGACATGTGTGTGTCTCTCTCTCTCTCTCTCTCTCTCTCTCTCTCTCTCTCTCACCACAGGAAGATGCAGCTGGGCTTCAGCCCTTCTCTCCATCATTTCACTGTCTGTCCTCCTTTCTGACTTTCTCTTCCCCCCACACACCCCCTCTCTGCCAGGATGCTGTACAGTTGTATATTTAAAAAAACTAAATCCATCCTGTTCTTTCATTAGAGAACCTCAAAGGCTGTTTTCCCTCGGTGTCTTTAACACTCTTTCTGTTAAGTTACATCAGTGCTGAAAACACTACATAGTGTGTTTATCACAAAGAGCAGCACACCTCGTTCAACAGAGCCAAAGGCCTTGCAATTACTTGCTTGGGTACTCATTTATAGCTTTGTTTTTGGAGTGTGTGTAAATTCACTATTTTCTTCCTGTTCCCAATCCATTAAACAGCGGGGCCTGTCAAGGGTGACAAAATATGGATGAAAGGGCTTTCTGACTTGAAGGAACAGGAGCGGGCTACTAGGCCAGCTGGGAATTGAACCCATGACCCACTGGGTGTATGATACAAAGTCAGATGCAGTGAACTCATGCCCTTACAATGGCTGTGACCAGTTAAATGATGGAAAAATGCCTAAAGGCCCCAAAAGACTTAATGGGATTGTGGTAGTGGTATGTAATTACAGCTGTGTGTGTGTGTGTGTGTGTGTGTGTGTGTGTGTGTGTGTGTGTGTGTGTGTGTGTGTGTGTGTTGGTGTGTAAAAGTGTAATTATGAAGTCTCACTCTGAGGAATTGGGGGCTGGTGGGTGCTTTCTGATTTCCCTCGGTGCGCACTGAAACTTTTCCTCAGTGTGCACAGACACACACACACACACACACACACACACACACACACACACACACACACTGTACTGTACGTGCTTTTATATATGTGTACATAAGAGTGTGCACACTGTGTGAGTCATATTTTGTGTGTGCCTGTGTGTTGTGTGGTAACCTTGCTACTGTCCTTTACCATCTGTTCTGTATATATGCTGTTTATGAACACGTCTGATGTACGTTTTTGTTTTTACTGTGATCAGCGTTCCTCAGGGTCACCAAACAGAGCAGCTCCTGTATTTCAGCTCCTGCTTGATGCAAACCTGTCACGGTTACAACTGCTGCTTTACAGTCTCTTCAGTAAACTGACTGCATTTCAGTGCACGTGAGTCCCGTGAGCGTGCCCACACTGACTAATCACTGACCCTCTGCACTGCGCTCATACGGCGGTTACCACTGATAACGCTGTTGTTGCGGAAGCGTAGCGCCAACCCTCCGGTTCTCTCCCAGGTTAAAAACGTTAGCTCTGCCAGCACCGTTGCCGTTGTTTGCACTGTTTGTGCTGGTATGACTGTTAGCTTCTAGCCGCCAGCTCAGCCGTCGCCATGTTGAGAGCCATGCGGAGGCAATCCCTTCATCAAAGATATGCTCTTAATTTGGAATTCAGCACCTTGTCTCTTTCTACTAGGCCCCCGCAACAATCAGCTAATGAACTACACCTGTAACCGAGCTCAGGTTTTTGTTTGTGTGTTTGTGGGTGTTTTGTGCAGGTTTGTTAATTAATGGACCAATGTTTCCACCTGTGTGAGACAAGACAAGCTGACACCAGGAACACTGGTGGGAACAGATGCTTAACTTTACACCTCTCTTTTCCTGTGTGTCTCTCTTTCTTTTACACACACACACACACACACACACACACACACACGCTCGCACACACACGCAGGCCAATACAACAAGAAGAAATGCTTCAGATCAACAATAGAAAAGCAATTCAAAGCAAGAGAAATCTTCCCGATTAAAATGGTACTTTCATCTCTCAGTGAAGGTCAAAGGTGATGGACATGGAGTGAATATTGTTTTCTCCTTCATTTACACACACCTATTCTGCTGAATAACAATAGTGTGCAGGGCAGAAGGACACATATTGTGTGGCTGCTTCTGGTTTATAGTCAAGAGGTGACTACCCAAACGCATAACCACAGGATAGAAAAAGAGCATGAGGAGGAATATGTTCACCTCACGGGAAAGAAAAGGACAGGTGTGTGTGTGTGTGTGTGTGTGTGTGTGTGTGGCTGTGTCGTGAGCCTGCAGGGCCACAGTCAGTCAGCCAGTGAGGACCAGCGCAGACACACTGAATTATTCAAATGTCCATGCTGTGTGTGTGTGTGTGTGTGTGTGTGTGTGTGTGTGTGTGTGTGTGAGTGTGTGTGTTGTGTGTTGTGTGTATGTGTGTGGATAGAGTTATAAAATAGTAAAATACCCCCCCATCTCCTCTCATTTCATCACACAAGGACAACTACACACACGCAGACTTCGGGGAGGTAACCTGTGTTTGACAGCTAAATCCTGGTATGTGTGTGTGTGTGACAGTTAAGTCACAAACCAAATGACACATGGCACCCTTATAATATCCCCCTTAGTCCCGTTCCTCTCTTTTTCCTCTCAGCTTTTCTTTCTTCATTTGTCACAAACTCTTTCCTCGCTCTCTCCTTTGATCTCGACCTCCCTCCTGCCTTTTCCTCACCTCGCCCCCCCACCCTCCTCCCACCACTCCGTCATTTTATTTAATTTCCCCTCTCCTGACATCCTTACAGGCTGTGTTGCTGATCTATCCAGAGGGATTTGTGGTCAACACCCTTGTCTGTTATTCTCATTATTCCTCCTCTCCTCCATGCCTCCGTTCATCCATCCATCCCTCCATCCCTCCTTCTTTTGCTCCGTGGTTCCCCAGTGAACACTTCTTCTCCCCCTCTCTGCCTCTTGCCGTCACTCACTTCCTCCCCTATGAACCTCACTTTTCTCCCTTCGGTTTCCACCTCTCATCCTCCCTCTGCACAGCTCAGTTTCTCTTTACTCTATCAGTTCAATGCTTGACTGTCTTCTGCTTATGTTTTCTTTCTTAATTTTTCCAACTCTCCAACACTTTCCTCTCAACACGATCCCTCTCCCTCCCTCTGATTCCACCCACGTTTCCCACCTTTATCCCTCTCTCTCCATCCATCCTCTCTCCCACAGATTAAGGTGGGAATAAGAGGTTTTGGTCTTGGCAGAGGTCCAGTGTTGTAATGGCCACAGACAGCTCTGCCTGCAGCAATTCAGGAGGGCTAGGTAATGACATTTGTACCACGTCGTGCTTAAATGTACCTCTACCAGCAGAAGGTCTCCAACTTCTCGAGACAAAGAGTCAAACTAAGACAACATCATGTCTATACTTGAGACCTCAGGTCACAGAAAATTGATGGTTTTCCAACCTCCCATAAGCAGGCCCACAGTCAATTATATACACTGAATCATAGGATAGTTAAAGTTATACTGATAATCTTGTGTTTCCTGTTTCTGTATAATGCTCCCATGTTGGTGCTCTAATGATTTTTCCCATGAGCAGTAAAAAATGATGTGCAATGACCTGATCATCGTGAGGGGATATGAAAAATGGCAACTTCCAATTAAAAACAGGAACAGAGGAATACAGAAACATTTATGGATGAAAAGACACAGAAAACAGAGAAAACATAAAATACAAATTGGCTAAGAATCACGACTAATCCCAGAGAAACAGCACAGCATACTGGTTCTGCAATGATGATTCCAATATAATCACTTTCGCCTGGCATTCCCCTTGTGTCTTATACTTTCTGTCTGCTTTTTTTCCCCTCTTTCTCTAGTGCATGTCTTGAGTCAGTACCTGTCATTTGTGAGTACAACGTCAGTACAGTGGGAACAAATGCTGTGTGAAAAAATACTTCCCCTTCTCTCCAAAAAGTCCATGCACTTTAACATATATTCCATATGTCCCATCTGGTTCACAACAGGCCTTTAATAACGTTATCAAATACATTGCAGATCACACAAATCATCGTGACGTTGGGTGACATGGGCTGCCTCCCAGATGTTTAAAACCAGTGTGTGTGTGTCTGTGTGCACAGTGGCTGTTTTATTTAAGAGTTACTCATCTGAGACGAATGTTAACATATACAACAAGCAGGCATGTGTGTCTTTTTGCTGTTGTGTTGTGCACGAGTGTGTGTTTGCATGAGCACAGACAGTATGCTCTGCTCTGTAAGTTTATTTTCTTAATATCCGTGTGGCTACCATTAATTTCTGTCCTCCTTTCAGGACTGCACATAAAACATACATTTAATAATTCCTCCAGATTAACACACACACACACACACACACACACACACACACACACACACACACACACACACACACACACACACACACACACACACACACACCAAACCAAAGCTGAAGTCAAGCACAAAAAATCATGTGTTCGAGCAGCATGAACTTGCCTGTCTGGCTCATGATGACTTTCTCAGAAACATATGGGGGGGGTGTGTGTGATGAAGTGCCGAGGGAGAGGAAAGAAGAGGGATGGAAAAGAGTGCACGAGTGGAGGGATAAGGTGAAGGAAGATGTGAAGAGAGCAAGTGTGTGGGCAAGGGGGGAGGATTTGATGGATGACAGAGTTTTGAGAAAGCTAGTGAAGAGGTGAGTGAGTGAAAATGTCAGGTGAGAGATGAATGGATAAATGAACAGTTCAGAGCAGGTTCAACAAGTTAAGAAGAGAGGAGTTGGGAGACATCTATATATCCCTTGCATTGGTAGAAAAACTATCTTCAAATAAAATAATAAATGAATCATTCTATGTGGCATTTGTGCACATTTAAATTATTTTACATGCGATCCCTGCATGAAATGATCCAGGATCTGTTCTCAGTTATGAAAAAATATATCCTTGGATTATTCTGTGAATGCAGACACAGCATTTTACACACCCAAACCATAAACCACTCTTCTTGGCCACTGACCGTCGAGTTATTTATATGTTTTTTTCTAACATAAAAGGCAGACAGTTGAGAAGGCGAGGCAGTTGCCGATTGGCCGCCTGAGGTATGTCAGCTGACATTTGGCCCCAAGACGCTGACGCCATCGTTTCATCATCCCATAAATGACCATCACTCTCTTTGTCTTTTTTTCAGTTCTCTCTGCTCTACCTTTACTCTGCTTCCTCTTTCATCTCAAGCATGGAAGCACCATAACGTGTATACCAAATTGCAAGCTTGTATGCAGTATATTCAAATCATTTTTATTTTTACATATATATCAATATCAAAAAATGTAAAATGTGTCTGCACACTACACCCTCTGTCTTTAGGCCCTCTATATGCAGAGGAAAAAAACCTTTAGGAAGAGCAACAATGTAGGGATCCCTCTCCCTGGAGGGAAGGACATGCAATATATGTTGTGTGTACAGAATAGAACAACAAAAGACAGTGTCAGTATGACAAAACACCCAATATATCTGGTTAATATCCATATCGTACAGATGAGATTATGATATACAGAAGAGGATAAACGGAAACGACTGAGGACCCTGAGCTGAACCATCAGATTACAGCACAGACTGTCTCACCAGGGGGGCTCAATAGGCCGTTACCAGTTGGTTTGAGGATGCGCATATGTGTGTGTGAGTGTGTGTGTGTGTGTGTGTGTGTGTGTGTGTGTCTGTTCGTGTGACAAGAGAGGGATATTCTAGTAGAAACTGCTGCTGATTTATTCTAAACCCCTCCTCCTCTTCAAAGACACACACGCACACACTGTGCCCCCCATAGGCATTCAGACCTGAACGCAGCTTTCCAGGGTTATGGGGGAATCAAAAGTGATTACGGGTGGTAGCACCAACATCTGACCTCAAAACATCATCTTTAATATTATCAATGGTTACAATAGTATTGGATTGTTATTGTTAAATAGCTTAGTGTCAGCAGAATATTGCTATTTGACTGTCAACACAAGTGAGTGATGATGGTGAATTGACTGATTGAATTGGTTCATACTGCACCAATTAAACTACCAAAATTAATATTTTTCTTTTCAACTCAACTGTCGACTGAGCTTCATAGCTCTAAACCTGATTTTTTTTTTTAAACTTGATTTACGCTCACCTCCTTGTCCTCATTCTTCTATCATTCCTTCATAAATGTATTTATTTTCTCCCAGACTGCCTTTCTCCACAACTCCCCGTGTTTTATCCATCAATCATTTCTCTGGGAGATAGCTACATCTATAAGCCTTATGGAATCTGCAGCACACAGAGGAACCCCAGATGGTTAGACTGAATCTCCTGTTTCCTTCTCAGAGCAGAAGAAGCATTTGCACTGTACTGCATGTGTGCATCTGTGAGTGTGTGTGCATGTATTAGTGGGTTTATAGCACAAAGCTAGACGTGGCGTTAGCCCGCAGGACAAACATGTGTGACCGCTATAGCAGTGGTAGAACGGCCCTGATGGAAAAAACAGCCACAACCACTGGAACGCTCCTCTACTTTAATTGCAGTTGCAACCATTTTAAAGACCCTGGGCACCGCCTGTTTCATTTCTACCCGGCCCCCACAGATTGCAGCTCACTCACTGATGATTCATCATGCTTTAACACCACAGAGAGAAACGGCTCAGAAACCTGTCCAACCAGGTCGACATTCGGCAGAACTCTGACCAGAGAGTAACACAAACCAGATGGGAGGTGAAAAGCAGACTGTGCAGTCTAGTGTAAGTGTAGCTGCAGTCAATGATGTAAGGTATCGCTTGGAGCTTGGAGACGTGTGCTGATTCTGGCTTGGTCATAAACCCTTAAATGAAGCCCGCTGAGCGGTGGTGGAACGGCTGTAATTGCAGACACCGGTTGAATTTTGGGCTTGTGGTCAAGTGCTGCTGCAAATATTCCGTCTCGCATGCCTCTTCCATGAGTGTGCATGTCCAGGCATGCGTGTCACCTGAGAGCATCCAGACCTTCTCCCTCGTCCTGACTACTTTAAGTTTTAGGAATATGTGTGTTTGTGCATGTGCTTTGTGTGTGCATTTGTGCTTACCTTGTGATTTTTGCCATGTCTGTAGACCATCCAGTCCTCTCCGTTGGTGCTGACCTCCAGCTTGAAGGCGGTGACATAGTAAGTCTTTTGAGTTTCCTTTGAAATGGCGCCCTGGGTGGCGATGCCTGTAAGTACCTTTAAGGTATGGAGGTCCACCTGTTGGCAGAGAGGACAGAGGAAGTTTTATCAAATGATTAAAAAAAAAAAAAAAAACCCGACATGAACAAAATACTAAAGGATGCACACAAGCTGAGAACTACTAATGAACTGAAATCCCAACCACATTCTCCAACCTTCCCTGATCCAAATCAAATTCTAATGTTAGGCCAGAATCCAAGTCATACACTTGACAAAACGCCCTCCTGCTGAAGCTCCTACCACATTAAATTGGTTAACAAATATACACCTGAACTTATCAGGATCCATCTCTCACCTCCACCGCTCTATGTACCTCTCCTTCTTTCTCTCACTCTCTCTCTCTGCCTCTCTCCTGGCAGATCGATAGTAACGACCTGGGGCTCATTTTAATTTCCTCCCATACAATAGCCATAATCACCTCCCCATCCTGATTGTGGATGCTACGCTACGTGTCTGGCATGCTGCGAGCAGTGTTGCATTATACATAGACATCATTGTGCGCTGAATGCAGGCTTCAAACTCCTTCATTTCAAGGTCCCTCAAGTAGTGCATTTGTTTTGCTCCACAGTGCCCAAAATGAGTAGGTCAAGCTGAAAAATGTAGCTCTATAAAGCATAATTCTAAGTAACAAAAGGCATATTTCAATTTTAGACTCTCTGAAATTGTGTAAAGAAAGAAAAAAGATATTATATTGCTTGGTTAGTGTTTTAACACAACTAATGAGGACTTTTATATTGATATTTTGGACTTACATCCGGGGTTCAACATTATTTTGTTGAGGGTTATACATAGACAGGCTGTTCTCATACATTGTTCGTCACTATAGGAGGCCGCTATTGTTGTGCAGCGTGAAAACAGAAGTCAACGTGACGCTACTTCTGCAGTTATTGTAACCCAAACCACAATCTTTATTGATCTTTGTTTCCTGAAAAAACGGTAGTTTATTTAGAAAAGACTGTAACGAGCGAAGATTGACAGGTGTTACCAGGAACACAGCAGACATGCAACTGTTTAACATCCATATTTTACATTTTTGAACCTTCAGTTTTCATGAATTATGTTCTAAGATACGTTAAGATCAAAGCCTCTACTGTATTAAACAAGGTTTTGAGACAAAGAGAGGCTGCAGACAAATAAAGAGCAGAAGATGAGAAAGGTTCTACTCTAGGTTAGAACATTTATTCCCCGCCAATGGAGCTGTTGAAACCGGTAGATTAATCAGAACTCGTTGTGTGTCAGTGTGTGTGTAGGTGTGTGTGTGTGAGAGAGTGTGCTGTACATTCCACTGGGGTATACAGTAGTACAAAACACTGAGGGAGGTAAAATGCTGCGTTTGTTATCTGTCAGAGAGACAGGTGTTTTAGATTACTTCCAACACACACACACACACACACCTACAGACACACGCACACACACACACACACACACACACACACACACACACACACACACACACACACACACACACACACGCCTGCACGCTTAGGGCCAGGCAGAGATCCACCAAGACAACTAATCGATGGTCCGGAACCGAGGAGAGGGGAGAAGAAGAGGGGTGAGGAGTAAGGGAAATAGGAGAGAGAGCGAGAGAATAGAAGGAGGTGAAGAATGAATGAATGAGTGAGCGAATGAGAGAGGGAGAGAAAGAGAGAGGGGTATGCTAAGTGAGCCTTCCCAGGGAAGGCTTCTCATCAATCACAGAGTTGTTAGAATAACGGAGCCACCAGAACTCACATCATCAATCTGCACCACACCTCACTGGACCAGCCCAGAATAAAATAGAACAGAACAGAATCGTATAGAATAGAACAGGATGAAATAGAGTATAACAGAACAGAACAGAGCAGACTAGACTAGATTAGACTGGGATAGAAGAGAACAGAACAGAATAAAACAGAATAGAATCACAGAATGTCAGAGAAAGTGCCCAGGAGAGAGATTTAAACGACACACGTGGCTCTTGAGCCAACATAGCAACACACACATGCCTAAGCTGCGTGGGCACACATATCAGCAGACACACACTCACACACACTCACGCAGACACACGAGCACACACTCAGTTATAAGAGAACAGGGGGTGCTACATGCAAGAAGGAGAGGCATGTTGGCATTCATGACAGCTGCTCGTCAAGACAGGAGGTTGCACACGCACGTATGCACAAACACATACCTATGTACACACACACACACACACACACACACACACATGCAGGGGTCTTGCTCTCTGCAAAGTGTTAACGCAGTGGAACAGCTGAGAGCCTCAGTGGAACGCGGCGACCCGACCATAACGCCGGTGACCAGAGAGAGACAGAGAGGCAACGTAGGACAAGTGGAAACTTCTTTTCCAAGCAAATCTATGATCGCACACGTCACAAGCAATAATTCACAAACCGAGGTCTTTTCATGGGTTGAGGAGCTATATATGGGCAATCTAAAAAAAAAAAGAAAAAAATATGGAGAGTCTTTCAAGCGATTCATGTTGAGCAAATTCTTTAATGTCAGCTAATTTTAAGAGGGGGCTGGAGAGAGTGAGCTGTCAGCTGCAGTTGAGGTGAAACAGGAAGGAAGAGACTGATGGGACCTTGGCCTCATGCTGCCTCTTGGCCACAGTCCCTTCCTGTGTTTGCTGGTCCAGAGTTTGGCCTCAGTAGAGCTCTGACAATCAGAACTGCTGCTTCTATTCCAAATCTGTCTGTGGCTATCTGTGATTTTGTCCCTGTGTCCATAAATTTACAGATGAGGTGCTTGCCTGGTTCTTGTTTCTCTGAGCAAAACACAGATCCCTCACCGGCTCCTTTACTGTTAACTGAACACACTTGTGATCTTTTTTTTTTTTTTTTTTGGAAGCAGCACATCTTGGGTCGTCTAATCACAGGCTTCAGAGAGGATGGAATATGTTAGCTGCACAAAAAGAAAGCCTAATTCGTTGTGAGCTTTTCTGTGGGGTGATTGTGCTGCAGGATTTCAGTCAGGAAAACTGAGAGTCAAGCAGCTGGCATCCGGACCAGTTGGCACGAACTATGAAAAAAACGATTTTGATAATGATGAGTTTCTGGCTCTCGCAACGCTCTCTTAAAATCATAAGAAATAGATATGTCTGCATCTTACATTAGGTAGAGGAAGGGTTCAAACTGATAGCACAATGAAGGGAAATCATGCATGACATTACGCCACATTTAAAAAAAATTAAAAAAGCGTGTCGACAATGAGTATAGCAAAAACCTATGGGCAGTCTTTGCAAGGCTACAAGGAGGTGACACCCAACAAGATAATCTGTTGTTTATAGAAGGCGTCTCACCGAAGAGCGCCTCGCAGGCTGGTTTGAATTCATTTCTGTCTGAGGGGTGAGTAAACCTCACACTCCCTTTCCCCTCTCACCCAGACAGCCTCATAACTCACACTTGGCACAGGGATGGCAGGAAGTTGGCACTGTGATAAAATACGGGAAACAATGCCTTACCCAGGCATCTAGCTGCTAAACCTTGATATCACTACACCTCCCACTCGCTCGCTCTCTCTCTCTCTCTCTCTCTCTCTCTCTCTCTCTCTCTCTCTCTCTCGCTCCCACACACTCACATACGCTGACACAAATATAGCTGTGGTGGAGTTATTATGTGTGACATGTCAACGCAAGAAGAAAAAAAAAGATCAATTAAAATAGAAGTGCAATGTGTTTTTAGTTTAGGTGGAGAAAACTTTTTCAAGACTAAGATTCTGCATTTCAGGATTGGGATGTTGGATTTGTGCAAAAAAACTTTAATAAAAATAAGCTTTTGATGTTCTCAAATCAACCTAGTCTCCTTGACATAATTTGTATATATATATTACTAAATCATTTTTATCTTATTTTTCAGTATTAGCGGCGTCACTCTGATGTTAACAGTTAACAACAACAATAACAATCTAACACCAAAATATCAACTGCTGCCATGAAATTATATTTTAAAAGGTTTTAATGTACTTTTTTTTTTTTGTGATTCAGGGCTATAAAGCATTGATGTGTCCACGGCAACCTTATCAATGGACCCAAAAGACCGTCTATGAAATCATTGCGCCACGGCTCCAGAACTCGTACCTGTATGTACTCCCTGTTGCTGTCTTCATTGGGCGTCCATCCGTTGTCATGATAATTGAGTCGGGCCTGTCGCGGCAGCCAGTGTTCATCGTAGAAACTCGACGAGGCTGTGATCTGGTCATCTGTGATCTTTCCTGACTCCAGACCGAATGCATTACTACAGTGGAAAGCTACAAGAGGACGAGAAGACGAGAGGAAGAGATTTACGCCAATGTTGTTGCAATTTTTTTATTAAAGAATAATTAAAAAAAAACAAAACACTACTATGGTACTTACTCTCACTGACTTCCTTATGCGTCATGTTGTATCGAGCAGAGAAGCCGTCTTTAGCCACAGCCATGTCAGTGTGAAAGGACAGAGAGAGAATCCCAGTAGAGGATTGGATCTCAGGGGGCACCCTGGTCCCGCAGTATCGACCAATCAGAGGGCCCACTGTCGATCAAACAAGAGGTATTGGATCAGCCATCAGTTAAAATTCTGACTGCAACTTATATATATATATGTATATATATATATATACAGTATATATGTCATCGTCTGGTTTATTTTTGTGACTCATGATATGCTGGTTACACAAGATGTTGCAATGATCTCACTCATCCAAGTGTCGAGATGATTTAATCATTTGTTTCATTCCTTTAACCATCCTTTCATCCCTTAATCCTCACATTTGTTTGTCTCTATCCTTCGCTACTCTCATTGTCTTTTTTCTTTCTGCCGTTATCTTCATCACTCCCGCCTCCGCTGACATCTGCTCATCACTCCACCCTCTCATGTCATCACCTCTCCTGCCTTCATCTATCAACTCTATCCCCGGCCTGGACGTGGTTTTACAATGTGTACTAAACATGTGTGTGTGTGTGTGTGTGTGTGTGTGTGTGTGTGTGGATAAATCCTACTGTCCTCTTCTCTAATACCACAACTTGTATATGTCAACACAAACAGATGAGTGTGATTTAGAGCCCCGGGGTGTGTGCATGCTTGTATGTGTGTGTGTGGGAGCACAGATAGTTGATTCATCCTGCTACTCCTTGACTCCTCTCCCTCTATCTCTCTCTCTCTCTATCTCTCTCTCTCTCTCTCACACACACACACACACACACACACACACACACACACACAGATACTGTACACACACAAGGCGGCTTGTGGAGGAGGAAGGGGAAGAAAATAGCCGACGATCGATCAGCGCTATTGATTTTTTTCTCTCTCTTTTGGAATGGTTGGATATTTGAAATAGGGCTCTTGAGCAAATAACGGTAATAACTCTTTTCTTGTTGGTGGTGAGGAAAAAGGGGAAAAAAAGAGTAAGAGAATCTCAAATCCACAGAGATGATTTCTAAAAATAAATGACCCATGTTTGCATAAATATCCGGGCCAACAAAGTGAATATATATTTTTTCGAGAATTTAATATTTAATATTTCTGGCTTTCAGGCAAAAATGGTTTCATTTCTCTTCCTCCCTCTGTGTTTATGAATTTAATTTCAGCAGCTTTTAAAATTGACAGAAGGCACATTCGTCCCTTGCCTGACCCCAGTAGATACAGAACTTTATGTGGTAACACACACACACACACACACACACACACACACACAAACACACACACACACACTCACACACAATGATACCAATGCTTTGCTATGGATGGATGGGAATGAGTACAAGTATTGAGTTGGCCCTGTCATTAAACACAAACACACTCATATGGGAGCAAAATGGAAAAACACAGACACACACACAAAACAACCATCAACACTTCAACACATCTCAACCTTGTAGGAAACAAATATGGCCGTGCTCTTTTGCCGTATTTCTTTCTTCTTGTCCTCTCTTCCTGCTTAGGACTCTACACTCATACAAAGGTTGAAACTAAGTCCTTCACCTCTGAATCTCATCCTGTATATTTCCTTCCCTTTCAACCTCCACCCACTTCATTTTACTTTGTTTCCTTTCCTTTCATCCTGCTATCCTTCTTGTAGTCTCTCTCAGAGCATACGCCTTTCATCCTCTCTTTCTCTTCCATCCTTCTGTTTTTGCCTTTCTGGTCATCTTCATTATTATTTTTTTTACTTTCAACTTTGCTTAACCTCTCCTGTCTTCTACTTAATCCCTTGGAAAGTAGCAAAGATGTCGTGGCGTTTTGCTTTCCTCCTTTAACCGCCTTATATTCCTCTCTGTATATATTTACATCAAAGTTATTCATAAGAAGAAAAGAAACACTGTCTACTCTCCTTTGTCACTAATGCTGTCCAGTCTTTGATGGCTGGATTCTAAATACCTTACAAGTTTTGGGAATTAAGCAATTCAAAATCTCTTCTATCAAATGGTTCAATTTGTAAAACTAAATAAGGCATGTAAATAATAAGTATAACACAACAAACTACAATAAAATATATAAGATACATGATCAAAACTAGAATAGAATAGTATAAAATATTGGAGAAAAGATTTATCGTCCAAAATGAATCTTCCTTCCTCTTCCATTCCAGTTTCCTGAACTCACTACAAATCGTCCTGTTTCTCTTTTTGTCAGTGCTCTGCTGGCCTTCATTTACTCATCTCAACTTCTCCTTCCTTTGTTCCAGACTTCCCAGCAAGTGGAGGACCTTTCCCTGCCCTTCCACTGCTCTTCTTTTTCTCTCTACCTCTTCCATCTCTTGAAACTAGATCCAAGGTCTTTGTGCCTTAGATTTGTTCTTCTAAACTCTTCCACTCCTTCCAGGAGCTAGTCTAGAAATATCCTAGCCCTCTACCATTCCTCCTCTCACCTCCCCCCTTTTCTCCCTCCTCTCAGCAACTCCTATTTTATTTTCCCCTTGAAACGTTATGTTGCTTCTCCACAGTAGGTGCCAACATCCTGCCTGTAAGCTTAGCTTTCATCCAACGCATAGCTACTAAAATAGTTGCTACTCCACCTCAGTCAATAATGATGTAGGCAGGGCAGAATACGCACCATTTTAAATTTGCTCTGTGAATTGACAAGTGAATTGTCATCACCAACACTTGTCTCTACACCTTCATTGTCATTGTCATATATGATCATGATGATCTACGTCCAGTTGATCAATGTCTCACCTCCTGGGAGCCCGTCCCACACTTCCAGCCAGTCGTACTTGCAGTCCCCCTCGCCGCCCGGCAGGGGGTCGTTCTCCAGGTCAAAGGTGAGGAAGGTGAGGGTCACATCCATGCTGGGGGGAACAATGATGATGAAGGAGCACTCCAGGTTGTGGGGGTATTTGTCGGGGAAGCCCGGGGACTCAATGAGACCCGTGGGACTGGTGAAGTTACGGGAACAGTCTGAGCCTGTGATGAAGACGCAGACACAAAATGTATATTAAGAGACATAAAAAACCACATTTATTCAGAGCAGTTTGACACCATGGACTGTGATTCTACTTCAGCGTGATGATATTGTCCAGGGCACACACTCAGATGTGCTGTTTTTAGAGGAAGATGCTTTCAAACTGAATACCTGCATAATAATTTCATTACTCCCAGTATAGCTAATTCAGCTTTATTGACCAGATAGAAGGGTATGAGAGATTAACTCCACATGAACTACTTTAAATGCAGCTAATGTGAATGTTGGAAAACATGTAGAAGATGTATTTTGGGCACAATTAGGTCTTCACTTGAGTGCTTAAGTAGCAGTAGTTTTATGTAGAGGTGAATCTTGTGGGTAGAACTCTAAGCCAAGAGGGATATATCCTCAAAATGACCATGTAGGGAATACGATTTGCAGATTACCAGCTAAAAAAAATGTAACGTGCATTTTGACTAAAGCAGGCTTTTAAAGCGGTAACACATTATTGTATTAATACTGTGTCATCTGTAAAGACAAAGATACAGAAGAGTCAGAGCGTGAGAGCAACACAGGATTGAGTTTGGATGTCTATAACAGAAAAATGCATCTGCTCGTGAATATAAAGTGCACTTGTACAAGATGCTGCGTCCCTACGAGCAACCTGGGACAATGCAGGGACAACCTAACAAAAAAAAAATATTGCTTGTTGCGTTAAAAAAAAAGAGATTGAGGAATTCAAGCGAGACGGAAGGAAACAAATCAGTGTAGGAAGGTCGTTATGTCGGGCCCCAGTGCATGATGGTTACTAGTTATAAAGCACAGACACACACACACACACACACACACACACACACACACACACACACACATACACACACCATCGTATCGTCTTGTCACATGATCAAATAGACTTGACATTAGACAAATTCAACATACATATTACCCAGATAACTTCATTCATCTGTACATGACAGAAATACCAACAAAAATATCAAATCCTTAATTTAAATGATTTTTTTCTCATATACTGTATAAGAAATCTAATAAAATGATTTCTTCTTTCAAAACAGGTGTATTTCCAAGCTAGCAATTTCAATCATTCAAAAGTCTGTTTTCTCTACATTCTCTGTACACATTTATGCTCCTGAAACAAATGGACAGAGAAAGAAAAAAAAAAAAGACAAGAAGTGGGAAATCAACCTGAGCTTGGAGAAAGTGACAATAACCAAGAGAAAACTGAAGGTGTGTTAGTGACAGAAAAATAGGAGCAAGAAAAGCAGATGTAGAATCTGTTGACAGCATCACGGTTGGGTGGTCTAACAGTTATGAGAAGCTTTAGATATCATCGTACGTGCACGCACGCACACACACACACACACACACACACACACACACACACACACACACACACACACACACACACACAGTGATCTGGCGGGGTAATCTGGGGCTCTTCATTTCTGAATGACTGTAATACCCTCTATATTAATACTGACACACACACACACACACACATACACACAATATGGAGTGGATGTGGTTGCACCAACTGGACCATTATTCCAGTCCACCCAGCCATGTATGACCAAACACCCAGACAGACACACACACACACACACACACACACACACACACACACACACACACACACACACACTGTTTAAGCTTCTTATAGTAACCCATTTCTCTCCAGTCTGTTTGAGTGTCTGCTATTGTGCTTGCGTGCTTGCATGAGTAAATGAAAAGAAAGTGAAGAGGAAGACATTAAGAGAAAGAGTGTGTGTATTCTGGCATGCAAAGTGCATTTAGACACGTGTGAGTGTGTCCATGTACAGTTATGTGAGTTTGTAACAAGCTGCCTACATCAGACATGTTTAAGCCGTCTCACGTGTATGATTTGAATCAATGCAGCTGTCTGCATTGGCTGCTACACGGCTTTCGCTTTGTGCTCATAACTGTGAGTTTTATATGTATTTTCTTCTGACTTGTATTGGGCTTTGCGCGATGTCAGTAATGAACTTGATTGGCGACTTGGCTAGTTTCGCCGGAGCAGCGGCTCCTTTTATGGCCAGGAGCACAGCTTCAACCTCTCTGCTCCGCCAGCCTCCGCAGGGAGCCAACACCAATACGCTGCCGGGTGGCCGTGTTAATGGCACCACTGGAGGAAAGAGATGCAAGGGAGAGCCAGAACCAGGACTGAGCGAGGCAAACTGTCAGTCCTTCTGCAGTAATATGAGAGGTTAGCTAACGGGACTACCGCTACCGCTTTAGTTCACAGGGACCGCTAACATCAACACAAAATGAATGATCCTTGTAGCAGCTTTTATTATAAATTTCACTAATCCTGCACGGCAACTGTGTGAAGAAATATGCCAAAAATTATAATTTGGTTGATTTATTTATAGTTACAATTGAAGAAATCAAAGTACACCAAACACATTTTCCCAATTTTGTTTGTTAATATATATAAATGCCATATATCTTTGTGATCATAGATTTTCCACTGCAACCTGCAATCTATTTTTAGTGTGACGGAGACGGTCCGTTTGTCTTGATGAATCCACGTTGTCTGTTTTCCTGTCCTACTTTCTAGTCTGATTTGCTTGTTATTATGACCTTCTCCCTCATGCAATGATCTCAGATACAACGCGCCGTCTCTCGCTGGGTTCCCCCTTGTGTCTGGCCCCCCCTGCAGAGTCAGTAGCTGGATAGCGTCGGTCTGAGAGACTATGAGTGTGTGTGTGTGTGTGTGTGTGTGTGTGTGTGTGTGTGTGTGTGTTCAAAGTGAACGCCTGACCAGTTCTGTTGCCTGCAGCAATTTTTCCCTTCTCATTACTTCATGTTCATGAACATTGCAAAAACACTTGTGCCCTCCTTTCTCTTTCTGTCCCTCCTCATTCTCTCTCAGTGCAACGCCTGTCTCCACCTTGTCCCTCCTCTTTATTTTTAAATCACACTAAAACCCCACAAGGAATGTATTTGAAATTTGTTTAATACTATTCAAAACGGCTTGTACTCTCTTCTGTAGTAAATCTGTCTTTTTTCTATGACTTTTGTTCCGCTCAACTTCTCTCCTCATTTATTTCTCCTTCCTTTTTTAGAATCGTGTCTCCCCCGCTTCTCTCCTTTTCTTTTCGATTCTTTCTTACGCTCTTCTCTCCTGCTGTTCTTTTTTCTACCCTCGTCCTTATAAATCTTTTCATCTTCCTCAGCTCCATCATTCCCTTCCCTCCCACTGTCTCATTTCCTATTCTTTTCTCCTTACTTCCCATCTGTCTGAATTGGATGAGTGTGAAAGAAACACGTGTTTCACTATGGGGTATAAGGTTAGAGGAAGTGTGTGTGTGTGTGTGTGTGTGTGTGTGTGTGTGTGTGTGTGTGTTGCTGGGTAGATCTGGCGGTGGTGCTTATGGCTCACTGATTTCGGGGAGACAGGACACGGTCTGTCAGTTTGTGTGTGTGTGGGTGTGTTTTTATGGCGAGCATACAATTTTGTCTATTTCCTATATAAATGTGTGCGTGTGTGTGTGTGTGTGTGTGTGTGCATGTGTGTGTGTGTGTGCGTGCGTGTGCGTGTGTGTGGTAAACTGCGTAAACTGTCTTTCATACCATTGGGCTAGTAGTCGGATCAAACCCACAATTCTTCCCCCTTCCCTCCAACTTGCATTAACGCACACACACACAAACATACATTAGTGTACATGTAGAGGTGACTTTACATAAACAATGACAGACACACAGACACACACACACACACACACACACTGCAGGCCCACACACACAGCTCCACAGATCCTTCAAAACCACAGCTTGTTTTTTCCGTATGTATGGTTAGATTCCAACTCGGTGTCTTTTAAGTTGGAGGCTCGTAGTGCTGAAACTCTCCCGACATTACATCTCAGCGTCTGTCACAGAATCACAGCAGGGATTTCCCTCCACAATAAACTTGCTATTCAACCAAATTACCGCTGACATATGAAATCAAACTGTCACAAGAAAACCACCCCTTTAGCTTTCTCAATGCAATTTGCTAAAAGCTCCAACACAACATTACTTTGATGATGATGAAATATTTTCAGATTTATTATTGAGTTTGACAATTTGGAACACTTTACGTCTGCCATGACCCAAACACTGTCTGCTTTATTCTTATATTTAGAAACAAACCAATTAAAAAATATATTCTGTAGTAGAAACATCTGCCAAATTCATCTGCCAAATTATTCCCATTATAAAAACCTCCATTAGTAGGCATAGTGACAAATATCCTATAAACAGCAATGTAGGCAAAGCCACTATTTAGTCAATATGCTGCACTGCAGACCACAGAAATGATCACATTTCTATTCCAGGTTAAGTTTTGTTGTGCATTTTGAAGTCACACCTCTGCTGTTTTTTCTTTTTACATTAGCTCTACCACAGAGTACCTTTTCGCTCCTCACGGGGTCAGATCTGGATCCACTTTCCTCAATGAAAGCCAGAGGAAGGAGGAGCAAGCAATCTGATTGGTTAGACTGTGTAATAAACAGTTGATGGGTAGTCGGACAGAGGCAGAGAGGAAGTGCCTAAAGGTATTTGGGAGAACGTAAACAACAGCAGCTATTGGAAGGATTGTCACGATAGCTTCCACATTACACCGCCTGAGGAGTGTGTGTGAGTGTGTGTCTGTGTTTTACTCACAGAAATCTGTTCACACAGTTGCTTTATGGGGACTCACTTATTATTTAGGTCAAAAACTGGTGAGGTAAATTGTTAATATTTAGGTTGGAATTAGTTTTTTGGTTAAGGTTAGGTTTCAGGCATGAAGTGGTTAAAGGAATACTTGACACACAAAAAGACCATTTGTTTTAATAACTCACCAATTACTCATTAACCTTGAAAGGTTAAAGAAAACACTTTTTCTCCAGCAAAGAATCAGAAAACAGAGAAGAGTCTTGGTGAATTGAAGATAATGGAGGTAGGGTTTAGAAACAGCAAAACTACATCAAAAACATCCATTTTCAAACTCTCACACAACTCGTGCAGTACAATCCAAATATAAGTTATTCATAAAATCGTGTTTTGATATAGTTTTAATGTTTTTAAACGCAGACCCCGTTGCCTTCACATTATCACGGTTTCTTTGTTTGTTTTCTTCAAAATTCAAGTGAGTAACTGATATACAAATGGTCGTTTTGAGGGTAAGTATGTCTTTAAGGTTGATGAAATGTCCTCCTAAGTGACAAGAATAGGTGCTGGGAGTGTGTGTTAGAGAGTTAACATGTGCGTGCAGACAAGCTGCCCTGCATTAGTGAGTAACCGTCCAGCCTGCCTCACTGCATTCATATGTGGTGTGTGCGTGTGCGTGTGTGTGTGTGTGTGTGTGTGTCTGGAGAGTTCTGGGTCATCATAACAGCTGGGGGCACACTGCCTAGACAGTGAATGTTGATTGGTCGCCCCATTCTGGTGGCTGTGTTCCTATTGGCTGGAATTTTACTACAGTATCCATAGTGACAGGGCTGTAAACAAAAACAAGTGTGGCATGTCTACGTATTTTTGTGTTGAAGTATTTTTTTGGGTTTGCCCAAGTCCCTCATTTTGATGCCTGTCACTATGCGTGCAGAAGGTTTTTTTTCACCCGTATGTGCAAAAGCACAATTTGTCATTTTACAAGCTGTTTATTTGTTCTTTATGTTCTGCAAACGCTACTGTATAATGGACGAGATGCACATGTACGCGTCTGAGTTTTAGGTCAATGTTGTTTCATGGTAGATCTGTGTTTCTGCACATGTATGTGTGTCCGTCCAGACTGTTAATCTTTGAGGGGTACAGTAATTAGGACACCCAGAGCATGGGGGACAATCTCCTCTAGCACGCACACTCACAAACCTTCTCAATACTCCAAAACACAGACCAGGAACAGCAATGGCTTGTGGCAGAGAGCCACACTTTTCAGTAAAAAAACAACATTGCTAATTCCCAATTTTCTCAAAGATGAAACATAAATCAAAGATCTGTAAAAATGAAATTTGACAATGTAAAAAAAAAAAAGATTGATGTGCCAGAAAACTATTCTCTTCAACTGCCTCTCTCCTTGTTTCCCCCCTCCATGTTCTTTGTGTCTAGCAGTGAGAGGCTGAGGAAAATACACGAGAGGAGAGACTTCCCGACTTCCTTTTAGGTTAACAGAACAGAATGTGCATGGGTGGCACAGATAGATATTTAGACAGTTCACCGTGAGGCTAAACAGTATAACACACACACACACACACACACAAAATCTAGTCACCCACATAACCAGACGTTCTGCTGCACCTTCCAGGATAACAAGATCTTGTTAACAGTATGGCAACAGCTTGAATGTTCCAAATGGCTCCATTATTACTGCCAGGGAACGCCGGGCACAAAAATACACACATGCATACAAACACTAAGTTGCAGAAACAGACAAACTAGAAGAAGTCCAGTACATAGTAATGTATAATTTATCAATCAAAGCAGCTGTCCTTACAACCAGAGATCCTGCCTGTATGTAGTTGATGGAGAGTTGACAAAGACCTCTAGTGGCCTGTAGCAGAAGTGGAGGGTTCAACAAAACGGTGGACTTTAACACAGGCAACCGCGGTTCATTTTCAATTTCATACCAATAGTCAAAATCTCACCAAAACCACAACGTTCCCTAACATTACCAAGTATGTATTTCAACCCAAACCATGATGTTTCCCTAACCTTAACCAAGTCACATGTCTATACCTATACCTACCCTTAATCAGGGCGTTAAATGCAGACTTGTTTTTCAGCGGGAAACAGATTATATCATCATGCCGATAGAGGCGTTATAAAGCTGTGGTAGTGTGACATATCTTTAGTGTAATTCCAACATTGCTCATGTTTAAATCTCAGTTGAAGGACTGCATGCTCTTCTTTGAGCTAATTGTACCAGTCTTGGATTTACAAAACCCTTTCAAAACCAATTACAAACTTCAAATTTGTTTCTAAAAATGTTACACGTGACATAACTTTTTTTACTCAGTAATGTACAAAAATTGTGAACCAAACGTTTGCAATGAATTACAAACTACTGTAAACATAAAGACTTTCATCATTTATGTACGGTATGTTGTAGAATGTCATACGTCTAAAATCAATGAATTGATTCACAAATCTCTCTCTGTCTCTCTCTCTCTCGGGTGCCAGGGTGTGAACACTGACACCCTTGTTGTTTTCAAGTCCATCAGGTGGACTGTGTCAAGCACAAAAGAAACACACACACACACACACACACACACACACACACACACACACACACACACACACACGGGAAATCCCAAAAGGCTGGTGCCAGAGTGAGAAACACCGACAACCGCACGTGTTGTGTTAGTAACCTCAGCCCTCTGTGTGTTTGTGTGTGCGTGTGTGTGTGTGTGTGTGTGTGTGTGTGTGTCTCAGGGGAACAGGGCTCAGGACTCAATTAAGAGGGTATGTGTGGAATGCTTTCAGGGGGAACGGGACAAGATGGCTGTGGGGCCGACACTATGCGCCCCTCTGTCTCACTCGCCCTTGATCTCAATTGGTCTCACTTTGGCTGACCCATGGCAGCGTGAAGGGGAGCCATGTCAGGCTCTCACACACACACACACATATATATATATATATATACACACACACACACACACACACACAAAGTGCCATAAAGGGGAGAGATGTCTCGCCTGGACAGTCTAAAGGGCTCTCAAGGGTCCTCTGCTGTGTCTCTCGTCTCTTTCTCTCTGTCTCCCATGACACCAGGGAGATAAACGAGGCTTGGTCACCTAATGAAGCATGTTGAGTCCTCGATGAGTAGCTTGTAATACAGTTACTAATAGCCTTTTTGTAAAGGTGCAATCTGAAGGTGCTTATAAAATCCTGTTCACTTTTGTTAAAGTGCAAACAGACAACTTTTCGCGTCCTCATAGGACACTGCATTTTGTTTTCCACAGTTACTTCAGTTGTTTCATCGTCTGCCATTTCCGTTTCTGGGGATAGTAACTGCAAAGAGCTTACATTGATACACTTTGGTAACTGGGAATAGCTACCGATGGGGGAAACAAAAATGCTAGCCTCTTCCTGTTTTGGTTGCGCAATGGTTGATGCAACCAATAGGCTTAACTTTCCTGGGAGATGGTACCCGGTGGACAGAATTGCAAAGTGAAAGCGAGACTTGTATTACCTTGCAGCTGGATTCCTGTGATAACGTGAGTAGTTTAGGTGTGTGTGAGATGATACGGAGAAGCGACTGTTCATTCAAAATAACAGTGACGAGGTTAGCATAGATGCTACAATAGCATCAGTTGTATCAGAACTGAAGAGTGTTTCTTCAGAGCAAAGAACAACATTGATGGCTTTTCTCGATGGAAAAGATGTCTTTGCTCTTCTTACGACTGATTTCGGCAAGTGTTTGATTGACAGATGGTTCATCCAATCACCTGCCACTTTCCAATGATGCCTTCTCAGATAGTTCGGTGTAACAATCTATCTGGCATGTCAGGTTAAGGTTTATAGGGAACCAATCTAAACGTCCATGGTGTCAGTATTCTACAGTCATTACATTGTGCAAAAGTTAAAAGTTTCTATCACGGTGTTGAGGTAATTTACAGGGATTCTGAAAATATAGACTTTAGATAGAGTATCGCTATGTAAAAGGTAAACTTTTCCAAGCCACATTAAAATGTCACATGACTATCACCTTGTCTGTATCAAAAGTATCAAAAGCAAAATCCACTTGCCGGTTTTGAAGATTTCGTAGCGCAGTGAAAAGCCCGCCCCCTGGTGGGCGTAGTCCGAAACAAACTTGATGTGGAGTGAGGGTCCGGACGATATGATTGGTGCAGGGGCGATGTTGCTGCAGTGCTTCCCCAGTAGGTCGGCCGTCTCCGAGTTCCCATCATGGATCTCTACATAGTCGTACCTGCAGAAGACAAACAAATAGCATTGAATACCCTCTCTCCTACAGACATTCATTGTGATTAACATAATACAAAAAATGAACACCGTTTTATTACAATCCTGAGATTAGCAGCGCGTCCAAACGGTGAATGCAAATATAATTTCTGTGAAATGCAATAACACAGGGGCATTAATAACCTACAGTGCTAAATATCTACTGCAGTCTATCTACTGCTTGATGTACAGACATTTAATTCATCTACTGATGAGATGTTTAGTGGAAAAGGGGAGACGAGACTTTAATTTGAGGAGGAGGAAATTGTTAAATCTTTTCAAGCCGTTTTGCCTCTGATGTTATTAGGTTTTTTTTCTTTATTAGTTTTTTCCTCTGGCAGGCACATCACATTGGTTTTGGCAACAAAACGGATGCAATGAGCAAATTTGTTTGCATCCATCAGTGGCTAGAGGGACTTCTGAAAGCACAGTTACTATCAGCAGAAGCATCGGGCGTCATTACAATTCAAATGAATGCAGCAGAAGACATTGGCAGTTCACAGATGGTGGAGGAAGAAAAGAACCACCTGCATGAGGCAGAAATAGAAAGAGAAACCGTTTTAAAATTCAATAACTGCACTGTAATCGAGTGATTATATACCCCAACTGCTACGGGCTTCATGGTCTACGGAACACCATTTTATGGATTATAACTATATTATAATACAAACAAAAGGAGAGTGTGAATGTAAGATGGCGTGCTTCTCTTCAGCTTGCATGAGGAAACAGTGGTGTCACATGTGTGCTGAACTTTAGAAATTCAAAAGAAAACTGATTCCCAATCTCACACAACACATGTTTCTCATTTTTTTAAAGTTAATTAGAAGTTTCATGATCTTGAAGCAAGGCAATGCAATACTTTAGGAAGGAATGATAGGTAAACAAGTCTTGCATTGTGCGTGAGAATATATATAAAAAACAGGAAAATGTGCATCACTTAGTTTTGCTTTATGTCACACTAGGGCCAAAGTCAGAGTGTGAGAGCTTTTTGAACTACGGATGCACCCTACCTACAGCCTTTGATGCTAGAAAAGGGTTAACCTGGAACAAATGACTCTAGTTTACATCTTTGCCCAGCTCTAATTCAATAATGTTTGTAACTCAGCCCGGGGCCCTTCAGTTCTCAGAGCAATTCACATTTTCCACATTATACAGTGCATTTAGGTCACTTCAGCATTTACCTGCTTCTTCTTTCCTTAGAAATATCTTTAATATAATATATATATATATATATATATATATACAATATACTTTATGCAGACTTTTATAGGGGCTGAGCTGAAATATAACTAATCATGTTAGTGCTAAATGAAGAAATAGATGGATTATGATTGACATGGATTTCTCAGTACACAAAGATTAAACTCAGATTTGTGGGAATATAACTGGCATTAAAGTAACAATTATTTATCACATCAAGTGCTGCAACTTGTTTATAGTTCTTTTCATACCAAAGCCATGACTCAAATCAGAATTTACCTAAAACTACAGACAGACAGATTGCATGTGACTCTTTGTATCTACAGTATAAAGGGAAGGTTCTGAATCTATTCTTATTCCCATTTCTTTCATGTTTTCTGACCACACATGTCAGGACCTGTCTCCAGACCCACAGACGGAGTGTTGCCTCCGTGTCTGGATACCACAGACACACCTGCCTGGCTCTGAAATAGCTTCCTGGAAAGAAATTCCTTGAGCAACTTGACATGAAAGAAGACAAAATTTGACTCTGAGTAGAGTGACTTCAATTTCAATTAGGGTTTCTCTTATGGCTGGACTCTATTTGCACATCTTCGTCCATCATATTGATCAGTTCTGACCACAGGGCCTCTAATTGCTCTAATATTGAGCGTTCTACATTTCTCTAAAGTAATCAAATGGACATGCCTCAACCTTAAGGAACAAAGCATCTTGTCTTCACCATACAGTTTAAGAGATATTATACTTTAAGTACAACATTTATTGACTTTTTAAAAATACCATAAACCAGCGACAGAAGGCCAGAGACTCAACAGATGAAGTTCCATGCACCATAGAACGCTAATACTACTACTACTGTACAAACACATTATAAATGAATATAAAAGCGGTGTTAATTGTTTCACTATTACACGTAATACAGACGCACTGGTTTTTCACTTAAAAGGATATTTCATGCACTAGTATTTATTCCCTGGACACTCCAAACCCCGAATGCTGAGCAGGTGACTCGCAGTTACCGATGCTAACGATGCTAACGACGCTAACAGTGTTTACCTGAGGGGGAACTGGAGGTGCCTTGGTCGGGACGGTGTGATAAGCTTTGTTCGCCGTATGAGAGCCGTGTAGAGCGGAGGCCGTGAGCTTGTGAGTGGGGCACGCTCACGTGCACTAACATGCACTAACATGCACTAGCAGCATGCGCGACCAGCCGGGCTATGTCAACAAAGCACGGAGAAGCTCGTATTACAACACAGGGACATAACTCCACTGTATCTTTACATAGCAAATTGTTGTTTGCTGCTATATTAATGCTTTAAATCTTATATATTACAAACAACCAAAACCAAAAACCAAGTCGAAAACCTAAAGTTTAGTTTCTTAACTTTTAGGGACTAGCTTTTTGACCCCGAATGGGAGGTAAATCACCTTAATGTGGCTGTGTGAATATAATTTTCTCTCCAAAATGGTGATTACTGTAATACAGATACACCGCAGACAATAGCGGCAGATTCAACAGAACCCCCATAGCTTTATAAAAGGCTGTCAAGTCACAGATGATAACTCTATTGTGCATAGACACAGTGTGATGTGTGTGTGTTGCTCAGGTACATGTGTGTGTGCGTTTCCTGTGTTTTTGTGACAGGTGAGCAAGCTCCTGACATAATGAGGGTCATACACCTCCCACTCTCACTTCATGCTTTGTGTCTGCCTTGCGTGGAACTATAACACCACAGTTATGACGCAAGCTGTCACTGCAGTGTGAGCGTGTGTGTGTGTGCGTGTTTGTGTGTGCCAGCATACGTGTGTATGTGTCGCAGTTCCTGTCATATTTTCCCAAGAGAACGCCTCATCCCAGCGACAGTTTCCTCCTCCTCTTTTGTGAAATGACAACTTTGTTTAACGGCTACTCGTGTATCCTGACAAAATCTCCTTTTCTTCCGCCTCCTGGCTCACTCTTCCCCTAATTATTTTTCAGTGTTTTAATTTCCAACGCTGTCTTTTTCCCCAATCATTCTTTGACTTCTTCCTTTCCTCTCTCTCTGTCCCCTTTTCCTCTTGAGCTTTCTCGTATGTGCTGTCAGATAACCAGTGGCCAACGTGTGGGTGAGAGGAGGGAGAGATGAGGGAGAGAGAGAGAGAGAGGATGTTAGAATTTGAAACTACTCTTTATTAACAAAGCTGAGAGGATGGATGGACAGTCTATGTCACTTGTCGTCTTGACAGACTCTGACAGTTCTTGAGCAGACTCCTAAAATCATTTTCCAAAACTAAGTTTTCCTTGTCCACACAAAAAAAAAACGTGATGCTTGGCTTTTTTTTTTTTACAAATTCCTCCACTGTACTGTTGAGGATAGCTCTGTTTTGGGGTGCGGCAAAACTAAGAGAAACAGATTTCAAACTCAGCCGGCACAGTGTGTGTGACTTAGTCAGAGAGAGAACATGACACTGCATTCACCCTGCCAGCTCCTCCCCTCGGACAGACAGAGACAGGTGTCCCCTCCATCCCTTCCTCCCTCGCTACAGCCTGAAAGACGTACACAGCCACTTCTAAGTCAGCAGACACACACACACACACACACGTATGCAAGAGACCTGCACAAACACACACAAACTTTCTGTCTCACACATAAACACACTGGTTCACACACAGAGCCTGTGGCCATGCACTCAGATGGATACGGAGGGGTTTGAGGTTTCCTACAATCTGTCTCTGTGTAGGAGGAAAAAAGCTTCTAACAAACTGTTTAATCCCATCATCATCAGCTCTCTCTCTCTCTCTCTCTCTCTCTCTCTCACTCTCTCAACATATTTCAGTGCAGCCAATCAGAGATTTTTTTCAGACTTGCCATAGGGAATGACAAGAAGTCTGAATTAGTTTCTCCCACCCTTTTCACAAAATTCTCTTGTTGACAAGCAGTGTACGAGCTGCTTTTTCCTTGCTCACATGAAGGGGAATGATGAAAAAACTATGTTGGTTCCAAAATGTGTTACATGGGCGGTTACAGCTGTAAAAAGCATTTGTTATGGATTGTAAGCACAGCTTGAGGAAGAGGACTTAAAGCTGAATAAAACAACTGACGTCATGATTCAGGTGTGCTTGTGTGTGTTTTGGGGGTAGGGCTCTTTCATGAGCGAGAAAGCTCTCCAAAGTCTGTCTGACGTGAACCAAGGAAAAGGTTTGGCTACAGATGCACTTCCACCCCTCCTCCCTCCTCCCTCCTCCCTCCTGCCTTGGTCTTAATTGCTTTTCACACGTTCTCTCTCTCTCTCTCTCTCTCTCTCTCTCTCTCTCTCTCTCTCTCTCTCTCTCTCTCTCTAGGTTTGGAGTTGTCTACTTACACCTGCACATTTCTTTCAAACATCAGGGGTGCCCTTAGCGGTAGACAGAGCGTCTACAGTCACACACACACATATACACACACACACACACTAATAAGAGCTGACAGCAGGCCAGACTTGTAGTAATGTGTGTCAGTGTTTTCACGCTGTTGAAAAAAAGAGAATGAAAGTCCCTTAAAAACATAAAAACATATGTCATAAATTGTGAGTTGGTCTAAATGAAAATGTGTTGTGTATGCATCGTTGTCTTACTCTCCTTTATGCTTGTGCAGCAAATACTGGGAAGGTCCAAGCAAACTTTGAACTGAATTGATTAAACTGAAGTTGCTCGACAATCAGCTAAGAACACACTATGAAGTTAATTATGAGTTCAGGAGAGTCTTTGAGAATTGGAAATTAATCTTTAAACAAACTATTACTGGGTTTCATTTTTCCGACAAATGAGGGAAGACATTTGCATTATTACGTTTTCATTAGAGGTTACGGTTAGTGTTTGGGGGTGTGTGTGTGATTGTGTGCGTCTGCTTTTGTCCACAGTTAATCTCGCATTCTGCTACAATAATATTTTGAGGGGGCCAGTTATGTCTGCATGCTGAAAGACCTCTCGTGGTTGCGGTGGCTCACACTTCAGAACACCTTTCATTACCTGTTTTATATTGCCATTGACCGCCTGCTTACTCTTCACCGGCCTCCTAACCGGCCCCTGGCCACTAGTGATGACACGGCTGAGTGCACGGCCCAACCCCAGCCGCTTTTTCGGGCGGCTTGTTTGACAAACTGCTACCGGCTAACGGGAGCTACCAGTGCACACACTGCTGTACTGCGGTGCCACTCGGGCAGACAGCTTGGTGAGTTTAGCTTTGCGTTTTGGCACAATTTTATGAAGTGCATTATACAACGACCTCGAGCGTGTTACATCACTGCTTGTTTTTGAGTTTGAAGCGTGTTTGACAACGATTTACAGGCCTGGTTGTTGTCGTTCAATCACACAATACAGCAGAGGTTGTTGCAGCACCTTATAGTTATTATATGTTTAGTACAGTTTGTTTTTTTCTCAGCTTCGCCATCTGCTCATTTACATTTCGCAGAAAGAGATGTAAACATCTCTGTCAGGACAAGAACAATTCTGGGTGGTGGATTCAGCCGAGTTTCCTCTGACTGTTCGAAGACGCTTCTAGCAGCGCTGGTAATTCCCTTAAGGCATGACACAGGCTCTAGTTCAGCTGCTGCTACTGATGTTTCTCACTTGCTCCTATTATTCTCCTATATACTATATACATCCCTGGAGACAAAGAATCTCAAACACTACACATTCAGAAGTAACCATTATACAGTACTTGAAACACAGAGGCTGAACGAGAATTCAAAATGTTCACAGACATAACTTAAACACCAAATCCACGCTAAGGGAGCCTCTTGCATATTACTACTGAATTATGAATTAGGAGTCCGTACAGTCATCGTAGCTATTGTCTTGACTAGAATGTGGTCTGTACTAATCTACTATTTTCATTAGTACCCAATTTAATCCACAGTAAGAGAATCAATGAAAAAAAATTGTTTGCATTGACCTGTGTGGGGACCTTGCACCACTAATATTATGTGTTTTCATTTGCTATGCGTTAGTTGAAATGTATGAGTACATGACCCACACGCTCACCCTCTGTATTTATAGTATATTCATATACCTGTGCAGGAAAAGCAGCCGTAGTCAGTCTGTCACTGAAGCAGCTAATAGAGAGTGACTGACTTCACTGTTATCAAGTAATAGGCCTATTACTGCAGACAGATGGACAGTGTGTGTGTGTGTGTGTGTGTGTGTGTGTGTGTGTGTGTGTGCCGCGTGTCCGGCTGTAGTCTCCTGGACAACCAATCGATTCCTCATTATGGCTTTAACACACATTGATCAGGGTCAGTCCTTCAAACATGCACACATACACGCACACATGCACACACACACACACACACACACACACACACACACACACACACACACAGTCATTACAGTAACAGACATTGATCAGGCAGACCTTCAGGGCCTCAGGGAGTGTCTGTAAATCAGACTACTGATATTATCATCATTACCTGAGTGTTTGTGTGTGTGTGTGTGTGTGTGTGTGTGTGTGTGTGTGTGTGCGTGTGAGTGTGTGAGTGTGAGAGAGAGAGAGAGAGAGAGAGAGAGAGAGAGAGAGAGAGACAAATCTTCAAATTTCAAGCCTTGTTCTGTGACCCCATGTTTGTGTCAAAGTCACTCTCTACTTGCGATGTAGTGTCCATGTCATGTACACTAGTCTGTACCCAGAATGCAATGCGCTGCATTTTTTTGATGTTAAGGTTGCCGGTGTGCAACGCAAAATGAAAATGATTATCAAGTGTCAGACCTCTCACTTTTACTGCACACAGTTGAGTAAAGTGAATGAGTGATTTTGGACCCAGCCCAGGTCTCTTAATAAACGGGGAGAGGTGTCGACTGCGCTGGACAAGTTTTAAGTGGCGGAGGATTCCATTTTTCTAACTTCCAATAGCGCGGAAATGTCTGAAGTTCATGCACTGCGAGTGTGTTTTTGAAGAAACAAACTGCGCCTCAAGTTGACTACAGCTCCACCTCAAAGCTGCTGTTGGAAGAACTCAAGGAAGTGCCTGCTGGACTTAACTATCAACCACAGACATGAAGGACAACATAGTACGTCTCGCTGCTGACCAGTCAGAGCTACTAAATCTCAGACAGTAATTACCACATACGCCTGAAGTGAACTTTAACATTTGTAGTTTCATTTGTTTGAGTTATTGATTGCCTGAAGGAAATTGTTGCTGAAAGTTATCACATGGTGCTCGCTGGCACACAAGTGATGTAATCTCTGATTTATGTTTCATAACATCAGCAAGACGCCTCTCGCTGAAACAAATGAGGCGATGCGATCGTGATCACAGCTGTATAAAAGCACGGTTTGCATCCCTGTTCAGGCAGCAAAAAGGAATTCTGATTTATCATGAACCTAAACTGTGTCGTAAGGCACATCTGGGTCCTGAGGTGTTCTCCTTCCTCCTCTCTCTGTAGCGTTCTAATAACATTGTCTCTCAGCGTTGTGCTGGGGATGCTTGTCTGGACGCGTGGCTCTCCTGCTGGTAGAGTCGCTGTGATGCTAATTCAAACATGCAGGCAGCTGCTAAATGCCCACAGCTGGTAACCGAACACTGTCACACCAAATGCTGCTCCTCTCTCCGTCATATAGCCTCTTCATCCCCCCCCCCCCCAACTTTCTCTAGTTTGCCCTTCTACCCCGAGGCCATTGTCACATCACATCACTCTACCTTTTGCTCTCCTCTTGGCCATGTACCCAAGACTTCCACCTGCCTGTCGGGTGTGTCTGTATGTGTGCATATGATCAAATATTCACAATATAATACATCACAGTGTATGTCCTTTACAGGTATGTGTTACAAGGTTCACATATACTTGCGCAAAGGCGCGTTACTGAGAGATGAGAATTGAAAAAGAAAGCAGAGGATGAAAAGAAAGGAGAAGAGAAAAGAGAGAAGAGAAGGGAGAAGAGTTGAGGACAGAAAATAGATCTAGCATGAAGTTAAATGATTGATTGAGGCAGAGTAGAAAGACAAGGTCTAAATCATTAGTGAAACCATTATCGTTGACTGCAGCTTCTCTGTCATATAAATCACTTCTTAACTCACTGCTTTACTCCACACTTATTGTGTAAGCCACATAACCGTGAAACTGCCTACGTGCCTGTCTGCTTGTGGTGCTTTCATGAGTCTATTTGAGAGCCTCAAAATGATCATACCTTCGTGTGTGCATTTGTACTCTTGTTTACTGAAGCGCATATGTGAGCCTTAGACTGTACGTGTGTGTTAATATTACAGAGAGCGTCTGACTTGGTGTGATATGAGGTAAAGGAAGACGGGAGAGGGTGGAGAATGTGGAGGGGATGACAATAAGAGAGAGACATATAGAAAGGGGATTTAAGTGATGGATAGACAGAGGCTGGAGGATAAAAGAGGATGAAGACAGATATATGCTGAGAAAAGAAAAGTCTATGAATGATAAAGAGAGAAGAATATGTGCATTTTAAAGAGGGAGACAATGGGAGGAGAGGGAGATGAAGAAATAAGAGAGGGAGGGAGACAGAGTGTGGCATTTGGCTCTCTGCCTGTGTTTTCTCATATGCAATGTTGAATAATGAAAAGATTGGCACACTAAGAGGGGATGACGGTGAGGAGATGCGAAGGAGGGAAGGGAAGGGAAGGAAAGAAGGGGAGACATTAGATGGAAGAGATTGAAGAAGGGGAAGACGGGAGGAGAGGAGAGGTGACGAAGAAACAAGCGGGCAGGGAGGAGGAGGGAGAAAGAGGTGGGAGAGAGGAAGGCACAAGAGCAGATGAAATATGATAGATGGGGTCCATTGGGCAGTGGTGAGGGGGCGGGAGAGGTGAGGAAGGGTGAGATGAATGGAGGGGAGAGGAGAGGGAGAGAGCCAGGAGGAAAGAGGAGAGGAGGTAGCTGTCAGGATGATTTGAGCCTGCCCTCAACAGACCCTGACGCTGCACTTTTCCCTTTGCAGCTGTGTGTGTGTGTGTGTGTAGGTGTGTGTGTGTGTGTGTGTGTGTGTGTGTGTGTGTGTGTGTGTGTGTGTGTGTGTGCGTGTTCTTTTCAAACACTCCAAATAGAGATCTTGCTTTGTGAGACAGGGCAGTGCAGTGAGCTAAGAGGAAAATGTGAAGCAGACAACGAACTACTGCTAAGTAGTGAACACTTTAAAAAAAAAGGATTTTGTAGCAGTTCTTTGACCTTAACTATCTTGGCATTTGCCACATGGACAAGATGAATCTGCATCATAAATAATTTAAGAGAGGTGCTTTACTCTCTTTCAAATTCTAACTAAAGTGTCTTTAATACGTTCTTGAAGAACTCCAAAAGAAAAGGATTACAAAAAAAAAAAAACTGGACTTGTTGCTGTGCAGAGACTTAAAATGTTGACGTCTGAGTTTTATTTGCAGGGTTGAAGAAATACTTTCAGATTTTGAAAAATACAGTTATTTGCTTTCTTGCCAAGAGTCAGAGGAGAGGATCGATAACATTCTTTCACATGAGAGTGTATCAATCTTCACATCTAACTCTTGGCAAGAAAAGCAAATAAGCATATTTCCCCAAATATCAAACCATTCCTTCAAGTTGCTGACTAAACCTAAAAGTGAACGTGATTGTGGTTGACAATAACTGCAGAAAGGAGTTGTGAGAGACTTTCCAGTACAAACACATACTCTCTGATTCTCCTCAGAGCTAAGGTGTGTTAACTAATACGAGTCACACCAAACATAAGGCTCAGTCAGATTAAATTAGGTAGACATTCCTTTGAACAGTTGCAGACTTCCAAACTTCTATCAACTGTGACTGCAAATAAAGGTGGATGCAAAAACAAAAAGAGTATGGCTGTGAACTGCATCCCCACACAGAGTCTCCTCTGTCTGTGTACCGGTCCATCATGTGGTTTAGATCTACACAAACGCCACAGCTGCAGTTGTTGGGTGACGACTGAGACCCGCCACCAGTGGCGGACTAATGCGGGACCATGGTGCTTGTCATGTGAAGGGAAATGGGAAGTCATGGTGAGTCATGATTGGCCACGGCTTTACTGATCTTAGCGGGGGCACGGCCTTCCTTTTCATCCCTCTCGCTCCCTCCAGCTGTCTCGTCGCACTTAAATTGCTACTGTATATGAATCTTAATGAAAACATCTCTCTCCATCCGACCACCTCCACATCGATTTTTGCCTGCAGAGCCGGCAGAGTGCTTGACAAAATGTGATACGTTATAGATTACAGATTACCATCTTAAATTGCAATCAGGATCACAATAGATTAGATTGCTCCAACGTAGTGACATAATAAAACCACCCCTGCCTGACCGAGGCATGCAGATTCATAACAGCACTGTTTGTTTGTGTGCGCGAGTGTGTGTGTGTGTGTGTGTGTGTGTGTGTGTGTGTGCGTGTGTGTGTGTCTGTGTTGATAAATGTTTTCGTGCAAGACGGCTGCAACCGTATGATGAGTTTTTATTATGTGATACACAGAGGAACCATATTGCCTCTTCATAATGTAGTCTTTGTCTACAAACACAGATGAGTCCTTCATCTCAACAAGATGATTAACAGCTGTTTTCTTATCGCTCAAAGCTGTAGTTTAGACACTTGAGAAAAGAAACATATTGATAATGTTCATGCGGCCATATTAAATCAATCTGATGATTTGATAAAAAAAAAAAAAAAAAAAAAGGTGAACTAGAGATAAAAAGAAGGGCAAATGAGTCAAAACTTGACAAGGAGACAGTGACACTGTGTGTGTGTGTGTGTGTGTGTGTGTGTGTGTGTGTGTGTGTGTGTGTGTGTGTGTGTCAAGGTTGTTGCCGACAATCACGTACGTCGGCCCCCCCGCAGACACACACACGCACCCTCCGCTTCTTCTCCTTGGCCTCTTTGCCCTCTGAACCCAACAGCTCAATTTCAGCCTACCACAGACACACACACTGCAGGCGCTGGGCCCCTGTAGACTTAAATAGCTCTGCGCTGTAGGACACTTGTAAATAACAGCCTATTAGAGTTGAGTTGTTACCACCAACACTGCAAATATCTCACTCTTACTGTTTAACAATTACTTCTCAGAAACGTGTCATGACTCGAAGCTAACAGAAGCTAAGAGCAACCACAAACACACACATAATGCGTGTGTATAGCATAATAAATAAATCAGAGCCTATTGGTTCTAGCAGCCGAACCAGATTTCCTCCTCCTTGGAAACTAGTGGACTTTAAATGGGTGTAAGATATTGAAAGAGAAAGAGGAAAGTAAGACCGGGGGGTAGACAGAGAGAGAGAAAGAGAGAGAGAGAGACTACTAAAGCTGATCCGAGGATAAGAACTGCAGAGTAAAACTGAAAAATGACGAGGACAGGGAGACAGAGAAGTATGTTTTTCATTTCCACAGCACAGTACGAAAGTAAAGTAAAACAGTGCAGAGCACAGCGGGCCTTTTCACCCTTTCAGCTTTTCAACAAACAGCCAGCCAGTGAAATATTGATGCTTCAATTCCAACAAAGAAATGTCTGAATGATTTTTGGTACATCTGAGTGGGGAAATTCACCCATCTATAATTGATACAGCTAACTGGACGGGAAAGCACCGGAACAGAGAAATAACAGGATAGGGGGGGCAAGCATAAGTGTGTGTGTGTGTGTGTGTTTCTGCCCTCTTTCCTGTGTCAGTGGGTTTGTATGTGGCTCTTTACGTTCCTAGTACCCATTAGATTCCTGAGAGACAGTGGCCTCCTCTCTGGGCTTCTATCTGTAGGACGCATTCATACATATCATGACAGTCCTACGAAGACGAGGACAGGCCAGCAGTTTCTTTTAAGGCCAAAGACAGAAGACGTCATGAAAACATTCAGATGTTCTTGTGTTTTGTGTGAAGGTCTACGTCTTCAGCTTCGATAACTAGCTTCCCCGTCTCAGCATCTTTCCACATTTCTTTGAAAATTAAAAATGTCCTTCTGCACTCCAGTTGTTGATGAACTTATCTCATTGGTTTTACTATATAAATGTTGGACTTCATATTGTTGTACTTTTGGTATAATTGCCAATTTAGAAGCTGCAGCCGTGGCCATCTCTAGAAAATGGATCACATTTTTGATTTTTTTACACTTTCATAATGTGTTAACTTACATTTTTTTAAACAGTGCTTGTGCTGGATCAGAAACCATTGCACATGTTGCCTCAAACAGCCCAGTGAGACAGTTTTTAATGTTTGAATTCTCTTTCATATTCCTCTTTAAAGTATCTTGTAAGCTATAAAAAAAAAAAAAAGATTTTTACTATGATCACTCTTTCAGTAAGCTTAAATAGGATTCACTTCTAAGCCAGTCTGCCTGCATTTGTCATGACTTCCCAGCATGCCTGTTTTTCTTGATGTCTGTGTGCTGTATTTTCATTTCGTGCTGCAGAACTGACGGCCTTCCTTTCATCTTTACCATGAAACCAAAGCCAAACAGCTCAAAACAATGATGGACACCAAATCCTCTAATCTGTGTTAATTCTTCCAAAGTGTGAAAACCATCCTGGAACAGTAAATGTGTTGTGATTAGAGTTTGATAATTAGAGACAGGGGGCGAGGGAGGTCCCAGAGTGATTATTATGGGATAGCTAAAGCCAGAGAAACAGGAGGAGAGTGGGCTGAAGTTCACCGAATACACCAACACCAAATATACCACCAACTCTCACACAGAGACAGGCTGGTGGAGGCAGAAGCTCCAAAGAGACAGCAAGAGAAGTTGTTAGTACAAATTCCCAGAGTTGTAACACAACCTCTCTTTTTTTACTTTTTTTAGTTAGCTTAGTTTGCTGCCCATCCTATACCTTTAGAATCTACCCACCCACACATCCATCCATCCATCCAGTCTTTACCTGCAGTCCAGTTTCTCTATCTCAAAGTGTGGGTTGAAGTTGAGGACGATGCGTTGTGAGGGCTCAGGTGCTGTGATGACCCAGCGACAGTTCTGGTGAGGTGGGTACTCCAGCGGGTAGCCGGGGGTGGTGATGTAGCCGGCATCGCTGGCATCTAGATAGCCACCGCATGGCTCAGACGCTGGAAGGGGGAGAGAGACAGAGAAAGCAAAATCACCATCACTGTCTCACACAAAATTCAAGTTAATGCAGAAACATGATTATTTTCTGCAGCCAATCGATCAGCTATTCCAGAGGGCCTTTTCGGTCATTTATAAAGCTTGTTAACCTTAAGCCTAAATGTACACAAGAATAAGACAAATTCATAGTTTTAATAACGAGTTACGTTTGAATACCACCACACCCATCACGACACATCATCGGTAGAGACAAGGTTTTCCCACTGCTAGCTAGCTAACGATCTTTTGGATGCCGTGACACAATACGGATGTTTTATCTAAAAAGGGATGTTGGAGACAACCTGCGCCAGTAAAAGCTCCAAAGCAAGAGGTGAAGAAATGTTACGGTGAATACATACAACTTGGATTCAGGTGACAGTGGCCTAACACATATTTACAGCCCAGTTCATTTTTATGTCATGTTATGTATTTGTTTCTCACTCATTAAGAAGATGGTCCATGGAAAATGTTTAACAATCAGAAGTGGGCTTTAAGTTACAGAAGGTCTAGAAGCTGTGCACTATATCATTTTGTGTAATATGGAAATCTGCCTGTACACTGAAAGTAGCTAAAGCTTTGATAAAATCATTGAGAATGCTTAATCTGTTTCCATTGGTTAATACACAAGTTTACACATCAGACAAAGGTCATTGATTTGTTTTTCCCAAAGTGATTTAATCAGCTACGACAAACAGATGGGAGAATAGAGGGCAGACTTTTGACTGAACTATTAGGGGGGGAAGAAATACATTACTATCGAAAGACAAAGCATATTTAATTGCAAAAAGAGACAACATAGAAAGACTGATCAGATAAACCTCCAATAACAATATGCAACAATAATAACTTCCCTCACAGAAATGCCATCAGGGTCAATGCTTTTGCTTATCACAACTGACCAGAAGCACGCCAACATTCTCCACAAACTCTTTCAAATTATTGGTTTTTTTTTTCTCACATTTTTGTTCATTAAGCAGGATTTCACACTTGGGAAAATGTTCAACACTGATAAAATGCAGATAAGAGTTGTGTTTGCAGAGACAGGATATGAGAAACAAAGAAGAGTGTTGTCTATGTGGATGTAGTTCTGAAAGTTCAACTCAGCATCACAACATACAAAGAGTCCATTCTGACCCACGGACACTGACACACTGACACACTGACACACACACACACACACACACACACACACACACACACACACACACACAGTGAGCGGGTCCTCCAGATGCCACAGCTACTGTCACAGAGCGGATCCACATGTCAGCAGCCATAAGTCTGTGTCGCGTCACAAACAATGCCACTCATTCACTGCTGCAGATGTACCCTGACATAGACGGGGTAACTCATATATATCAGTGACACCCGACGGCACAACACACACACAACTCTACTGTATTACATCTATGGCATCTATTGTACACCACGCTGGCTGCCCTGTTTGATTGACTGTGCAGACTTTGAACATGAGCTGAACTTCTTCATTGTTTAGCATCTGCAAAACTCAAGTTAAATCATCATGGTGTATACACTGAGTAGCATTTTTGTTAAGTAGCCACCATCTGCCAGGAGGACCTCAAGAAACAAGGTTGTTTGTATCCTCAAATAACACTGCACCAATCAAATATAAGTATTTAATATAAGTAATAATATAATGACTTTCGGTACTTAGGGACAAATACTTATTTTAGACATATCTCAAGTGTAGTTTTGGTAAAGAGAGAAAAATAAAAACAAATGTTTTGTGGTATTTCCTTTGTGAAGGAAACCATTACTTTGAAAGAGCTACTTCATTTGTAAAACTGCAAACTGTAAATTTTGTTTTGTTTTTATTCAACCTTGATTTTACCGGGATATTCCAATTGAGATTAAAAATATCTTTCTTGAGGGTTTCCTGGCCAAGACGGCGGCACAAACAGAATTAAAACAAACAGCAAATGACATCAGTGGTCAAATAGTCCATAATCCTGTTTTTAAACTTCAGTGTTTATAAAATAATCGAGTTTCAAACCAAGATGAGGGCGCACAATCTTTAAAAGCACTTTCACCAAAGACGGTGCAAGTTTCGAGGAATGACGCACATAATTTAACCGCATGACCGGAGGTTGCAGCCACTGATAGTGTTAAAAGTCAATAGAAAACATAGCAGACACATTTCCAACAAATATTTTGGGCAAATGGTGGACCAGGTTATACTAATAAAAACAGCTGTGAATGTCGGCCGCTTGCTGGGAAGAATTTGTCCGGTGAGCAACCCCTTAGATCATTTCCTGTTGATGATTTGGAAAAAAACGAACACACAAACAAGCTCCTGACGGTCTACATTATGGTTTCAATCAGGACTAAATGTCCCTCAGGAAACCTTCCTCATAATAACATTGAGAGAAAGAAACACTGTGTAACGTCTTGGTCTGTACCACCGCCTAGCCCGCCGTGACGTTTTATTTATTGCCCCTGTGCTGAGTGGGGGGACATAGCCAAGTCAAACTACTCAGCAGAACACTACATATTTTAACACTATAAATAGACTTGCTTCTGTAAACCTACTCTGAGAGGAGTCACACATGCAAACATTAACACACGCTGCATAAACACTTTATCGGACACCACATTCTAAATTAAAACACGCATCTAAAATCTCTTCTTTATTTATCATGTCTGCATACATGCAAACTGACTGACGCCCACACACTCAAGAGTCAGGAAGGGAGGATTAGAGCGGAGGTCAATACCCAGTAAACAAAGTGATTGACACTATGGCATCTATATCTGGTGTCTACCTCACGCTGCCTGCAAGCAATTCATGATCGCCCCTCTGTATCGCTCTGCCTCTGTCCGTCTCTCCCTCCTCCGTCATGCTGTGAGCCAACTAATCATGTCTATCTCCTCCTATCTGTTTCCAATCTCCCTGGTGACATACGGTAATACAGGAGTAGAGTTACGTGGCCTATGTAACCCGGCCAGACGCATTTTATCTCAGCACCACCTGGATTAGTGTTTAACCACTCTGGAATCTCACAGCAGCAGCAGCCAAACACCACTTTTAGCACAAGGCGTAGCTGACTAAAATCTGGCATATGCGAGGGGTAAACATCTTGGGTTGTTAAAGAAATGTCACTGGTTATAACCAACTGCTTGGGAACTCATCATTCCCTCATAATGCATACTTAGTTGTTGTTAGTTAGTTGGGATAGGTCTGAAAATAAGAAGAGTGCAAATGTGTTTTCATTAGATTCAGTAGATGAAACTCAGTGGAAAGAGACAGCGGAGGTTCATTTATTTTTCTTACTCTTTACTTTGCTTCAGCTTTCAAACTACTTTCTGCCTCCTACGTTCACCTCTGGCGTGCAGCCGATAAAGACAGCACCTCCAAGTGTCTGATGAATAAGGCTGGTGTGATAGAGCGGCAGACACTCTGTGTGTGCGTGAAGTATTGTGTCTGCTCTGCTTTGAGGGTCTATCAATCTCCAGACACACACAAAGTCATTCAACGTCTATCACATCCAAACAGGGCAGGAAATGAGACGCACTGAGGTGACGAGTGCGTGGATGACATCACATCCTCCTGCACGAGGCGCCACTAAACACATTTCAAGTGAATCTGATACTTTGTTTATTTGGTTCATACACACACACACACACACACACACACACACACACACACACACACACACATATATATGGGGAGGTTAGGCAACAAAACTACTTGGTTAGGTTAAGTAAAAGCTTGGGTTAAAATAACAACAGAAGTAGCGTTACTTATGTACGGAAGTTACGTGACAGTTAAATCAACATTGACTTCCGGTTTCACTCAGAGTTTGTCACTCGTTACACTACGTCACCTGTACGTACAAACTGCCGGAACAGAACATTTCCTCTGTCTCAGTTTGTCCGCCCCTCTCAGAAAACACAAACACGTCCCTCCTCTTGACCTCAGACTTCACATGATGATCTTCAGACCACACTCACTCTCTCACGCACACACACACACACACACACACACACACACACACTCACGGAATAGAGCAGTAAACGGTGCTAAGCAGTCAAGCAGGGATATAAGACAGGTCACTGCATTATTTATGTCTCTCCACCACGTTTAGTATTGCATCCTGATAACACCTATTCAGCAACTTTTCCCCACATGCGCATACCTTAACAGAGATGCAGCCATACAGAAATGTAATAAAAACTTGCATGCACAGCAACATGCACACAGGAAGGCACACAAACTATCACACACAGTCCCAAACAAGGAGAAAAACACGCACAAGCTTCCACTTGGAACTGCTTTGAGAAATTTAACTAGATCCTTGTTTGTTGTCCCCAAATGCAAATTGCCTGACCTTGTTTTTTTTTTTCGCTCTCTATCGCAGATTCATTTTCCCTCCGATTAGGGAGTCTGATCTGTCTCGAAAGAGACACTTTTCAGTGTTTCGCAATCGATTTGGTAGTCTGTGAGAACTCTGCAGTTGGACCATGCCGCATTCATTTCCATCGGCCAGAGCGCATAATGAAAGCATTAGTGGTTTAGTAAGTGTTTGAGGACGAAAGTGAGAAAGCGTGTCTCACCCAGCTGACCAGAGAGCTTGTTGGAAACGAGGCTGTTATTTGGCAGATCAACTTATTATCCACCAACACGGGCCCCGATACTCAAGACAGCACAGCGAGCCTCACGTTCTCATTATTGTGACCTTGATGCAAACAGGTCCCTGAATTTATCAGTCAATATACTCCATCTGCAGCAAAGCCTGGGGGAGGGGAAAATGCTAATTGTCCTCATTGATTTCTATGCATTTCCTACTGTTCACAAAGCATTTTCAGTAGGATGGATTCAGTTCCAGCCTGAAGCACTCACAAAACGCTTCAGGCATTGTTACCTTAAACGGTAGAAATGGACACATTTGTAGCTGTGTCTTTGGGGATGTGAGAAACACTGAAAGTAACAGGCTGACATGTCTTCTTTGGATCAGAACCAAGGAGCTTTTAGTCATTGAAACCTGGGAAACCTCAGGAATGGACAGACAGAGAGAGAGAGAGAGAGAGAGAGAGAGAGAGAGAGAGTGAGAGAGAAAGAAAGGAAGAAGGAGGCTGAGCAGGAGGAAAGAAAGACAGTGAGCACAATGCCAGAACATCTGTCTCTCATCATCCGAAAAGAGAAAGTCAGCAGCTCAGAAAAGCTCACTGGACAGAAAATACAACTCTCTCCCACACACACTCACACACACACACACAGACACACAAACAGGTGGGGTAGTGCTTTACTCCAGGTGCCCTGCATTAAGCCACAGTGGAAAACTACAGCGAGAAAAGAGATGTGTAAAACAGAGAGAGGGATGGCAGAGGACTACAAAGGGTCTGAGAAACAAAAAGAGTGATGGGAAAGTGGAGAGAAGAGAGACAAGGAGTCGTAAAAAAAAAAAAAAGGAAGGATGAGTGTTTGATACAGAAAAAGAACTGATATGAGAAGAAGCTTCTCAACTCAGGAGCAAAGACATACCGGATCTGTGGGGCTTTAGTGAGTAGAGAGGGAGAATATGACAGCGGACAAAGAAGGATACAAACAAAGATCAATAACAGAGAGTAACAATGACAAAGTGAAAAGCTAACTGAAGGAGAACAGAGTGAGAAAAGAGGATAAAAAAAGAACAGTGTAGTGGGAAAAGGTAGATGTAATGTTAAAGTATGACTAGAGAGGAAGAGTTGCAGGTTAGATGAATGGGTTTGGGGCATGTCCGGTCATGTCCATGACTCGATTACTGATCAGCCAAAGTGGACAACTAAACTACCAATGGCTTCAATGTCCACAAGTTTACTGTGATGAATGTTAATCAGAATAAATTGAAATGTGTGTAGACTACGCACCAGCCAACACGTCCTACAAATTAAATCTCACAATACGTGGTCTTGCCTCTAGAACGACACACACAGAAGCATTTTTTCTGATCCCCCTATTGGCAGAATTACATCATCCGCCTGTGCCTTCCGAAACCATAACAAATCTCTGTTGAAAAATAAATCTGTTTTACGACGTGACAATGTGACATGTGTAAGGCCTGACCCCCTCCCTGCCCAGACTTTGTTCCTCTAGAGCAGCGGCACAGCGCTCCCCCTTTGCTGCCGTCGCTGGTGGGCTTTGTGTCTGGAACGTAAACATATGTCGTCTTGGGACACTTGCTGAAATGACTGATTCTGTTATTTTTCTTGGGAAGACAGTCTCTCTCATATTAAACTTTAAAGGGCCCCCTGCATCACTATCGGTGTTTGATGCCCTGTAGAGCAGAAGGTCACCATCCTATCTGCTCCTTATTAACTTCAGTTGACATCGTGTTTATACGGTCCTATTCAAGTTTACCTTTAATCCTTCCTTCCAATGTGAGGTCAAGTGCTATGCGGTATGTAATTTACGACTCTGTATGTTCATGCCTCCGTTTTTAGTGAACTTGCTGTAAAATGGCCTGTGTGCTCAGCCTATAAAGTTAAATAGACACAAGGACTGGTACAGTGGGTTCCTGGCAAAAGTCTTCTTCAGACTCTTATCTCATAAAATACTAAAGCCCGGTTGCATACTGTTCTTTTTTTGAGGGATCAAACAACAAACACAGACTTTCACACAGGAGATCGTTTCATGTCCCTTGTGTAAGTCAATGTTGACTTTTTTCATTGTTCATTACCGACGCCAGTTATGTAACAAACATTGTTATTTTACATAAGAAACACACTTTTACTAACCCTAACATGCTGTTTTGTTGCTGAAGTAAAACCTAAAAACTAAGTAAACCTACGTGGGGAGTTTATATTGATAGTCACTTGGCATGATTACGGGCAGAAACTTGAAACGTGTTGTTCAGAAAGACATTGCTGCATCTTCCAAGTTTTAGTTTGAAAATGTTTACTCTGTGAAAGACACAAAAGCAAAACTTCTGGCCTTTACCAATAGAATCTTCATCCTAATATACTAAAGAGTAAAGTATGTAGAATTTGAGTTGATGAGTGGAACCTAAATCTTGTATATTCCTTTAAACGATCGTAAAAGGAAAAGGAAAAGCAGCCTACTTAACGCGGTAAATAAGCCTTTTAAGATGTGTATGAATGAAGTTGATCTAACAAACCGTGTGAATGGATTTCAAACAGCTGAGCTTTATTCTCTTCCAGGCGGAAGGAAAAAGGATGAGAAAACACAGATTGAAAGAGTCAGTGAGAATAGACGAGAGTAAAAAACGTGGATGAAAACGTAAAAAAGATTTTCCCACCGTGCAAAGTGGGCGAACAGAAGGTGAGGGAGGTTTCTTAATCCGAGCGAGGGAAAACACTGACAGAGGGAGGTGTGGAGAAAGAGACAGAGCGTCCTATTAAAGGAGAGGTGAAGTGCCATGAAAAGAGGAAAACAACGGGATGATTCAGCGTGAAGGGAGAGGGAAAGAGGGAAACAACCTGTGGCCTGGCACGGCACTGCTCTGGAGGGACTGCTGAGGACACACACAGGGCTTAGCTTACACGCACAAACACTCTTATTTGTGTGGGTGACGGATTTAAAAGAAGTGAGGATAGGCAAATGTCCCTATAAGGATGCCCATGATCCCTCTTTCCCTCCGAGGACATTTGTTCTTCATAAGTGTACAAAAACAAGAACACACGCTCGCTCACACACTGAGCTCCCTTCCTCTCTAATTACTCCAGTCATTACCAATGGCCAATGAAGACACTAGAATACTAACAGTTTACTAATGACATGATAACTGTAATTAGAACATCCTGCTGGACCCACTAATTGTCCTTTCCCTTTTACAGACGAGAGAGAGACAGAGAGAGACTGTGCCGAAGGTTAATTTGCTTAATGTTTATTCGCTTACTGCAAAGCATGTTGTAGCCAGTGGACCGGCCCCTCTGTTGTTCAACCACCATTATTCTAATGATGGGAAGGCTAATGTCTTCTCCTTTGATTCCCAAATTTATTCTTCTCTTTTTTAAGTTGAATAGCTAATTTCAATGTATTCTCTTGAGGAAGTTTCCTTAAAAAAGGAAATGACAAACCCAGCAGTCTGAACCACGAGATGAATAAGGATAACCCTTAATCCTGGAAACACCTGCTACCTGCAGGATCCTTCAAATGAAATGAGTGTTGAAGAAGGTCTGCAGCAACGCGTCACCTGCCACAGCTTAGCATACTCAGTTGTCACAAACAAAAGATTTAAATCGAACCATCGCGGTTTGCTGATGTTATAATTTGAGCTGGTTGCTATTATTGAATATATTTCATGGCCTCTTTGTGAACAAAACCGTCTGCTTTGTTGCATGGTTTTGATAAAATGGCCTTTGTTCCAAAGTATTAGGCGAGAGGAAGCTGAAGAGGAATCTGATATACATCTACATGACATATAATCTGTTCAACTATAATGTAATTCCATCCTCAATACAGTCATTTAGAAAATAGCCTCTTGTCTAAACTATAATCAAGGTATTTATTAATAATATGCTTTACCTTGGCCAGAACCCCCCCCCCCCCCCCCCCGCTCGACAGAGAGGAGGAGGAATAAATCTGGGTTGGTTTACTGCAGGTGGCTCCACTCAACTACTTCTTCACACTCCGCTGCTTTCCTCTTATTTCACTAATGCCCTCTCATGCTCTCTCCCTTTCCCTCTCTCTTTGACTCTTCCAAATGCTCATGACTCCTCTCTCTCTCTCTCTCTCTCTCTCTCTCTCTCTCTCTCTCTCTCTCTCTTTCTTCTACTCTCCATCTCAGCTCACACTTCATTTTTTTTCTTTTTATTGCTCCATTGTTTCAACGTGCTTTACTGGGTTGGAAGTTCGCAAGCCATATTGGTAAAGCGTTTCCTGGCCTTCTGTGTCAGCGAATTCTTGAACAAATCTGATAATACGGCAGTGATTTAGAGCAAACAATCAGAGGAAATTATGGGAACATATGGGAAATACAGACACAAACATGTATAGATGAGCTGATTTCAGAATTGCCCCTTCTTTTTATAGTCAGCTGCAAAATACATTTTGCTCTTAATATTGTTCATTCACTCACTCATTTTTACTTGCCATAATGGAGTGATGTATTTCTAGCCTTTCTGAAGTACACTTGCCAATCTTTATATGCACTGAGTAAAGTACCCAGGGAAACACACAATTACAGTGAAAGGAACAAGTTAAGTTCAAATGAATGAAAAAAAAACAACAATATCTCTTATAGTTCAGGCTAATAACTAATGTTTTCTTAGACAAAGTAATTACACAGAACGACTGTTTTACAGGCAGCAAGTCAATCCACTGTGTAGTGAGCTAAAATAGGGTACAACCCCACTGTGTGAACAAATGACATGGATGGTTTGTTTTATTGATGGCCAATTGAAGCTTACAAAGCATTATGACCTCCACCAATGTAACATTTAATTATTACAAGCCGGCCCCACGAGGCAACACAGCACCGGTTTGGTTGTGTTAGATGTGGGGCGATAGCTCCAGGCAAGAAAATAACTAATGCATTAGGAAACCTGGTCTCAGTCAGGATACACGGTGGTGTACGTCATCCTATTGAGTAGCAAAAGTACATTTTGCAGTTCAATGACCTGACTATTAAAAGCAAGAGAAAGCAGCCCGCTGTCCGTTCTGGTTCCTGCTCACTTTCCCCCCCAAAAAACTGGACAAGTCATTTCTTCCCCTCTGTTTCAGACTCAACTCACATTGTAACTGTTAAAAACAGTCTTATAAACCAGTCCTCAGTGCGTACCTGTGGGCAAGTCACCCCACTGCTAGCTTCTCACACTGTGCATCGCAGTGAGCCTGTTTCATCATCCAGCATATCTCAGCAGAGACACTATAGAGGCAGACAGCTGGTCTTGAGTGGCCAATTATGTCCGTTTATCTCCCTTGCAGGCACAGCTGTGATCAAACGGAATGAAGAAACAGGATCAAACAGCGAGGCTAAAAAATCATTCTTCCGTTTCGTTCCCTCTGCCTGTTTCTGTCTCTGCTACTTCCTCCCCCTTTACTTCCATCCCTCCCTACTGCCACTCCCTCCCTCTCTCTCTCTCTCTCTCTCTCTCTCTCTCTCTATCTATATATATATATATATATATATATATATATATATATATATATATATACACACACACACTTCTTAGTCTCGCTACTCTTTCCTTGCTCATATCTCCGGAGACAGTGGAGCAGAGGCATCTGTAAAAGTTTACTGTTAAGGCAGCTCCATCCTGCACAGCCGACTGCTGAGCGTGTGTGCGTGTGTGTGTGTGTGTGTGTGTGTGTGTGTGCTCCAGTGGCTCACTGGGTGCCAGCGGAGACACCTCAAAAGGGAGCTTGATCGAGTCCCCAGAGATAATATCCTCAAAATAGGTAGTTTGCCAGTGACTTTCAAAACAGCACATATAAGAGTTTCATACGGGTAACGTTATATGGTTATCTTTAGGAAACTGGTCAGAGTCATGGTTAAAAGCAGAACTACTTGGTTACAGGGAAATATTTTGGTCATGGTTAAAAAAAGCAATGATGACTGGTGGTATACACTGAACACCACAACTTCCTTTTGGATTTTTGCTGTTCAATAGAACCTCACTCATACTTCCTAGTTTGACAGGAAATGAACACAAAGGCCATTTGAAGCCGTTGATTCAATACAAAGTTGTGATTTGTCTGAATAAGAAAGTCTTTGAAAACACTTCAGAGTTTACAGTTAACAATTATATGTGAAGATATAAACATTTAGATACCACATCACCTCATGTGAACAGTGGCACGGCGCATATCTTCTCGCATGAGAGGTGAAGTGTGACGTAAAGAATGCCTCCACTGTTCTCTCTGTACGCTGTTTTTCTCAAAAACAACATTTGGCAGACGGGCCACTCAATCCAAGTCATGAGATCTGCAAAAAGCCCCGGCTAGCCTCCTGAATAAGCCCTAAATCAATAAAACCTAGAGTGCAACTAACTTCTCCACAGCTGCCCTATCTTAATCCCCTCTTTTGTAAATTGTGTACACACACACAAATGTATCTCAAAGCAGGAAGTGGGCCTTGAGGAGAGATTAAAAAAAATGATTGGAGCCAAGTTATCTATTTTCTTTTTTGTTGTTGTTGCATAAACAGCTATGAGAAAGCATTAGAGACTAAATAGATTGTTTTGCTTCTAAATCCATGAAAGGAAGGAGAGTAACACCACAACATATCTTACATACTGTCTTTTCTTAAATGTCGATTGGTTTATAATAGTCCTGGTTCCCTGCACACCTGTGGTCGGTTAACAGCAAATGTAAGTATCGCTGCCCTGACAAGGAGTCGCCACGGTTAGGTTTGTTTTTAACCAAAGCGACTGAAAGCAGAGAAGATGAGTGCATAAAGCAGTTTTCTAGTGTTCGCCCTGTGCGTAAAGAGTGTTCTTATAAGCACAAATCCCATTCAAAGACCAACGTTAAACGCATTAGACCAGCGCAATGAGCGCACGACTTTTGCCTTGCCAGAATGCAGCTACGAGCCCCATCGCGCACACCGACTTGGGAAGTGCCAGACCTCCGCAGCCTCGGACCTCCGCGCGCCTGGACCGCCGGTGACAGGAGCCCGGGAAGATTCACCACTTCTTCGCACAACCGCCAATGAGATTAAAAAGGGTTGATCTGTTGCATGAAGCCTGTCTGTCTGCCTCGCGGGAAATATATTTCAAGGAACGCAATACGACTACATCACAGATAAAAACAAGCGCGATAAAGACTCGCTTAACTCTACCGAGCAGCTACAGACCACTGGCACTGACGTTAGTCCCGATATGAATATTATAAGAACACTTGTGATTTTTCATCATTGAACAGCTCTCCTGTGAACAGCCGTTGATTAAACTGAAGTTAACATCAACAACGTGTTTAAGATATTTTTCCAGACGACATAAGCCAAGACAACATCCCAGCATCCCTCAGTTATTAATAAACTTGTTTTTATGACGGAGTGAAACCAGCAGTGGAGTGGGACGATGGATACGAAGTCGTTTTTGGAAAGTTGTCCGCGTTAGAAACGGGCACAGTTAACCATTGCGCACGTCAGGAAATTAATTAAGGGTTTTGTTGGACAAAAAAAATAAAATACTGATTTCGTTTACGGCGATTATAAATGATATGTTGTTTACTTGTACCTCTTCACCTCTGGTACCGACCGAGCAAGATGGGTCAATGCTGGAGAGTTAGAATAAGACGGGACATCTCCCTCTTCACTGTCCCTCGGTACGATGATTAGCAACGCATTAATTAGACGGGAGTGAACGCTAAGCTTGCACCCGTAGTAAAAAAAAAAACGCGTTACGATTTTGTGTAAATTTGTACGTTCATTACGCATTCTGGTTTGACGGGGAAACATCTCTAATGTGTTTCATAGGCTCCATGCTTGTGATGTGGATTGGGAAAAAAAAGTTCTCCTAAAAAAAAGCGGGTTAACTTCCATTTAACACCTACGTGTGACAGTGTGATCTGAGCGGGTAGCAAAAGTGTCAAACTTACCTCCTTCCTCTGCTCTGACCGCTGAAGGCAAGACAACAGCCAGTAAACATCCACAAAGCCATATGAATAAATCCATCTTTTCCTCTCGGATGTGGAGAAGGACCTCTTCTCCTCCTCTGTGGTTTTTGTCTGTATATCGGAGACAACGCTGCAGTCCAGAGTCCTCTTTTCCTCTCCCTTTGCACAGTTCTTTATTTCTTAGAAGCGCAAGACAAGTAGTGCCCAAAATCCACCACAAACGCCAGGTTGCGTTCACCGGGCTCTCCAAGAATATCGTCCTGGTTAAACACTACTGTTTGGAACTGAATTGTCAACGTGTGCTTCTTCTTAAAAAAAATAAATAATGTAAAACTTATTTGCGCAAATTGAGCTGATACCGGCGTAATATCTACTGTAAACACATCTTCAAAGCCTCAAAATCCATCGCCGTGCGCACAGTCGGCAGCACAGTGTCCCCTGTCAGTCACAACGCGCGTGGGAATAAAAACCTCGCTGACAGACAAAATCATGAATTACAAACAAAGTAGAAATCACTGGTTGAAACCACCAGGAACCAATAGAAGGATTTGCCGATGACTTTTAGGTTTGACAAAAAAAACTGAAAAAAGTAACGTGTGTTTCAGTGTGTTTCCTCTTCGTCTCGATAGAATATCCGAAAATCTTTCGCTCTGATTCTCTCTCCCAATTGAGCATTTACTTGGTAAACGCACATGTGATTAGGAAAGTAAAAAATATTTTCCCCTCGATTATCCTCCTAATAAACTGTTTCGATAGCAGTCCGTTCTTGGGTAAAAGATAACACAAGATCTCTTCGAGGAGGCAGCTCCGGCGTGCGTGCGTAAAACTGATCGGGAGAAAATAAACGTGCAGCCTCTCCGCTCTCCTCCTGCAAACTGTGCGGTTCTTCGCTGAAACACGCTCTTCAATGCCCGCTCCTCTCTCTCGCTCTCTCTCTCTCTCTCTCTCTCTCTCTCTCCCTCCTTGACGTTCGGTATATGTCTCTCTCTCTCTCTCTCGTTCCCTCGCCCGGCAGCTCCGGCAGTGCGCTCCTTCCCCTCCAATCTCCGCCGGGTTTGTGGCAGCGAGCAAGACTGCTCACTCAGTCCCCTGTCTCGGCGTGCGTGCACGCCATGCGCGCGAGCTTGTATCGGATTACAGTAGGCACCTCGGCCCGCCTCCATATGGCCCCTCACTGATTAAAGAGCAGTTTCATCTCCCTCCCACTCCTCTACCTCTCTCTCGCTCGCTCTCTCTTTCTTTGCCTCACCCTCTCTTACCTTCATATATCTCTCACACTCTCTCCCTCTAATTCATTATCATTATTGTAGCGCATGTCTCACACTTTTTCTCCCATTTCCCTCCACTGTCCTGTCCTCTAGATACTCTCTCCATGCCTCTTATTTATTCCTCTACTTTTCTCTCTGACTCTGATATTAAAGTGAGAATAGAGGGAGGTGGAAGGAAGAAAAGCAGAAAACAGGGAAAGGAGAGACGCTCCGCACAGCTTTATGAGCTTTGTAGTAGTGCTGAGCTTCAAATGGAACCTGGTGCTGGTCTACAGCACAGTAGAAAAACAGACCAAGTGCAAACTGATAAACTAATCAAAATGGAAAGGAATCAAATGAGTAACTTAGTTATCAATCACCCAAATCACTTTACTAATAATCTTTGATTTACTATGAAAATGAACAACAGAATTTTCTCTTTTGTGAAAAACTCAGAGTTACTCATCAGGAAGAGAAGCCATTGGGCAATAATGACTGAGCACTTGGTTGCAAAAATGCACACACACCTTTGCGTGCACAAACACAAACACACTTGTCTGTAGGACAGAGAGAAAAAAAGCTGTTTAGCAAGGGCACATGGGTCACTGGTGAATGGAATCTAAATAAGGGGAGAAAGACACAGACAGCACAACACAACGCTGACACACACTCACAGACATGGGGTTGAAGGGCAAATAGCCAGGGGGTCATTTAATGGGGGAAAATGCATAAGTTGACTGAATTTCTGTACCCTTCAATACTTTTTGTTAAAAATATGTTATATTCCCCCCGTCCTTCTCTGTAGTATGCAGTAATACAGTATCGGGATGATGTCTGTGGGAGGTGAGTTTTAGGGCCTGTAGGGAAGCCTGTGGTCTGAAAAACTAACCAAACCATGGCTCTCGCTTTGCCTTCCCAGGACACACCCTGCAAACATTCACACACAGATGCACACACATGTAGGCCATAATGATACAGCTGAAGTTACCAGTGACCGCTCAGTAAAAATCACGTTGTGCACCGAGTTATCTCGTGGGAAGAAAAACCCCTTTAAAACCTCTTTTTCTTTCATGACAAGAAGATCACACAATGCTTTTTTGTTGTTGTTTTTTACATCATGTGACAATTATTTATAGCCCCTTGAACTTCTCTGACACAAGCTTTTCTGAGAACAAGCGGTCTCATGTCACTGATCGCAGTGCTGACCAATCGGCTACATCCTCATTTCCTGACCAGTTTCACTTTTACTGTAAAAGGCCAACAATTACCAGTAAGCAGGTGAATCACTGGTCTCACTCAGTGACACGTGACACACACGTAGGCGCAGATACATACCTTCAAACTGTCACTCAGATGTTTCCTCGCATCTCTGGAGGTCTGAAGGTATTAAGTTCTTTTTACATGACAGGTCAGAGTGTGAGTGTGTGTGTGTGTGTGTGTGTGTGTGTGTGTGTGTGTGTGTGTGTGTGTGTGTGTGTGTGTGTGTGTGTGTGTGTGTGTGTGTATGTGTGTGCAAGAGAGTCACCCTACTCATTCCTTGGGTCCCTTTAGTCATTCAACCTCTGTAACCTGTCTCTCTCACCCCTCTTGCTCAACTCTTCCTGTGTCTTTCCACTGAAACTAAACCCGCTCAGGCCAACTGGAACATGTCAAGTGATGAGAGCGCAGAGCAAAAACATGCTAACATTAATGTAACGTTCCACTTGAGCTGTTGGAAATGTCTTATTTTGTGTACCAACTGTACCAAATTGCTGTTGGCACAGTTAAATCCTTACATTTTGAAATAATGAAAATAGTTTAAGATTGTAGTTTAAGGTTAAGGTTTGGTCTCACAGAGGAAGAGAGCACGCTGAATGCAAAAAAAACCCCCAACAATCTTAAATCTTAGTATCCACAAGTCTGCAGGCAGACTTTGCACAGGGAGAGTCCGCAACAACTTCTGTGAATCATTCTGAATTCACACCAACCCACCACCATCACCCAAGCCTTCTGGCCCTTCCCTTCACGCATTCTTCTGTAGAACTTGCAACAGTATGTTGCAAAACTAGGATATGCCAATCCATGACACCTTTTTCTGCTCGCCAAGCAGTGGACTGGGTTTTCCCAGAAGTCACCACCGACATCACTGAGACTCCATTTTAGGGAGATTGGGCAGAAAAGCTGCTTGTGCTCACAATCGTGTTTCTACCCCCTGAAAACTACCGTACGAACATCTTACATCATAGCCTGTTATGGTGAATTTGCATGTTTATGTGATGCCACTCTTGTCAAATATCTTGACTTGGCAATAACCATTTCCTAATCTGTAGACAACGGGACAAGATGTTGGTATGAGAAGAGTTCTGCTTTCTGTTTGTAGGAGTTGTTTTATTGTATGTAGGAGTATGTGTTGACCGTGGCTAAGTGGAGAGCAGGGCCGCCTTTCAATCAAAGGGTCGGCGGTACGATCCCCGGCTACTGCGCCTACGGTGTGTAGATAGATACCGAATTGTAAGTCGCTTTGGATAAAAGCGTCTGCTAAATGACCGTAATGTAATGTTGTATAGTATAGAAGTATTGACCAGTCACGTTTGAGCTGGTTGGTCGCATGCAGGCAAACAGTCCAGCTGGAGAGCAAACGACGTGGAACCTATCGTCTGATAATGATCTAACTCTTTATTAGCTTAAAATCAGCTTGTAAACTGGCTACAACTCAAACCCCAGCCTTACATCTACAGTTGCTAATCAGACTGCAAACAATTCACACAGGAGAGGAGGTCTTGATCGCTGGAGCAACAGAAATATTGTTCGTTGCCTCCAGAGGCTCAATCAGACTGATAGCCGATGGGTTCCGAGATTGAGCCTCACCTGACACTACTTCGTTCAGTCATTGAATGGAGAAAAGCAAAACACGAATGCTTTCATATGAAAACATGTTTGAGTGTGTGTGTGTGTGTGTGTGTGTGTGTGTGTTGCAACAGAGCTGTGAAACCAGTAGAGGGTAAGCTGATCCTTGCTCTGCGTCAGGGGGAGAACTTGTCCGCTGGCCTGTCGTCAAGCACTACTGGCCCTGTCCACACCTTGCCAACAAACCGCATCCTCTATCCCTCTCTCCTGTTCAGTTGATTTGATGAATGATTTCATGCATTCTTTTTTTTCAAATTTCAAATTTGTTTTGTTTTGTTATTTTTCAGCACTATTCCTGTTGCTTTTCAGTCATCTGTTGAAGTCCAAGTGTTCCTTCCTTGTTCACTCATACTTCATTTCATACCACATTTTCTATTTTCTTCCTTTTATCAATTTATTTGTCCATTTAATTTAATTTCCTGTCCTCTCTTCTCTCCACACGTTGCCATTCTCCACTCCTTTCCCCCCCTTTCTGTCCCTCCAGGGACCAACTGGGTTTCACTTTTGGTAGTTTAGCAATGCAGACCAACTGCCTTGAGACCTGAGACGCATGAAGCTGTTTTTCTTTCTTGCTAAAAAAAAAAAGCAATATCAGTGTTTTTGTAAAGGGTCCCTGAAAGCAAATCTCCTCTAAAAGCCCCTGAAAATAAGGTCAGCCCTGGCCACTGTAAAGCAAACCACAAACCAATAAAAGCTTCTATTTGACCCAATTCCAAAACAACACTTAAAAACTACTGCAGTGACTGAAAACATTGACTTCAAATTTAAGGTGCACTCATATTGAAAGTAACCTCAAATCAAATCTTGAGGAAAAGAAACTGCACCATTTAGAACAGGAGGAGTCTCTGCAGGAAGTCACTGGTCTCTTTCACCTTGTTCACCACAAAATGTGCTTTTAGCAGGATTCCTGTAATTATAACGTAAGTAATATGAAACGATGGCTCAGCAGACAGCGAGGGGAAAAATCTAAATGACAGACAACCTGAATATGAAATGTGACATTACAACCCCCTCCGCTGTACATTTTGTTTTGATGTTAACAAAGTGTAGGTGTGTGTGTGTGTGTGTGTGTGTGTGTGTGTGTGTGTGTGTGTGTGCGCGTGTGTGTGTGCGCGCGTGTGTGTGTGTGTGTGTGCGTGTGTGTGAGTGTGTGTGTATGTACAGCATGTGCACGCATAACTTCATCAGTTCAGCCTGCAATGAGGCTCAGCAACGCAAGCATCCAAAGCAATCTCCAAAATGTTACCGGCTCGCCGAGATTTCTCCCGATCCTCCTGATCACCACTTCACCCGCCGCTCCGCTCCGCTCCCTCCATCGATCTTCGAGGTTAATGGCACACGGAGAATGTGGGGATCTCAGAGGAACGAGCGGCTCTGCATCCATCAACCTCTCCTCACTTCCGTGAATAAATGTTTGTGTATGCGTCTCCGTGTCGGACAGTTATAAAGGATGTCTGTCTGAGAGCATAGTTGGAAGCTCTCTTTGGTGTATCTTACCTGTGTACGGCCGTGCGTCGTGTCAACCTGTTGGCGCCTCCAGACTCCAGAGGCGCTCCAGTGGCTGCATTATGTCCAGTGATTTCAACACTGTCCAATTTCCTGTTCAAGATCTCTCCCAAGCTCCCCGATCCCGTTTCCTCTTCTCTTCAAGTGTCATACATTTTTAGCAAAAGCAGTCTCAGAAAAAATCGAATCATTGGAAAAACAATATTCTACATAACAGCATGCCCCTTTATACATGTACAAAATAAACAATTATACGTTTCACTCGTCACCTGCCCCCCACGGCTAGCAAAGCGTCTCACAAACAGACGCATTCGCGCACAGAGAGTCAATATTTATGTGTGTGCATACATCACCCGTGGACTGACCACATTTATCTGGAGCGCGGCAGATATTTCATCTCCGGTGGAAATACTCAGTTATGCAAACAGACACACAACACACACACACACACACACACACACACACACACACACACACACACACACACACACACACACACACACACACACACACTCACACACACACTCCCTGTGGCCTCATCAATAAGCCATATTACTGAGCAGGTCTTACGGGAAGCGAGCCACAGTAAATTAGTGTGTCAACAGTTAACATGGGCTGCACTGACATACTCATTTACTGCAGGAGCAGAGCTGAGACATGCTTCTGACACACACACACACACACACACACACACACACACACACACACACACACACACACAGCAGAGTACAGATATAGACACACACGCAGAGACGCACACTTGCACAGCTGCAGAGATGGATGTGTGAAGAGAGGCGCAAACACACACACATGGAGCCGACGACATACATGTTCACATTCTGTGCATTACCCTACTGTGTGTACATTTGTGCGTTTTGTGTCCGTCGCGGGATATCCATGTGCATGTGTGCGTTTCTGTGTGGGCGCACAACTAAGTGGTGATAATCACAGTACAGCCTGTGGAGACTGCAGGGAGTCCACTCAGCTATTAGCAAGGACACAGAGGTGCTAGAGAGAGACAAATATATACACAGCCACATACACACACACACACACACACACACACACACACACACACACACACACATTGATACATAGACACATACAAACAAGCGGTGTCCAGGGATCGCAGTGGGCTGTCAGAGCTGAGCAGAGTCGGTGAAAAATGTTTGCTCTTTCTAATAACTTTATTGTCGAGCTTCCTCTGCTATCTCTCCATATCTTCTTCACGTCCCTTTTCCCTTTTTGTTCCCTCGATCATAGAACTATCTTTTACACGTTTTCTGCTTTCGTCCTGCGTTTTCTCTCAGCCTCTTTCATCCTGTACCATTGTCTTGTCTCCCCTCTGTCTGACTTTCTCATTTATTGCTCCCTTTTACTTTTTTTCCCCTTGCCCCCCCCCCCCGCCTGTTTTCTCTCTCTCCATCTCTCCCTTTCTCTCTCTCTCTCTGTGTGTGGTTGTAGATAAGGATGTCCTCTCTGGATGTTTGACTCCACTGGTAGTGCAGCAGCAGCAGCAGTTAGCAGCTTAGTGTTCCTCAGAGGAGAAATGACAGGTACTGCAAAGATGTCAAACTGACTTTGTAACTACTCGTCAGAGTCTTCTAATTGAAACGTTACTGATCTTTTGGAGTAGGTATCAATATCAAAGTCTTATTCACATGGACTGCAATTAAACGTGAGCTCATAACTTAAGTGTTAATCATCTTCACATAAGACTCGATGTCACATTTAATGTACATTCTCACAGCTGTTGATTAAAATGAAATTGCTGTCAGTTTAACGATGCATATAAGTCTATGAGATGAATGGACATTGAGCTTTGTTGTGAGTTTGTCAAAATGACCTTTGTAAGTGAAGCATACCTCCTAGGCTCCTGTAAACAACACTGATGCAGGAGGGCTGTTTTCAGATCATTAATAAAGACACTCGGTTGGAGAGCAGTCGTAGTGGTTTTCAATAATAGGTTCAGTTCTCAAGCAAGACGTCAACATCAATATGCATTACAAAATAGAAGACAAAAAGATAAAATGCAAACAATATAGTACAGTACCAAAGTACAGTAACTACAGTCTAAAAATGTGAAATCTGTATAAAGCCAAACAATTTGAGTTGCTAAGTTTAAGAACAACGGTAACATACCTGTCTCATGCCTTAACACCACAAACCAGGAAGTGGTAGGACCCCAGACATCAAGAGCTGCCCGTGACTATGCCTGTGTTTATATGTTGTTACGTTATGTTGTTATGTTATAATCAATTATGTTGTACACCTGCCCATACACACCAGTTCCTGGTGGCTACATAAGAGTTTATTGCTTTTATGTTTTGTTACAAATTAATATCATTTTTATACTGAACGTTTTTCATGCAAAGCTGTCACATAGGAGGTTTCACACTTCACTAGATAGAGATCATTCAGTTTGTGACCACTACGTCAGGTCTTTTCCTACTGAATTTTTGATGATGAAGATGAAGTTTAATTATAAAAAATATGAAGGTTTATATCTACTTAAAAAAAGAACCATCTGTTCAAACTGCCAGCAAGCAGAGAAAAGCTTTTTCCAATGTTCAAACGGGCTAAATGTGTTGTCAGTAACGTACTGTCATTAGCGATGGGCCAGGTGTGCAGAGGTGTGAAACTAGACAGAGCTTTCAATGTGAACCACTGAGCCGCAGCAATCACCTCAGTGTTGCCTGCAGTGAGAGGCATTGTGCTTTCAAAGTTCTGAACAACAACTGGGGCAGTTAAGTGCAGATACCAGGAGTCTGTTTTCAGCACTACTTAATGTTGAACTGATACAGCTGTCTTTTACACACCGGGACATGCAGCTACATGTGGTGCACCTGTAAATGTAATCCGTTATTTTCTGTAGCCTGATCATCGATCTCTTGTCCTTTTAAGACTTCTCACGCCTATCAAAGTATTTGACCACCTTAATCGAACACAGGTTGCTTTAAGAGGGCAAAAACCTTTCATGAACTGGGTACAGCTTAGTTATCTAAAGATGCTATGTACGGGATAAGGAGTATCGCTACTGCCTCTCAACAGCTCTCAACATGGTTACGGCTGAGCCGGAGGCTTGCAGCTAGCGGTGCTAATAGCACTTACAGTGAAAACTACAACGAAAGTGCTGACAGAGCTAACAGTGTTTACCTGAGGGGGAACCGGTGGTTTGGGGTGCTACGCTTCCACGACAATGCTCTCGGTTGAAACAGCGTTATCAGCTGAAACTGCCGTATGAGGGCAGAGCAGAGCGGCGGTCAGCGATGTCAACACAGCAAGGAGAAGCTGGGATTACAACACTCACAGAGGGAGAGGGACTTCATTCTCTGCTAAAGTAAACAATATACCATTACGTCTATTAATAGGAATAGGTTTGCTATACTAATTCCCTGAATATCAAAAATAGCAGCTTTACGGTTTTTATGCAAATTACAAATACACTGGCACTAAGTGTGATTACAGGAATTTGTTTTCCCTGTTCCTCTTGAATTGACATTTTACAGTTACATGGTTTCGGTGTGAGAGCCGAAGCACCGTGTTTAGCACCATCAGTCACTGTCTGACAAGACAAAACAGCTTAAAGTAAAGAGAAAGGGGGGAGAGGAGAGACACCCACCTTCACACCCATCCGACTCTCTTCCCCTTTCACCCCCCTCTATTGTTTTCTTCACTCTTTTATTATTCTAACTTCAGAACAGTTCATTAGTCACACCATTATTCTCTATTTACGACACCAGCAAAAGAATTTCAGTAATTGGAACTAACTGTACTTTAGTGTATGGGAAATACACACACACACACACACACACACACACACACACACACACATACATATAGTTTTCACGAGCCACTACCTTGCAATTGCAGACAGTACAGCCATGTATGGTGGTATTGTTAAAGAGAGACAAAAGACAGACCTGTTTACGGTCAAGTCACTCAACTGAAACACTGGGGGTACAGTGAAGGACGGGTCACTGGTCACTAGTATGTAGTACACACACACACACACACACACACATGCACGCACACATGCTTTCAATGGCAGGGTGCAGACGCTCACATCCTTCACTGTTAATAATGACATTATCAATAACAACAGCCTCAGGGAGACGGCTGCGTTTGAGGAGTGAATCCCTCGGGCTGTGGAAAGCACAATAACAGTGTTTTTTCTTTGCGGGGGAATCCCTTGTTGTCTTAGATGACGCAAACTGATAGGATTATCAGTAATGGCTTAATCACACACACAGCACCAACACTCACTCAAATGCGGAGACAGAGCGGTCTCTGATCATTGATAAGATGATAGGTCAAGAAACCTAACACTGATAAAATGGCCTCTAACCCCTTAGAGGGCTGATAACACAGACTGCGTTAGTCTGTGTGCATGTGTGTGTGTGTGTGTGTGTGTGTGTGTGTGTGTGTGTGTCATGTTACAGCATAAAGCTTATCTCTCTGTTTTTCTTCACTTCACTTTTTTCTGTCCTCCAGTCATATCCTCCACATGCTCCTGTCTAACTCTCCCTCATCACGCTTTCTTACAGGAGGTATATCACTTCTTACTCCCCACTATTTTCTCTGTCTTCATCCTCGTATACGTTCTTACTCTCCTCTTTCCTTCCTTCCTCCGCTCCTTCCTTGTTTTCTACATTCATTCATTTGTATTTAAATGGAAGAGAGAGACAGCCTGTGTCCCACTTCCTCGATACCTCTGTATGCTAATATTGACTTGAAGTGATCTGGCTGTTGTCTTAGCTTGTAATTAACGGAAACAATACTCAATTACACACAAGCAAACACACACCAACACACACACACACACACACACACACACACACACACACACACACACACACAAAGAAAGACTGAGGTTTACTGCACAGTAGGGTTTCAATAAAGGAATTTAACACGGATAATTCAAAACAGTTTTAAGCTTGTTTTATTTACCTGGGGAATATTAGGTGCAAAAATCATGTTCGGGTTGAACACAATCTATGTGCATGACAGAGAGCGAGGAGGGAAATACTCAGCTACACACACACACACACACACACACACACACACACACACACAGGCTGAGGACTCACATTGAGCCTGCACTGTTCCCACAGCTCATTTCCAAGCTTTCCTAAAGCTCATATAGTGCCGGTGACATTTCCGTTTCCTATAGCTGACTGAATTGGAAAATATTTTGACCTTCATGCAACCATACTTACAGGATTGGAAGGACTGTCGGTAGGAGGAGTGAGACGGGATGGAAGGTTGGCAGATATGAGGGCTGAAGAAATGGCTTGTCTTTGCTGTATCTGCACACAATTTAAGACAAAAGAGGCGGTGCATGGGTGCAGGAGATTGAGAGGATTATTAGACTCGGCCACAATAATATTGAAAGTAAAAAAAAAAAAAAATGGCTGTGTTGGTGTGCTGCCAGTGAGTAGAAGAAGAAGACGGCATAAATACAAGCCCAAGGTTAAAGGGTTATCAGAAGCCAAAACACATCGCAGCAGCTCACAATACCGTGAGATAGAATTTAACAATTTAGACAAGTTATCACAGCTAAAGTGATGAATCCCTCGTCTCACACTTGTACATGTAAACAGTATCACACCCTTCTGTCGTCTGTTCAAAGACTTGCCATTGCTATATAGCAGCACATGACATTTCATTGCTAAAGCCTTTCATTGTGGCTGTGTTTTTTTTCATTGCACAGTATTGTACATGTGGTGTAGAAATAAAAGAAAAGGAAATGGGCGAAGCAGAGCAGCAGGCATGGATTGTTAGTGTGGTTCTATATTGCCTTCATCAGTAAATATGGACATGAATGAAAGTATAAATTGCTTCATGCGCTGCGGTATAATACAATGGTGATTCACCCTGTGGCATAGAGGGAGTCATGTGTTTGTGTGAGCCGTAATTGCAGACACTAAGAAATAACTCCACCTACAGAAACCAAAATTTAAAAATGACAAACTTGAGGATTACCACTTTGATGATGCAAATTAAGGAGGGAGTTACCAGGGAACGTGCAGTTGTAGTCAGGCATTTATTTATAGGAAAGAGGGAGGAAGAGAGAATGAGCACCAGAAGGGAGGGAGTGATATAATAATTTGAGTTACTTCCAGGGAAAATCCTATTTGTGCCGTCTGGCTGAGATAGAGGGACATGTGAATGGATGGAGGATTGAGGAAAAGGGAGGAATAGACAGTTGCATTCTGGAGAAAATCCTATTTTCTCTGCCTGGTTTTGAGGAAAGGATAGACAGATGGATCGCTGGCTGACTGGATGGATGGATGGATGGATGGATGGATGGATGAATGGATGGATGTATAGATGGATGGATGGATGGATGGATGGGTGGATGGATGGATAAATCTGCGATGTGGCGAAGGTTGATAAATGCAGATAGAGTGAATAAATAGAAGACAGTAAGGTTGAAAGTGTGTGTAAAGACAGAGAAGCTCTGGCTGGTTATGGATGGATGGATGGCTCGATAAATGGATGGGTGAGAAGATGGATGGAGGGATGGACGGAATTGCTTCCAGTAAAATCCTATTACCTGGAGCTGGTAGATTTAGCACCTGGAGTCCTCAGATTACCATAATTATCTACCACGAGGAAATCACCAGATTTTGGACACAGTGGGTGTGTGTGTGTGCATTTGTGCGTCTGCTTATGTGTGTGTATATTTTCTATCCAAGTCTGTGAATGTGTATGCATGTGTACTTGTATCTCTTCATACTAAATATCTACTATGTCTCTGTATCCGTGTGTGTGTGTTTTTGTGTGAAGGTGTGTGTGTGTGTGTACTGAGTAAGGAAAGATGAGAAAGGGAAATGAGGGGTTGCTACTCCGGCCCGCAAATTTGATTTAGAGCTGCCGCTTCAATGAGATGGTTGACCGCATCCACCACCACCCCCCTCCCTAACACACACACACACACACACACACACACACACACACACACACACACACACACACTCACATACACACACACTCAGATATTAGTGGACGCTAATTGATTGAGGAGTGCTGGTTGATGGACAGCGTCTGAGATGGGTGGAAGAGATAAGGGGGGTCAACAGCTGTTTCATTTCCCAGACCTACATAAGTGTGTTAACAGACACCAAACACAAACTGATACACACACACACAGACACACACACACACACACACACACACACACACACACACACACACACACACAAATGCAAAAGTGTACAACATTGTCATGTGACATTGAATGGCTTGATGACACAGAAAGAGGAAGACAGCTAAACAGACACACACACTCTTATGGTATTATAATGCTATCACATGAGCCTGACTGAACACATGTGCACTGTCTCTGAGTGCATGCGAAAAGAAAAGAAGTACTCACACGCACGCACACACGCAACCATGGGAGTGTAACATGCGCTGGTGTCAGGTCACCTTTAGATGGCTAACAGGGGACATGAGCGATCATGTCTGATCATTAATCCGTCAAGCTGAAAATTGGGTCAACGATTCAAACATCATCAAATATTGTGGACAGGCCGCAGGCGCTGCGACGGAACAAAAAGAACATATATGACCAACAAAACTATTGTTGTCTGGAAATCATATTTACTTTTAAGATGTATGAGCCGAACAAGCTCACTGTCGATAACTGTCTGTCTATTATGATTGACTGTCTTTAATTCAGTATGACACAATAGAATCATTTGTCTGTCCATAAGAGCAAAAAAAAATATGGCACATTATTTAAATACAAAAAAAAATACAAAAAATAATTGTCAACCATAGAACGCATATCATTTTTCACTATTGTCGAAATTTTTTTTGTTCTTTTTCTAATCGCTGTAACCAGATTTTGGATAAAGTAGATATGGTTGTGTCTGTGTGCGTTGTTGGAAAGAACAACACAATATTACTTTCTTTCGCTAAAGAGCCAGTAAGCCATGGAGCAACATGCCATACATGTATCTCTCTCTCTCTCTTTCTTCTTCTCTGACACACACAGACATTAACTGCACATGTGCAGACATACACATCCTCCCTAAATACTCACTTTGTCCTTCTCCTTCATTCTGATCATTACCCTCCCTCTGATATAAAGACACAGAAGCCTTAAACATCTTTCATCCTCTCTCACATCTAATGTGTCTATCATAAAGAGCTCAGCCAGGGCAGGGCGGTTTAAAGAATCAGGAGCCTAGTGTGTGTCTGCTCTTTGATATTCTGTTCTGAGACCACCGATCTCGGTCTGTTCGAGGTTTGTGTACTATGTGGTGCATATACAATGGTATGCATATCAGTATTTTTGAACACACACACACACACCCACACCGAAGACTTTATTAATGTATGTCATGTTGCTTTATGACTAGTTTGGGACCGTCTCATCTACTCTGTGTGAGGCATCCCATTGCAAGATTTAGAGATGCAGCTGTGTGCTGATCGTTACATTGCCAAACCAGTTGAATAGTCCTCAACATTAAAGTCCTTTCTCTGCTAAACCGAGCACACTCACTTAAAACATTTCAGCTAACTGAGCAAAAACCTCCTTGTCCAAACGGGCTGGGGCTGTACTGGGCTCGTTGCTGCCCCCTGTGGCCAGTGAGGGAATCACTCTGAATGGTTGCTAGAGCCAACCAAAGTTTCACCACAAAAAGGTGAAATTGAAGCATTATTTCAAGCATATACAGCACATTATATAAATTATATAAGTCAGTGTGTGTGTATGTATATAAGGTATTTCTCTCTCTCTCAGTTGTGTTGGCTTCTTTGGTCTTAATCTTTCTCTCTCTCTCTCTCTTAACGCTCTGATGTTGTCCCTCCCACTCTCAATCCACTACACATTTCTTCCTGAGCTAATGGTAGATTTAGCAGATGTGAATGGATGAGAATGGAAAAGATCACTGTAGCTCAAACATTAATGTTTTCTTCTTTTCCATCTGCCTCTCTCTCCTCTTTATAGCTCTGGACAGCCTTAGAACAAGGCACAGGATGAAATACAAAGGATTTAATGAGGCTTTCTCTCCATCTCTCTAACACACACACACACACACACACACACACACACACACACACATTCACAACTTCTCTATTTACAGCTCCGTCGTTTTAGGGCTCTTTTCTCACTCCAGAGTTTTATGGGGCTGTAATAAAACGGACAAAAGACAAATGGTCAGTGAAGAACTGCTTCTGCAAGGGGCATTTAGTAGTCACTTAGTCATTCAGCTGGTCAGTTAGCCAGTCAATAAGTCAACCATATAGTCTAACAGTCAGTGTCCAGCAGGTGGTCATGCGTTCAGTACTACATGTTCAGTTTAGTGAAGGTCTGGAAAAGATTAGAAAATAACATGAGAAAATAAAGACATGGGGATAGAAAGATCAAGGAAACAGAACCTTCCAGTAAACCTGAATGCTTCTATGAAAAATATGATCTCTTGTAACTTTTAAAACTCCACTGAAGTTTTACCAATAAAACAAGGACAAAAAACACACACAATAACCACACAGACCAATCGTTTCTCCTGCTGAAACAATGGCTAAACCCAACTCCTAATAAACACAGTTATTCTCTTGGTGTGACCCCCTACTGCTGCCCCACTCCATCAAGACTAATGGCTTGTGACTCACACACACACACGCACGCACGCACGCACGCACGCACGCACGCACGCACGCACGCACGCACGCACACACACACACACACACACACACACACACACACACACACACAGGCACACACACACATACACACACACAAAAGCGTACCATTGCTGTGAGAAAGTGGTAAAACACTGGGCTAATCTTTCTGTTTCAACAATCTCTGTGACCTCTATTATCATCATATGTGGGTGAGCACTGGTATATTCAAAGCAATGGAACCCAGAGAGAAAAGCCCTTTATCCTATCGATCCATCTCGCTATTTGTCCCAGTCAGGTTTGCAGTGGCAATGCTGGAATCAGAACCTCCCCGCAGCTTCTTCACCAACAGCTTCTCCGACTAACCCTCCACACAGGCATGCTGGGAGATGTAGTCCCTCCCATGGGTTTATTCTCTGACAAGTTCTCGCTGACAGTCTTCAAAATGAAGCTGAGCTCGTTGACCTTCTCTTGAATGGAAGCAAAAACACGACAACCACAAGAAAAATGTGTAAAATAGTGTATACAAAACCTGGGAGCATGCGGATTAAGGTTGCTTGCAGAGTATTGAACTTGATTGTGGAATATAGGCCCAGAACAAAAAATGTATTGCTAATTGAGACCTTGGATTTTATATATTCACCAATACTGCACTCACAGTATGGCATTTAACAGACAAATTAACTCTTTTACTTCCACTCGAGAATAAAAATCCATAAAGACTTGAATTCCCCTATTCATCACTCATCTGAATAGAACATCTGAAAGAGACTTGAGGCAGAGAATGAGGGACTCACCCTCTGAAGAAATGAAAGAGTTGAGAGAATTCATAGAATTACATTTATCGTGTCTAAATCTCTGTACTTAACCGTTTAAAACATGGCACTTGGTTCAGGGGATTTCTTTTCTTTGAACTGCCATCTTGTGAATAAGATGCAGCCAGACAATCTCTAGCTAATCAGGTCCCAGTCCTAAGAACCTCGTCCTGCAACCCAGCTACTTCTAATCTTCTTCCAGCACGAAAAACAGTGAACATGAGCTCTATACAATCACTTTTTAAAGGATGCCATTAAGAAGCATGGAGCTTGTGTCTGAGAAGGATATTGATTATTGTCTCTTTACGGTCCGGGATACAATCCTGGAGAAATAAACACTGACACACATCAGAGCCAATTCATTAAATCTAAAAATGTTGCTTTTTTAATCATGTTTTCTTACTGTTTTGTGAATGATGTTCATTAATTAAGCAAAACAATCTGTTCAGCACACTCAAATGAGTTGGAAAAAAAAGTGCATTTTACGTAATTGAATTGATTATGTCGGAATTGAGTTTAAATAGATTAAATTAAATAACCAAATTGGGAGAGAGCGGGAAACGAGCCCTTCACAGGTGATGAAAAGCGAGTGTGTGCGTGTCAGCTAATGTATTGTTAGGCTAATTTGACCAACAGCCTCCTGCAGAGACACAGAGGGCCTCATGCTGCATCATTTCCTTCAATTACTCTTCAGATAAAACCAAAAATAAGAAAACATTGGTGAATCCCAGAAATCACTGGCTAACAAAATATAAACAAATCGTGGATATGAATAAAAATAGGAGGAAATTTGTTCTTATATCGCTTCATGCATGATGCCCATTGTTTCATTTCCATATCAAACGGCAGTGAAGGAAAGCTTTTTAAATGGCACACTAATTGTTGTAATGGTCTGTTCTTCTGCACCTCTCCCGCGCTCCCTTCTCTCTCTCCGCTCCCCTTTTTACAACCTCACTCTTCTCCTTTCACACTGTATTATAATGACCTGCTCACATCTTCCTTTCTCTCTCTTGTTCCAACGCATGAGCACAGATTTGTGAGTGACAGTTTAATGAGAAGTGCTTTTCCATTATACAGTCAAAAGGAGAGAATGCATCAATTAACACCCTCTTACAAACAGCACACATTTCTAGATGGCTTAGATTTGATGTGTTTGAATCAGACATACAAACACACACAGCCAAGATTAATAGACAAATTGATTAAATCAGTCGCAAGTAACCAATTCATGTTACCCACTTTATGTAACACTTTTCTTCTCACTCTCTTTCCAAAGTTAAAAGTCAGCCTGACTGTATATACACATCCTGGTAAAGTAAAATGTTGCAACATTACGATGTCAGTGATTCTGACAGCAAAGCAAAAAAATAAATAAAACCGCCATTTTATGACCTTTTAAGCTAAATATTTGGCGTCCTTCAATTCCAATCTTCACCTCTCTCTTCATTTTTTAACCTGTTCTGCTTCTTTTGAGAATATCCAGAGGCATGAAAACAAACACATGTACTCTGTTCCTTGTGTTTATTTCTGGAACACAGCTCAGTACATTACCCAGGCAACTACAGCGCTGCAGCAGCATGAGTTATCATAGTACGTGTACTGTAGTTGTGTTAACCAGAGGTGTGTGAATGTACGTACCGGGGGTGTATGTGTGCGTCAAGATTGTTGAGTTACACTCAGAAACCGGTCACACTGAGTCTGACGCATTTTAATAAGAGACAAAACTGATTAAATGGATAGCAAACAGGTGATAATGGATCAATGAAATCAGCAAGTAGCTATTGTTTAGCTGCCAGGAGCACAATTACTAATCTGATCTAATCTTCTGTACATCCTTTGTTTTGATTCCGAGCTGTCCCGCAGTCACCTGCCACTCTGCACCGCTTACTTTGTTTGTCTTAAAGAGCTTTGTGCTGGGAGAGGATGAACGAAATGAATCAGCTTATCAGATGTCCTTTTGGATGATCATGTTTATATTCACGGTGGCTCTGAGTGATTAAACATCTCGCAGAAAATTAAACCTGTTGCAAGAACTCTAATGAGGTACGTAAAAAGTGATTCCCACAACGTGAGGTTGTTTTTATTTTTAAACACACGACAATTTAGTATGTAAAAGATGAACTTGGTGTCATTACTATGAACACATTGAGAAGGGCCAAGTGGTTGGAACCTCCACATTCAATCATAAATGGGTGGATTACCAAAAGTAGGAGTCTGAGAAAAAGATGACATGCAGCTGCAGGAGTTGGAGATGTAACTGACACACGGCAGACATGCCAGACCGCTGGCCCACCAGGACGCCAGATAGGATGCAGCCACAAAAGGTTTAAGGTTCTTGGAAAAGCAACAGGTCGCCAAGGTTGTACGTGCACGTTGTTCACGTGAATCAGTGCATGTGTATGTGCACATGTGGTACGTATAAAGACAGAGAATGCAGGAGCAATAAGAGTCAGTTCAAGAGAGCACTAGACAGAAAAAAAAAGTTTTCACGCAGTTAGTCAAAGTGAATTTCCTTCTTCCTCAGAGGAACTGTGTTCGTACCGTCCACATGCATACACATCCTTACAGGCAGCGGGAGAGGGATTATTGGACTCCACCAGCGGTTCATATCTCAATAAGTGAATATAAACAAACACATGAGCAGCGGAGGTCTTTGCTCATGGACTAATGTGCTTTAAAAGGGAGGGAGAATGAGGAAGAGAAGGGAGAGAGCAGAGGGAGAGAGACTCCATCATAGAAGAGATAGAAATAGAGAAAAAGAAGATAGGAAAAGGGAAGGAACAAATCACAGAAAAGGAGGATAAAATGAATCCAACAAAAAGGAAAAGAGAATCATTCTGAAAGGTCCATAATGATGCTCACATGTCCATGAATACATTCAAAATGTTACTGATTGATTCTTTTTACATAATGACTGTAAGCCATTCATGATGAGACTATAGACAACAAAATGCACTGTCCTCATTATGTGCAAAAGTTCAGCTGAAGCTAATAAGAGGCTTCAGCTGTGTGAGCGAGTCAAATCAAGTTGCTTGCAAAGTTCTCATCTCAACATCAACCGCTTATCCGGGATCGGGTCGCGGGGGCAACAGCTCCAGCAGGGGACCCCAAACTTCCCTTTCTCGAGCCACATCAGCTTGCAAAGTTTGTTTTATATTTTCAGTCCAGCAAGAAACTCAAAATGGGACTTTTGCAGTAAAAACACAACAACTTTGGAAGTGATTGTACAGAGTTAAAAATGCTATACAGTATGTTATTCAATGAGACCCACAGACATTATTCAATAGTGTTGTCATCTGACAACAGACGTGAAAACAATGACAAACCTGTCAAGTGTGGTTGACTAGAACTGTACTATGGGGGTCATTTCTGTTCAACGCTCATTAGCAGATGGTGGCCGTAACCATTTTGTTGGTATTGAGCCAATATCAAATAACAAAAAGTGAAAGATGTAAGAAACTTAAGTTGCTGTCTTCACTTTGATGTTTTTGTGTTGACCAGAAAGTTTTAATGATTTGAAAACTCTAATGTGCAGAAAACTTTCAGAGCGTCTCTTTCGGCTTCATCCACATTATGGTGCCATGGCCTCAGTCTGGGATCAAAGCAGCAGAAAATAAAGTTGCTGCGTTATTTCTCTGCATCCTTAAACTCAATTATGAGTTATTCTCATATTGTTTCATTTCATGTTCTCTTTCTCCAGTTGTACACATCTGCATCAAAAGCAATTCGTTCAACAATAATCCGCTTAATGAAGAAACACACGCACACAAGCACAAAAGTAATATCCATGTCAACACACACAGACATGCACCTACACAGGCTACGTGACGAGGACTCTGCCCACAGTGAAACTCCTGAACAATAGAGTGTCAGTCTGTTGAACCAGTCTGCTCTCTCCAATCACCGATACTGTGTTTTGGGAAAACCAAAGACACGATCTAGCTGTTATCATTTACATATTTTTCTTTCCCTGTTGTTTTAAAACACGGTGTGAAATAGTGATTTAATGGCAGCTCATACATATTACATGTTAAGTAGCAGTCATTTCAAAGGTGCCGCAGTGCGGTGAGAAAATCATTATTTCATGAGATAAAGAAATGAAATGAAACAGAAAACATTAGAAGACACAGAAAGTGCAAACTGCTAGCCGGCATTTCAAGATGCATCCACTCTGGAGACTCTGGCTTTGGAAAAGCTCAGTTTTTAGGTGTAAAAATGCTGACTGAGTGAGGACGGAGGGCAGACGATCTAACTGACCTCATGTGGACGTACGCACACAGACTCTCACACAGATGGTAGCAGCATAATGCCCCACCTGTTAAAAAGCACTAGTACTCTAAAAGAGTAGCTATTCATGTCCTGAGAGTCAAGACGGCAGTTTAAACGCTCCACATCACCTCAAAACAAAACATTGTTCTCCAGACCTGAGACCTGAGACCTGCAGCAAAAGAACAGGATTCTACCTGGACTCAGTTACTGGTAGTGGATCCATGAAAACATTACACTTATACAACACAGCCTCACTGCCAACTCGTGTATTACAGCAACTTGGTCAGTGACGCTCTAGATGCCCCTACAGCTGTTTTGGACGGCGTGTCGATGTGCGATCGTTACGTGAAATGTGTCTCTGCAAAATAAACTTCTGACTTTACAGGAAGTTTAGGTTTAGGCAACAAAATCCCTGTTAGGATTAGGAAAATATGGTGGCGGAAGTTAACTTGACTGACTAATTACTAATGTGACTAGTGACTAATGTGACGAGCTAACTTGTCAACTCGTAGCACAATTTACCGTCAGTTTGTGTGCATGTGTGCACGTGTGTGTGTTTGAGGGACCAACACTTCTGTGAGGGTTCTTTCATCAAGCCACTTCACAGAACAGCCGGTCCACGTCGGTGGATGGAGCGTGTAACTGAGAAGTGTGTGTGAATGTGTGTGTCAGGAGACTGAGCAACTCTCAAAGACAACATTCAGACTTTGAGGCAGTTCAGTGTTCTCTCTCGTGTGTGTGTGTGTGTGTGTGTGTGTGTGTGTGTGTGTGTGTGTGTGTTTAGAGGAAGTGAGATAAGAGGCGTCACTAAAAGCTTCCTTACTCACGTATTCTGTTGCTTGTTTATTAAACAGGGTCACTTTGTGTGTTGGTGGTGTCAGACTTTCTGTGTGTGTGTGTGTGTGTGTGTGTGTGTGTGTGTGTGTGTGTGTGTGTGTGTGTGACATCCTGAAACAGAGTGGGAGGACAGACAGAGAGCGAGGAGAGTGATGGAGAGGGAAGGTGGAGAAGTCGCTTGGGCATCAAAATGACTGAATGGAGGAAGAGTAAGAGACGAGAGAGACGAGAGAGACGAGAAAGACAAGAGAGAGCAGCCGAAGAAAAGAGAGAAGAGCAAAGGTCAAGTATTTGAAAGAAGAAGGAAGTGAAAAACAATCCCTGGTCTCTCTCTTTATTTCACAACTTCTTTAAGAAACGGCTTGTTTTCTTTTCTCTGTCATGTTGACTGCTGGAACATTCTCCCCACTCGTCCTCTGACCCAACCTTTTTATTTGACTTGGAGAGAGACACACACTACAACGACCAGTGGAACAAGGCTTAGGGAGGAAGGAGCTTCATAGTACAAACACACGGCCAAGAGAAAACAATGATTTACTGTTGAGCTTTACTTTTGACAATAACTGGATGGAAAAGGAAGGAGACAGGTACTGGGGAGGAGGGGAAAGAAAGAAAGGGAAAGTGTATAATAGCCAATAATATTAACATCAGCCATTTAAGGCATTACACAATAACAGTTGTCCACAGCTAATGCTAGGCACTGCTTGTTCTGGCAGTAACGGACCGCGGCTGAACTTTACAACTGCAGCTGCTGGTTAGACTTCTGAAATAGCTGATTTTTTAAATGTTTGGCTTCTTTCAAAGTGTGTTTACAGGCTTTGGCAGAAAACCAAACAGATAAGCAGCAGGTCAGTAAAAGAACACTTTTCATTCAACTACTATTTTCCTTCCAAGATACACACACACACACACACACACACACACACACACACACACACACACTTAAGAGCACCGTTAAGTTGCTATTTTCACCAGTGTTGTAGCGATTGAAACACTGTAAACAGTGTGAGTGCTGCTTCATGGTCGCTGTCAGCACTGTCCAGCTGTCCAAAAGACTTTTATTGACTTCCATTTTATCACTGTTAAAGAAAAAAGACATGCACCTTGAATTGCTGGGTCCATTTACTGCTCTTGTGCCCATAAATAACCGAAAGGAATCTTGAACAGCAGACAGTTGGAGACCATGGAAAGTAGTGCCAGAACATATTTTAAAAGGGAGGTGACTCCTGCTCTTTCTGAACAGGAAACTCACTGCTATTGTAATCCTTTGAAGAGGTACTATGTAAAAAGAGGTAAGTGTAATATTGTAAACAGCAGAGGCCAGAGTGTAGGTATGCCAGAGAAGAACTATACTCTTATGATATGACATGTTTATAGTTGTTCCAACCGGCCACAACGGAAGGCGGAGTGAAAGAAAAGCCGTAATAGAGAGAGAGAGAGAGAGAGAGAGAGAGAGAGAGAGAGAGAGAGAGAGAGAGAGAGGACACGCTGCTCTTCATCGGCGGTGGCAGTAGCTCAGTCTGGAGGCTCGTAGTGTGTACTGGTAGCTGGAAAGATGTCAGCTCCTGGTCACAGCCGAGGTGTCCTTGAGCAAGGCACTGATCCCCTAACTGCATGTGGCACTGTGCTGCCGTGACCCATCATTCTGACATCTCTCTACATGCGATGCATGTGTGTGTGTGTGTGTGTGTGTGTATCAAGAAACAACAAATGGGAACAATAAAGTACATTTTCGTTTAAACACGGGGATAACGGTGCCCGTTGTGACCATTTTCCCAAAAATGAGAAACAATTGTGTCAAGAGTAAACAAGGAGCGAGAGGGAGTCAAACAAACTGCTCCCATTCAGGCTGTGAAGGGAGGACTGTCGGCTGGAGATGGTTGGATACAGCCCCTACTAATTTGACTTGAGAAAGGGTGTGTGTGTGTGTGTGTGTGTGTGTGTGTGTGTGTGTGTGTGTGTGACCTTTATGTGTGAAATTGGTGGAGCTCTCTTTAAAGTGTCGGCTGTTATCTTGGCGATACAAACACATTTAATTAATTCAATTCCGCATTTGGACAAATAATCAATATGAATGACCTAACTAATTACTGACTTTGAGCACAGGTAAAGGACATAATCAATTTACTGTCATATAATCTTCATTAAAAGAACCACCCGAATAGCACAGGGGGAAAAAAACAACACAATTGTTTAAAATGCTTTTTTTAAAATTTAGCACGTTCCTGCTAACCAGCCTCATTACGGCTAAAATTCCAAAATCATTTCAAATCTAAATCATTGTTAGGGTTTAGCCAAAGTAAATGAATGTTTACTGTAAACTGGATCTCAGTGTAGAGCAGAAACAGCTGAGAGAGATTAACCAGGATGGCTGGAGAAGAATGGCTCATTACTGTGTGTGTGTGTGTGTGTGTGTGTGTGTGTGTGTGTCTGTGTGTTTGTTTGTGTGTTTGTTTGTGTGTTTCTGATTATTATTCATGTGGAGTTGCTATGATACAACGAAGCCAGCTGGGGAGCAAGCGCTGCGCTCAACCTTTGTTGCCCTTCCTCATTTATTAAACACACACAGAAATGCATGCAAGCAAGACCCCAAACACACCAACACACACAAATCAGAGAAATCTGTAATCTACCCGAGCAACAGGCACACAACCCCTCGTACCCTCGCTCGTGTTAACATTCAGTTCATAGTAGCAGGTTTGGTAAGTGGCTTCCTCTCCGCCTACACACAGCTCACGAAGGCTGAGATCATCTAAAGCACTAACACACAACGTAAAGCGATGCCAACTAAGAAAAAACAAGACAGTTTGCAGAAAAATGCAGATGTGATCGTTCATTTGATACAAAACCTTCTTTCACAAACCGGCAGGTATTTGTTCAATAAGTGATCAGCACGTACACATACGCAGGTCACCAGTTGGTGTCCAGAAGGTTTAGCATTAAGTCATCTCTTTATAATGTAGATCAGAGCAGGTGACCTGAGTTTAATCAAGTGACGACGCCTTATCTATTGTTTCTGTAAAGACCAGAGATAAAACACACGCTGTGAGTAAAAGAAAGTGACAGAGAGGTTGTATTCAAAGTTTAGGACCTTAAAGGGGATAGAAAAACTCCTTTTTTAGTGGTTGTTCACATACACTTCCTACCGATCCACAAACTGTGAAATAAGACAAGGCCTTTTTTTGAGAGGGTGTGGGGGGGCCTTAAAGAGACAGGCACTAAAACGTAGCGTGTTTCAGACAGAGGGTGAATACAGATACATTCAACACTGTGTATTTTAACATTAACGCATGTAAACATGTTCTTGTAGAAAACACAAATACAAGGAGAACACACATACTCCTGTTTGAATCTTTGAAAAGTAAACTTGCTTTAGACTTCATCACCATGCATTAAATCATTCATCCAGCGGGTTTCTAAAAGGCATTTGTGACGACTCGCATGAACTTTCATTCATTTTGATTCCTGTTTTATTTTGTCATTTACATACCCATGCTTCATCGGTTTCTCAACTTCCTGTCTTTGTTTTGTACCCCACCTGTTTTGTTCCACACCTGTGTTTCATTTGGTCATCAGACCGTCACCCCAGCTGTTCACCAATCAAGTGCCAGATATTCTCAGTCATTTACGTACACAAGTTGTTGTTTTTAAAGTAGTTTTGATAGGGTTTTTGTTTTTGACCATTTATGACACGTGTTAATTCCACCGATTACCTCTTTTGTTTGTTAAGTATTACATTGTCAGGCTTTTTTTGTTTTTGACCATTTATTACGTGTTAAATCCACTTGATGCCTTTCCTGCCTTGTTTTCAACTGAGCCTCAATAAACTTTTTGAAACGTCACTCTCTGGTCTGTTATCGCTGCGCTTGAGTCGTACTCTGATCATCACAGCTTTACTGGAACACAGAATCTTTTGACTGAGATTGAAATTTAGAATTATGAAGTCATCACACCTTAATGAGAAAACAGGCTGTTTAACAGTGCCTTCTAAAATAACTCATTTAAGCATTTTCTGATCTCTATAGCTACAGTACAAATACGTTCAGGAAACTGATGCCACTTGGTTTAATTTAGCAGAGCATCTATAGGAGGAAGGAGACGCCATGTGAACCAGAACAGTCCCCAGTGTTGATGTCACAGACTTTGTATCCATCCAGCTAGGAATTTTTTGGAGTGGCATAAGCCATACTCATTCTACCGTTGCTAATGAGAGAGGACGGCCATTACTCCAACAACCACGAGAAGCCACTTGTAAGGAAAATGTAAATATGGAAAGTTTAAGTGACTTAAGTGAGGGTAGTGAAATTGTTAGGATAAGACATGATGGAAGTAAAGTGGTCCGTATTTCTGTATGTCTAAAGTGTGTTAATCTGCCGAAGAGCGTAGGCGTATGCGTTTGGGAATAACATGTATCCGTGTGTGTGTGTGTGTGTGTGTGTGTGTGTATGAGTGTGTGTAAAATATAACAGGTTTATTTTGGTCAATAAGGTGATCAGTGCATTGTGGAGCAATCAATACAACATGCAAGTGTGTCTTTTTAATGTAATTCTCTGAATATTCATCAATTCAATGTGTTACCCAACATTCACATGCCTTCATTAAATATGCAATTTTTTCCATCCTGTGTCTACATATATATACATATATATATATATATATATATATGTATATATGTATATATACATATATATATATATACACACACACACACGGTATGTTTCTATAAGTGCGTTTTTGAGAGGAGTAGGATGATTAGTCAGAGAGCCTCAAGCATGAAGTAGGTGAGTGCAGCACTGCAGCGTCTGTAAACAGACAGTTGAAAGTTACTTTGTGACGTGTGTGTGGCATGCTTTCACATCGGCCACTTTATACCGAGATTAAACCAAATGGACGCCATAAAAAGGACTTATAAAGGTTTACATTAAATGAGTAAATGTGTTGTTTTTTTTCCTTTTGTTTAAATCTTTTTAAAGATTTATTATTTTAAGTAACTTTAACAACGTTAGAGGTTAAAATGCTAAATAGAATTACAGCCTTGAGGATGTATAACAGTCCATTTGCAGTTTACATTCATGTCCGTCCAGAATGTCATCACTTCATCATTTTATACTATTTGTGTGAAAACTGTCATAATTTGCATTTTGTGAGGTCACAGTGATCTTTGACCACCAACATGTAATCACTTCATGCTTGAGTCCATGTGGACGTTTGGGCTTGCTCTCCAGGCAGTCCTAAGATATTGCATTCACAAGTATGGACCAGACGGACAGAAGTACAGAAAACACAGGAGGTATAAAAATAATATCAAGAGCAGAGACACACATTCAGACATGGACACACTGAGCTGAGCCAAAGCAAAACAATGGAAAGAGACAGACCATCCACAAATGATGACGCCTGTCTGGGCAGCAGCACCGGGTTCAGTTAAGAGCAACAGTCCATGACCTGTCTGGACAAACTCTCTCTCACACACACACACACACACACACACACACACACACTTATAAAAACCCTGCAGTGACATGATAGTGCAGTCAACTAGGACCTCATTATCACCTGGCTCTGAAATGTACCATTGCCCATCCAGGAAAAACACACACACACCTGGTTCTTGTGCCGGTAACGGTGAAGGGTCACTGGGCAGGATTTGAACCACATCTCCAGCGACCACAGGGGTGTGAGTGTGTAGGCCTATGTGCATATATTTGCAAGCGAGCCTGTGTGTGTGTGTGTGTGTGTGTGTGTGTGTGTCTCAGAGGGCTAGCTTAACCTGCCCTTGCTATCGATACTCTCAGAGTGTCACACATGCCTGACTGACCAGCTACAGGAAAGAGGAAATGAGAGGATTTGGAGTGTGACATTTGCGTCTGCATTTAAGAGCGTGTACGCCTCTGTGTTTGTGTGCGTTTGTGTTTGAGTGTAGGCCGTATTTCCTCGTCAGTCTGTGAGGTTCCATGGGTCAACGAGTTGGTCTGTGTATAGTGTGAGCGAGCAATCGAGCATTCACTCTTGTCTCTTTGCTTCACTGCGACTGTTTGTTTCAGACAGAGAAGGTTCAGTGTATGTCAGAGCGGTAGCAAGTAACTCTAGTAGGCGAAATAAACTGAGAGGAAGTAGAGAGAGACGAGGGTGGATGAAAGGGAAGAAAGGGGGAGGGATGGTGGATGGAGTTAAATAGAGAAGTGGGAGGGATAAGTGTAAAGAAGGTAAACAACATGTGGAGAATGGACAGATCTCAGTGGATTGTACCGTATCCTAAAACCTTATCATTAAGATTTAATAGCGTTCAAACGTTGAAACTTTTGTGTCCTTTGGGTCAACCCAGTCCAAAGAATAAATGTTGGCATTGTATGTTACCACAAACCACGGGAAACGTTGAGTGTTGAACTTAACAATGCAACGTGACAACGTAGCAAGACAACGTAACAAGACAACGTAGCAAAACAACGTAGCAAGACAACGTAGCAAGACAACGTAGCAAGACAACGTAGCAAAACAACGTAGCAAGACAACGTAGCAAGACAACGTAACAAGACAACGTAGCAAGACAACGTAGCAAAACAACGTAGCAAGACAACGTAACAAGACAACGTAGCAAGACAACGTAGCAAGACAACGTAACAAGACAACGTAGCAAGACAACCTAACAAGACAACGTAACAAGACAACGTAGCAAGACAACCTAACAAGACAACGTAACATGACAACGTAACAAGACAACGTAGCAAGACAACGTAGCAAGACAACCTAACAAGACAACGTAGCAAGACAACGTAGCAAGACAACCTAACAAGACAACGTAACATGACAACGCAGCAAGACAACGCAGCAAGACAACGCAGCAAGACAACGTAGCAAGACAACCTAACAAGACAACCTAACAAGACAACGTAATGTAAATATAAATGTAAATATAAAACCGCCCTTGTGTCTTGCATCTTAAACTCAACGTTTACTTTTGGCTAAACATGGACAATAACAGCACCCCCTCTCTGTGGACTTTTTGCACTCTATACTCCTTATTATACCCATAACATTCAGTGAGAGCTAATCCATAAAATACGTCATTTGCTCTGCCTCAATTTAAAACCGTCCACATTCAAAAAACTAAACAAAAACGTCCACGTTCAATGTATCCGTGGTTTGCAGAAATGTACAATGCAAACATTCTTTTCCTGGCATTTGAGCTGAGTGGATAAAGCACAATTTATACTTAATATTTTCAGTATATTGTTCTTCAGGTATCAGGTAGCTGATATTAAGAGGTGGGGGATGACACGCAACAAAGGTTCCCGGCTGCACTGAAACCAGGATCATTGCTCTACATGATCGGCACCTTAAACCCTGGGCCACTTGGGCTTCCCTCAAGATGAGAAATAATAACTCAGGACTGAAATTGGATTAGAAGTAATTGGAATGAGATTTGGATGGGAAGCGATCGTTTTAGAAAGGAGGGAATAAAATAGAAGAAAAATCACTTCTCCATCCCCTTCCAATAACAATCACCTTTCTCATAGTTGTAATTGAACAAGGGTATAATAAAATATGTGTGACTGAATGAACATTTCATCAGTTCATAAGAGGGGAATTAACAATTCTTATATAATTTTCCACATGGCAACCTTCTAAAAGGTTTTTTTTTTGTGCCGTGCCCTAGTTTTTACATTTGACTCTTGTATGTTACAGGGTGTGATTTCTTTTCTACAAAGGCAAATACTGCACAAAGCAAACTTTTACAAAAAGCACAGCAGGTGATTTTACAACACTTACCGATGTTTGGAGAAAACATGAATAGTCCACTGCACAGTGAAGTGTTGTAATTTTTGTGTTTCACAAGGTCTGACTTGGTCAAACGAACAAAGATGTCTATGAGAAGAAGCACTTCTCCTGTTTTCTGTGTACGGAAAGGTTTGTAGAAGGTTTGTCTTGTAGCTTATATCTGTAATTTATATAAGCAAAAAGTCTAGAAGAAGCTATGCTTAAAGAAAGATTATATGAGAAGCACAAACTGTGGATCAGGAGCCTCAGAAACATTTTCTTTTTCTAAATAAGAGTGTTGAAATTATCAGAAAGTACGGTGCCAGAGAACAATCTTAAACCTGCACTGTGGAGCTGTGAGTGGGTGCTTTTACAGCTATTTCAAGTCTCGTGTAACTTTTCACTTTTGACATTTAACGGATACTTTGTGTAGGCGGGATCCAACCACACAGCCAAAATGTAAAGTTAGAGAAGTTGCTTATTATAAAAATGAAGATTGATGTACTGCCTCCCCCCCAATAGTTAGAGCCATTTACTATCTTCAGCGGAATTTCACCTAAAGAAAAGCTAAGAATCAGTCATGTTAGCGTTGTAATATTCAGATATTTGTCCTCGGTGAGAGGGCAAGGAAGAGAGAAGACTTCGCAAATTGAGAGTGACTAAGAAAAGGTGAAAATGAAAAAAGGACTGAAGGCAAAAGATGAAAAGAAAGAGAGGAAGAAGGAAATATGGAACGCTGGAGAGAGTGAAGGGTTCTTTGATGAATTGCTTTGGAATGAGAGCAGAGTGCTGGAGAGACCAGTGAAAACAAACTGGACTGAAGCATTTATTTACACTCTGCTTCTCAATTAAGTCAAATAGGCCACTTTAACGAGGCTGACATTTCAACAGTATAATGAGATAGCTGAGGGTCCTTCTGCAGGATGTACGGAAACTGCGTGTGTGTGTGTGTGTGTGTGTGTGTTTGGATACACACATGTGAAAACAAACCCATGGCACACGCGGTGTGTGTATTACTAAGATGTGGCTCTGCATGTCAGTCGGTGCACGCTTGCACACGTGTGTTTATCCATATCTTGCCTCCATCCCTTACCTCCTCTGTCTGCGCGGCGTTTGCATAAACAGAACAATCTGGAAAGCCTCAGCGGCCGGCCCGGGAATGTTAACAGGCTGCATCGTAACGCTACACCTTCAGGAGCGTGTGGGTGAGTGAGGGAGTGAAGGAGGCACAGAGAGAGAGGAGGAAGAGGAGGAAGGAGGAAGGTGGAGTGTGTGTGCACGCTGGTGTAACAGAGCGAAAGAGAGAGATCGACTCGATGGAGACAGAAGGATGGAAAGTGAAGCTTTGGTTTCCCCTGTGTGTGCACACTGCGAGGAATGCAGCACTTTAGAGCGTAGGGAAACTCCCTCTGTGGTAATGTTTTAAGCAGCTAATAAACTCTCACGGCTGAAGCGATGAAACTCTATCCACACCAGGTGAAAGCCATTTCTCACGCGTTTGTGTTTAGATGTGAGTGAACGCACGGATTCCTCCGCGCTTATGCGCTCCTGTCTGTTCACATGTGTGTTTGTGCCTGAGCGTAGATATATGCACAGATGTTCCGTTTATGTGTCTTCGCGTGTAAAATGCCCGTGTGGAGGATAAAAGCCAGATTCTCGGGGGATTTACGTGAGCATGTAGGCTGTGTGTTTAACACAGAGCAGAAGTCCTGCTGAAAAGATCCATTAAATGCACATCACCACACCTTCTCCAAAATATAAGAGGCTATGAAAGATAAGCTGTCATAACTGGACCCATGGCATAGTTTCTCCTCAGCTTCAGTGTGAAGTCCTGGATACATCAAAATGTAGGTTCACTCTTTACCTCTAACTCTATGACCACGTCTGTAATTCATTATAGACATATTGTGTGATAATCTGCTTATAGCACTGTATAATTATAGTTATAAGCACTCAAAAGTATTCACAATGCTTGATAACAATAATCACAACATAAAGTATTTATAAGTATCATGTTACTTTACAATTGATGGTCACTCACTTGTTGGATTGAAGTGTATTATAATTCCCATAGCTGTTAAAATAAAATAATTCAACAATACTTTGTATGTTGATCTGGCATAGACTTTACTCAGAGCAAACAATGACCACTTACAGTAACTTATTATCACAGAATAATGCATTATAACAGTGATTATATTGAATTATTAAAATGTATTACAACTATTACAACAAGAAAAAGTCAGTTAGTGACCAGCAACGATTAAGTGTTATGATACTTGACCATAATATTCATTATAAAATGCTCTACAATGTGTTCTGATTAATGTCATGCAGCATTATGAATGTATGAGTGCTCTGGTAAAGGCTTTAGCCCTCTAACAATAACAAGAAGTTACTCTGAATGTAATCCATGAGAGAATCAAGCTTCCCTGCTTGAAACTGTGACAAACAGAAATGTGATTACTTTTTCCTACTCCTGCCTCAAACATCCATGGTTTCTGATAAGTAACAGACATTCTGATTTAAAAAACCTCATCCACAAGCAGCTGTTGATTGAAGTGGCATCTTTGTCTGTAATTTGACATCAGGGGGTCTATTCTCTCTGCTTTTTCTTCTTCCAATAAGTCATTACTTAAAACAAAAAAAAAAACAGTTTGCTACGTTTATTCCAGCATTTGTGAATGTTTCCATTACCAAAAGCCAAAATGTTTGCATGATTTGGCAAAAAGTATTTGCGCAGCTGTGGGTTAAAAGAATGATCTTTTGTATCTTTTATTTTCATAGTACACAGAAGTAAGAGAAAAGACTCCTGATGTTAACTGGACAGCTTGTTGTCAGCGTACCTGTCAGGCTGGTCTATGTTCCCGCTGTCTCTGGCCTTCTGGACTCTGTCTGTGCTCTGCATGTGTGTAAATGCATGTCTAATTGTTTGTGATGAGAGGCAAATGTGTATGCATAACCACAAACTTGCATTTTGCACACACACACACACACACACACACACACACACACACACACACACACACACACGCACACACACACACGCACACACACGCACTTGTGCAAGTTTGTGTGTCCAACAGAAGACGGATGACTCTCCATTCAGACCGCAGTGGAAACATTCATTCCTTCCAGCCCCTACAGACATTTTTGTACAAATCTCTCACATGAATAAGAAAGACAACATGAGTCCATCATCAGACACACATACATGCAGGATCTAACTTCATCTGCTGAAAATAATTAAAGAAATACAAATGTTTACGGCTTCTCCTTTAGGTTCACCACTGTGTCTCTCACAGTGGTCAGTCAGACTTTTACCACATTGAAACATCCATTCAACTGAATAAAGGACAATTGGTACAGAGCTAAAAATGAAACGACACTGAGAATAATGTCACACTTTGCTTGTTGGCTTATTTGCATTTCAGAATCGTCTCACAAAGCAGAGCTGTGATGGACGCCACATTCTGGGAAATTAATTAAGTCCCTGTTGACTATAAAAAATGGTTCTCAGTATCATCAGTGCTCTTAAACGCTCGCTGCCAACATAACGCTCTCCATTCTCTCATGACTGAGGAGTGTGAAACGTCTCTCCGTGGGGACAATGTTCTCTGTCTCTGTGTGTGTGTGTGTGTGTGTGTGTGTGTGTGTGTGTGTGTGTGTGTGTGTGTGTGCGGTGGAGCAGTGATGACTATTATTTAAAAAGCTCTCTGGAGCTCACTCCATTCCAAATGCTTTTGGGCTCAGTGGATTAGTTCCATATCAGTTTCCACGAGAAAGAGTTGTGCCCACTGCCAGCGGCCTTTCATCACAGCACACACCGAAACGTGGCCTGGCACAAGTGAAGAGGCTTTGTCGCAGGTTTTTACCCGAATTCACCAAAACCCCCAAGTCACATCGTCTATTCAAACCAAAGCACACACTCGGAGCTTAAAGTTGAGCCACATTAAGATTGTCAACAGAAAAGAGATCCTAACCTCAAACACACTCTGATCTTTCCTCTGCAACGTCATTGTTCTTCCTCTTCAACGGCTTATTTCATCCCTTAACTTGCTGTTTGTCGTATTTACACAGAAACAGTTTCTAGTGAGCTCGCTCACTTGTTCATACAAATGGACACACACAAAGAAATAAAAGGAAATATGCCAAAATCTCTCTCATACAACACCACAGCCACTAATACCCAGTAGTATTTCACCACAGCCATCCCCTCTGCCTATTGGATTACACTGGAAGAAAATGGGATTTCCAACATCCTGGTTTAAAATAAAGACGATGTTTACGCTATAGTCTGAACATTTGGTAAGTGCTCTTTTTATATTTCTAATTGAACATGATGGCAAAACAGCTCACACAAATAAAAGCCTTACTTTTAAGGTCATGTTAATTCGTAGAGCAACAAAACAGGCTCTTCACAATGATTAACACACACAAATGACAAGAGGACCTTGTATGCTCTAATTTTCTTCTTAATTGAGCGGCCCATGTTTCTCTCTCTTCACATTCTGCCACGAAAACGGTGAAATTATAAGAGCTTCACCTTGTCCTGTTTCTGAGTATCAATACAACAGACACAATGACATTAACAAAGACAGACACACAGCGACACAAAAGCCCCATCTGTCTGTGAGCGTTTAGAAATGGTACAATATTGTGTCTGTGATACTAAAACCAGACATCATGGAACACTACTTTTCTTAAATCCACGGTATGAAATGAAGGAACATTGAAGTTGCGGACATTATTCATCTAAAAATATTATGGGTAACAAATGACACTTTATACATTTTGGTTCCATTAGCCTTCCGTGTTGCTAACTGTACAAACCTCCTGTAACATGAATGTGTTTGCATCCATGCTTCTGAGAAATCAAAAACGCAATCACACAGGAAGTTCAAGCTGCCAAAAGGACAGCAGAGTGTTGTTGTGTGTCAGCAGAGAGAGCTAAGCTAATGAAGTCAGTGAAGGCAGCAGGAGCATCTGAACCAACAGTAGCCCACGTCTGGTCAGTGTGACTACTGTCGCTTAAGAGTTTGATCCGGATTTGGAGCAAAATCATGCTCCACTCCATTCATGCGGATTTGATTTTGCACCAAATCATAAAAATATTGTTACGGTTACATGTGCTCACATGGAGGAATCATTTTATGGCTTTTAGGAAAACAACAACAACCATTTAGAGCCTATCAAAGACCAACACACACACACACACACACACACACACACACACACACACACACACACACACACACACAGTCTGGGAACAAACCAAATCGTCCGTGGAGAAAACAACAGCTAATCCTCATCCTGTCGCACTCGTTATCCTTTTTAACTCATTTATCCATGTTCAGCTCTTCCTCTCATCCCTCACTCGCTCTCCAAGCCCTCACTAGTCATGTGACCCTAATACACGCCGGGTATAAGAGAGATCATCCAAGTATCTGCAAAAACCACAGGCTTCAACCTCAACTGTTGAAACTGTGTTTGTTTGACATTTCGTACATAGTTTCGCACATTTTTTACAGAGAAGACAGCGACAGCGAGACAGATTGAGAGAAGAAAGCGGGTGACATTTGGAGGGTCCTGACCCGATAAACCCTTCTCCAGCTCTGCCCGTCTTCTCTCTGCCCTCACTGCTCAATTCAAGCCTTCCAGAGGATAAAATGGGCTTTAGGAGAGAATCTGTCCTCCAGTTCTCCGAGCCAGCGCATCATGGCACTCAGTCACAAGAAGATCAACTTATGGCACTGCCAACAGACTAGTATCAAGTGAGTCAGACCGGAGCTGTGCCGGCCATCTGGAGTATCAGCAGCATTTGGAGAGACGACACGGCAGCCTGTTCAAGAAAGTGTGTTAAACAAACGGCGAACTTAAACCTGCAGTACGAGGTGATCAACATCAAGATGGCGAACTCGGAGACTCCGGTTCCAGAACAGGTGATCAGAGTTAGTTCAATCACCTCAGAGTGTGTGCTGAGTGCATAAATCACAAATCCCCCCCCCCCCCCCCCGACAGGACATGAGAGCCAATCTGCTTTATCGCAAAGCAAGTTCAACTTGGTCAGGCTGTGTCCAACATTTTTTTGAGTCGGTATCAAAACTTCTACCGAGAAAAAGAAACAGAAAAGGTGAAGTGGAGTACAAATAAAACCTCCGACATGTTGATAATCTCTGCTGGAAGTGAAGATATTTAGACTCTTTGTAAAGTTGGGAAGGAAAGAGATGAATTAAAGCAGTGTGGGTTGTTAAAGGTAAACTAGTGAAACTAAAAAAAGGAAAACTGAAATGAAGTGCCACTTAAGAAGCAAAGATAACTCAGAATTTCAGAATTGCCGTCAAATTAAATCCACAGTGTGATTCATTATTGCTCGTTGCATGGATGTCTTAATACAACTAATAGAAGCAGAAGGGATGATAGATGTGGGGTCTAACTGGAGAACACAAAGAAACATAAACAAGTGTGCAATATTCTTTCCTCGCCACTTATCTTCATCTTTCATTCTCCTGTCATCTCAGAGCTCCCTCCTTTTCTTCTGCGTCCTTGTGCGCCCCCTCAGCTGATAAAAGAGCCCTCATTGCTCCCTCCTCTCTTCCTTTCCTTCCGTCTCCCTTTGTGTCTCTTGAGTGCTTTGTTGTGAAATATTTGGGCACAATTGTTCCTCCTATTTCAAATATATTTATCTGTTTTCTTTTCCTAGTATCTTGTCTGGCTACAAAACAAGGCGTGGCTGTTTTGTCTGTTGACCCCTCTCTAACTTATTTCCCTGCACAGAAATCAACTCCGTGGCTCCGCAATCAATGCATTTAAAGAGATAGAGGGATATCGGGTTCACTGCAAATCAGCGCTCAGGATTAGAAACCCAAAAGGCGTACATTTGTGCATGTGCGTTCATACCCCCTCTCTCTTTCACTGTCCCGTCTCTTGCTTCTTTCCCTCAAGCGATTTGAACACAAATCCTCGACTACGGAGTCTATTAGCTCGGACAGGGATCGTGTAAAGAGGGGGATGTATTTTGGGAAGATTATAATTGCTTATGTCATGCTGGTCCCATCGCTGTGACTGACTGTAACTGACTGTTGGATTAGTGTGTGTGTACTGTAGAAAGCTCCCTATAGGCTATATGAATGATGTGTGTCTGTGTGTGTGTGTGTGAGAAAGACAGACAGAGTGGTGACAAGAGAGATTCTTTCTATTTATATGTTTCATTTAAATGTAACCTAGTTTGTTTAAATGGGTCATTTTTGCCCTGAATGGAGACTCTTGTTGTGGTCCGTATACAGAACTGACAAACTGTTATCTAACGGGTTCTCTATACAAGGTTTAAAGGGTAGCAGAACTGTTACTTTAACTTGATGTGGAACTTTTGGAGTCTTGGGGAGTAGCTCCAGAGGTAGCTTCGTGAAAACTTGGCCTCTGCTAGAGGCTACAATAGCTGCTACTAGCCATATACTGTATGAAACAAGACGTAGCCACCATGACGTCACCCATTGGTTTGTGGACTGCTGTTCTTGTTTTCTGGGGGGCCAGGTGGAGCTGTGGAAGGAAACTCATTGCCACACCTCTATCCTGATTGACTGGTTACCACGCTAACGACTTAGTCATCAATCATGCTGTATTGAAGAAGAGTTGAACTAGAGCGATTGAGACCATGACTCATGTTTTCAATATTTACTGAGGTAATCAAGTGAGAAGTTGGATCATTCAGCATTCAGATCTCTGGCCAACCTGTTGGCGGTCGCACTGCATTGTGGGCCAAGGAACCATGTTTTGACAAGCAAGATTGTATGGAATAAAAAAAAAGAATATCTCTCTCTCTTTCTCTCTCTCTCTCTCTCTCTCTCTCTCTCTCTCTCTCTCTCTCTCTATATATATATATATATATATATATCAGATTCTGCTGCATCAATTTCAATCCTTTTGGTCTCCGTTGAGAGTCCAACACTGTTACAGGATGCTGAATCGGTGGAGTGATCCATTAAGTGTGTTCCTTTTGAAGTACCTTAGTTTCGTGTTTTTGTCTGATTGGAATTGTCATCCCTCTGTAAAGCACTTTGGTGAATGTTTGTTTTTCTATGTTCTCTATAAATACATTGACTTAACTCGTCATTCACGCTACTTCATTAGCGAGGTTGGTCATTTCTGTATAATTAGCTTTTCTGTTGTCCAGAAAACTGAATATTATTTAAAGAAAACCTTATCGATAAGACAATGCCAGTGCTGTCACAGCTGCTGACTGACTGTTTTCTTTCTCTAATTGAAATTTCATGTTAGCTTGTGTGCTGAATTTGTTTCTTGACCGCAGAGTCAATGAAATCCTTTCAGTGACATATTAGCAATAATGGAAAATTAAGCCTTTTTATAATTTCTCAAAATGATTACAGCAGCAAAAAATAGACAACACAATGCCACATTTTCTGTTTAAACTTCATCATATAACAAGGTTAGAAAAACTTTAGAAAGAGGCATTAGTGAACAAAAGAGAAACATTAAAGGGTGAATAGAAATGTAGATAAAAAAGCGAATCATATTAAGACAAGTAAAGTCTGTTAGGTGGTTTGAAAAGAAAAAAACATATGAAAGAAAAGCATCATTTCACCTTCAGAGTGAACGTCTATTCTCTCTCTGATGGGCGTCCTTCCTGTTTTATCATGTGCACATTGTACTGAAACTACGTTGACGCTCAAAGCTCCACAAAGGAGTTAAAACCTTTTGATAAAAAACACAGTGCAGCTGTATCAGTCCTTGTTGAAGTGATGCTACTGTAGGCCACAAGGTTAATGACAGTGGCATCATTCTTTTGATTTCAACCGGCCAAGAAAAGAACACATAACTTGTTAAGTAGACAAATTATTGTTTCATTTTTCAATCCCTTTCACAGGTATTGTTTTTTGCATGATACATATAGATAATAGGAAACATGGTGCATCAAAAAGGTCATTTTTACCAAACTTCTTAGTTGAAAATGTCTCAAAACTCCATCTATTGTTTTGAATGAGACATAATCTTGCAAGGAAAGTACCAGTAACCATTGTGCACCATTACAGCCTGTTCTGTCCTTTCTGTGGACCTGGAAATGAAGCTGCTGAATCAGTGGTATTGACTGATTATCTCGCAATACCAATGGGCTTTCACACGCTGTGACAAGAGCGTATATGAAGCGAGTTGTTTCATGTCTTCCTGCTAATGCTACGGTGGCTACAGAAAATGAGAGGAGCAGCAGGCCGGTGGTCAGCGGCAGCGCTGGGTCGCTGCTCCCTGCCGGGAGGAGACCACAGCCAGGAGGAGAGCAGACGGCCGCACCGGAGACAGAGACGCTGGGGTTAACGCTGGCTGAATATTATTTACAGCATCGCAGTCCTTCTCCAAAGCTGGCGCCTGCTCTCCTACCAGTACTGGCCAGTGATGGGGAGTGAGCCAGAGGGATCGCGGGGTGTAATTCTTGTCTCATTTGTGGTCTGATGATCGGCAAATTCATCAAATTTGTGCCATATCTTTATTTTCTAACTTGCTGTGGCTTTATCGACACTGTATCTAGGTTTTTGTCAGACGGAAGTGGGCGTGGTTTTATCTCTCACATTATGCAGTGGGCGTTCTTCGGCTCAGACATTAAATTACAATTTAAAGTAATTCCATGTAATGGAAAAGTAATGTAAGAAAAACCGAGATTCTGATTATGTTTAAAGTTGTGAGAAAGAATCAGTTGTTCTGCTGACTTATGTTTGGTTTCACAAACCTAGTTGCTATAGGAGCATATAAAAAAGAGGAAGGTACACTTAAGTTCAAGGTGGAGAAGCAGAAACTTGAAGTGCTGTGGTTTTCTTTGCGTCCTGCAGTGTTGTTTCTGTGTTTGTGTGATCACTAAGGAGGCCTCGAGAAGCTGTGCCATACTCTTCCCGGTTCAGGTTCACGGCCCATTCGGCTGCCTTACATGGAGATAGAAACAACTTCACGAGTCTTTATCTCTAAGTACAGGGAAGCATCCCGTGTGTTTGTTTTGTTCTCACAGTAGTCTGGGGATTTGTGGCCAAATGTTCATACCTGAATTCTATTCGTGTATAACTCATGCTGCTCTCTTCTGTCCTGGAAGCAGGTTGAACTTGCATCATGAGACAATATTGGAAAGCATCCGGACACTGCAACAAACACACTGAGGCTTCACGAAAATAAATCCCACCCAGTGTGGCTCAGTGCTGTGGGTTTAGCCTGGCACACAGAGGAGTCGCCCTCACCTCTTCAGCGGCTTGCAGGACCCAGCAAGAGAGAGATCCTTAGTACAGTATGTGTGCTAGAAGGAGGCCTCAACTTTACCACTGGGTTCCAGTATGTGTGTGTGTGTGTGTGTGTGTGTGTGTGCGTGTGTGTGTGTGTGTGTGTGTGTGTGTGTGTGTAGGACGGGAAAAGGGGAAACAGCTGCCAGTGGAGTTTACCACAAGTCATTACTGTCCACAAGGGAAAGAGGAAATGTAATTTTTACACACAAAGACTTGATAGGACACACTCAGTATTCTTAATACACTGTCCGTGACCCTGCAGGATGTGAATCTTGGGAGTGACTGACACACACACACACACACACACACACACACACACACACACACACACACACACACACACAAAAAACAGAATTTGCTATAATCAACACTTCCACTTCTCTCTCTCGCTGCGTTTTGTAAGTGGTCACCAGCTTGTTCACACTTTGAGGTGACGTTTTTATCTACATTTCAAAGGACTCAGTTACACAAGAACAGTGGTTCCCAACATGGGTGTCATGGGTCCTAAAAGGGTTGCACATTGGTTGACATGATCGGAGAGTGGACCTGTTATATTAAACACTTCTTTCTGACTGAACTGGTCACAACCCAACTGTTACCTAAGTAGATACACTGTAGCTTTGTTTCAAAGAGTTGCTGCACTTGAACGTGACATGAACGCGACAGTTTTCAGTCAAGCCTGACCTACTAAAGCTTTATTTTCTGAATATAACGAAAACACACAAAGTTCAAACAATTCCATAAAAAAGCAGTAGTGCACTGACCTGACTTTGAACTGCATCTTTGTCCAAGAAACTTCAGGAACTCGTAAAATAACCCAAAATACAGTGCACACCGTGTGCTGAATTGGATGATCAAATCTGTTGACTGAATGTGAAACAGACATTTGGCAGAGTGTATCACTTCTGTACATCAATACTGATTTATGCAATGTTGAATTGCAGTCAATGGTGATTTGAATTCACTGAAGCTCCAATAAAGCTGCAGACCGCGGGAGATTTGCATTAACACGTTTTAAAATGGATGAGTGTGTGGAAGCAACGCTCCCGATTGTGATCTGGCGCTTGCCACACTCGAATCATTAGTCCACCGTCACAGAGAAAACAAGATCGTAAGTTGACAATAATTAATGAGGATTTTGGGAGGTCTGGCAGCTCCAAGGACGGCCTTCAAACACAGAGTGTACATGGAAAACAATCAGAAGTCAAGGGAACAAAAAGCAGGCTGCCAGGCTGCCAATAATAGCTACAACTGAACAATACCTCGCCAAACAGAGAGACACACACACACACACACACACACACACACACACTCACCCGTCCACAAACCAGCAGGCATTCATAATAAGAAATCCTAATTACAATGTATTCCAATCATTATTAAAACTACTAATAATAACTGCTAATAATTACAACGTGACAAACCTGCCCTGGGAGGGAGGTTGGAGCAATTACACACCCAGTCAGTCAGCGAGTCAACCAGGCTGTTTGACAGTCTCCAAAATACAGAATTAGTCAAAGAAATTACCACTCAGTCAGCTAGTCTGTCGGGAAATCCCTGAAGTTACTGTAGGGTTAGTCGTAATCTGGACAGATTAAACGTCAATTAAAGTTGCATTAAGTGATTGAGAGCCCTAGAAGACAGATGTCTCCCGGAAACATTGCTCTGATATATGATCAGCTTCTAGGGCTCCCGAAAGTTGGGGGACGTGACAGAAAACCATCTGAAAAATGTGTTTAATCTTGTACAAGCTGGAGTCTCACACAGCTGGCCCGCCTGAGTCACAGACTGGATATAAAAGTGGAGAAAGTCACCGTGACGTCACCACTGGTCTATGGTCTGCTGTTTTGAAGCCTTGACTCGGGCAGAGTCACCATCTTGGATTTTTGGAACCAGAAGCGACCATATTTGGACGGGAGCTGGATGAAGAGTGGGGCCCAGCGGGGGCAAGTACCAATAATGGAATTACAAATGCTAAATTAGCAACTAACGTTAGCGATAGCTAGCTAGCTTGGTTATCAAGGAGCATACGTAATTCAAGCTAACTGTGATATTAACTGGGATGATTTTTTGGGCTGACTAAAACCAGGCTTGTTTGTCTTTTAGTACTTTGAACACCGAAAAACGCTGTGATAGCGATGCTGAAAAGTGGCCACTCCCTTAATTATGCATCATTTTAAGCCTTAATATAATTTAAACAAGTGTGTTGTGTAAAAATTCAACCCATGTGGAGAATGGGGAATTTAGCTGGAGACCAAAACAGTGTTTTAGCAGGTTGTTCACGTTTATTCCAGTTGGAATAACATGGGGTTCTATGTGGATCGACTCCTTTTTCAAACTGCAGTTTTTGTTGTTGAAGTTCTGCGGCGGCTTCATGTTTCAGCCCCGGAGGGTTCTGCTTGGTCTGAGTTTTAGAAAAACAAGGACTCATCTATACCGTAAGGTGAAACAAAACAATACATTAAGCTTCAAGCTTCTAGAAGAAGTATGTAAAGTCTGGCTAAGAATAGCTACGGAGCTAAACCTTTATCACTCAGTCGCTCCACACTCTTTTAATTTGCTCCATTTCAGAGACATGTTTGATTCAGACGGAGAGAAGAGTCCAGAAGCACTCTGCAATTAATCTTTGTAACTACTTTGTAGCTCTCACGTGCATTAACACAAACAGCAGGACTTAAATAGCCATTATAATCAGAATATTGAATGTTGAAAATACACACACACACACACACACACACACACACACACACACACACACTTTGTAGATCCATACTGAACACTGAGCACAAAATGAACCTTGGCAGTGACTCAGGAGAATTTAATTACTTCCTCTCCCTCTCCCCATTGGCCGAGAGGTCTGGGATATGCTAATTAAGCCTTGACTGATAAAACGTTCCCTTGGCCTCTGTGTCTCATTACTACTAACTTCTCTGATTGCAGCCTAGTCCTGCACCCACAGTGTCTGATAAATAAAAAAAAAAAGCACCTTAAGCCACAAGCTGTGACTAAATGCGTATTAATCGGAGGGATGTGACCTCGCACTGTGATGGCACTACGACAGAGAAACTAAAAAAACTTTGTGCCGCAATCAGTGCACCTTATCTTCTTTTTCTAATTGATAATTAGTCTTGCATTAATTTAGGGGCCAACATCTATCTCTTATCACAAAGGTACAATTTATCAGCAGCTTAAATGATGGACTAAATTGGGTTGGCAATGTTAATGATTCACCTTGCAGGGAATGGGGGACATGAGGGAAATAATTTCTCCTGACTCATATTTAATTAACCTTAGCAGATGTGCTGGGCATGCATTGTGGCTTAAAAAAGACATTTAAAGTATGACATCTTCTGGCAAATCCTGTTTAAAAATGAATATTTAATGTAAAAAAAAAAGATGTTATATACATAAATATATAGGAAAACAATAGTAGAAAACATTGTTATTGTTACATTATATAAATGAGATTTGTTTATGGATACAATCGGTTTAGTAAAACATGTTATACTTCTAAGGCAGAGGTTGTTTAGTCGGCTCCTTCATACACTGGTGTCTTCACAGGGAGAACCAGGAGAACCAAAACTCTGTTAACAGAACACCGGTTAGTACCTTCAGCGTGTGCAACTCATACTGCCCCACCAGAGCCAAACATTCACATTGTTTAATATGCCAACCACGCTTCTCAAACTGACACAATGTATTTTCTTTTCCCCACATTTCAGAAAAACAAGTTGAAATTTACTTGTACAGTTAATTATCTGTATGCAAACTGTGTTTATACAAACAGGAAAAAAACCGACATGGACTGAATTTGAGGAAAGTCGTGATATGTAGCGTGGTAACAATGGTGAAACACTGGTGGCTCTGGTAAAAACAACCAACAACACTAATTATCATACAACAGAATTACATAAAACATACATTTGAAGAAGTAACATACATGTGGATTGCGTACCAGTAACAATAATTCACCTTCATGTCATCTCAGCAAAGCTTCACCAGACACTCACCCAACAGTTCTGCATTCTGTCTCATAGAGGTCAATACATTTTTGGAAATATGACACCAAAATGGTCCATGTGACTCCAGAAGATCATTTTCTTTGGTGCAGGTACCGGAGGACATAGGCAGCTACAATCATCCAAAGTAACAAAATGAATCTTTTGCTAATGAACATAACTCTTTTTGTTTTTGGTATATATACATAATCACACATATTATTAGCTGTAATGACTCATCACCCTCTAAGGTCCCGGGAGTATAAAACTGTTTTCATCACGTTACATTGAAACTTACTGTTTTCCCCTTCAATTCCAGTTCTGGAAGATTTTGAAGAGAATATCTTATTATTTTGACTGATATTGCAATAGAAAGGATACTTTTTTACATCATTATTCTCCTTTTCATTGAAAAAACACATTAAAATGATTATGGTGTGATGTTTTATTCAGTCTGTAGAACATGATCTCTGTTTATTTAATTCAAATATTTAATCAAAAAAGATATTTTGACACACATTTCACCTTTAACAATTAATGCGCATCCAGTGATTTGAAAATCGAAAATTTTGATTAATTGTGTGTCAACTGCCATTTACTATTAGACTTACTATTAGACCTAAGCAAAGTCCTATCTGAGGTGCTGCGAGGCTCCATTCCTCCCAGCCTGCTGTCTGTCGTTAATGTTAACACTGAGCAGAAGAGCGAATGATCTAAAGAGGCCTCTGAACTATTGTGGTGTCACTTCTCTACACTTGACCAGCAGGTCAAACTGTGCTTTTATTATTATTATTATTATTGTACTCTCAGTTTGATTTGGGACAAAGACAAACATTCACTTCAGTCACTGCATTCATTCAAATCAAAGCCCACTCCTGTAATCCTCCTCCTGCAGGACAACTGCTGCCCAGACATCACGAGCTTTCATTCTTCCTCTGCTCTGTTCTTCTTTGAAAACTCTCTGAATCACTGTGAACCATACATGCTCTGGCCTGGCTCTGCATGTGTTCTTCACATCTCTCCCACCTCCCTCCATGTTTACAGTCTATTGCTTCTTCCTCCCCTCTACGTCCTCTTGCTTCATTCTTCCTTCCTTGCCTCTTTCCCTATCTATTTTCTTCCTTCCTTCCTTTTCTGTTTTTTTCTAAATTCTTTAAACCGCTTTCTTTTTTCCAATCATGATCCATGTCTGTCAAACAAACAAGCAAATTGAATGCTTTTGAGTCTGCATGGGCTTCAGTCAAATTACTTCATTATTGCTTTAACATCAGCGGGATTTCATTCTCTGTCACATTAACCGAGACGCAATTCATCTCACCCCGAAGAGTCATTTTAAACATTTGATCTCCATTGAAATGAATACTGCTGTGCTTTGTGGAGTGAAACACAGAAATGTAGCATGCTGGACTGTGACTCTTAGTTCCACTTAATTGATGGTTTAGTAAGTGGCTAAATGGATACACGCCGCGGTGCAGCACTGAGAAGAGCACTCGGAAACGCAATCCAGGTTTCAACGGGACTCGTGAGCCCTTCGGTGTACGGTGACGCCTACACCACCGGGTCACAGAGGTGTCCCATGAACATCCATCACATCCTGCAGTACATGGAGCACACAGACAACGCAGAGGCAAAAGGAGCTCTGCCAACGGTCAGCTAAACAACTGCACGTTCTGCCTGGTTTACACGCGGACGTCTCCAAGGCATAAACATTTGGGTGCAGAAGGTCGGGTCGCTTTAAGAGCAGAGAAGCCGGATCACACACTCCCACCGGCTGAGGGTGTGTGTTTAGGTGCGGCTCTGTCTGATGTTTTTTAGCCCGCTTGGTTTTTTGACGTTGTAAAGAGAAAGAGACGATGGCGTAACGATGCTGTCTATCACGTTTAAGCACCGCTATCACATGTGTGCTCTCACCCGATAATTGAGTCACCTCCATTAGGGAGGGAGACAGCAATACACATCTTTAATATGCAAGATGAAGCGTTGGAATCATCTCGCTCTGCTGTGTGTATCGCCTCGACTGGGTTGCACTGATACAGGAGCTCTCAGCATGGTTACTAAATGGTCGTCTTCTTCCAGAATGTCAAAACGCTCGAGGGGTGATATTAACGCTCTGATGGAAGTTTGAACGATGTGGTAGTCAGCTTCTTTTTTTTTTTTTTAAAGCAGTGGATTATCTATGAATTGGATGTTTGATGGAAAAACTAAAAGTGAGGAAAAACTCCAATCAGGCTGGATTGATGCAGTAAACAGGTTGTTCCGTGGCTGGAGTACTGATGACTGTGAGAATGTAATCTAAGAGCGTCACATACGTTCAGATACAGGTTCCCTTTGAATGAATCTGACTATTCAAAGACGAACCTTCAATGTGAGATTCAGGACTTCTACAGCTGTGATCTGAGTGGATATCTACTGCGCTGTAGAGCACTTTGATTCTTCACATGTTTCAATATTTAATTGAATAAACAATACTGCACGTGATACATTAGACCAGTACATCTATACTTTCATAAAGATTGGTAGAGTGGCTTTCTCCCTGTTTTGCAAGCTAAGATAATAGGTTTTAAAATGCACTTCATATAATACTGTAACTGTCATCCACTATTTTAAATGCAATGTTGTTAATATTAATCTGACTGAATGGTATATGTTTTTGTAGTTATGAGGATTTAAGCAGCCGTTACAAACAGAGTAAAGAATGATTTCTCCACATTCATTTTTTGCTATTCACAACATTTTCCATCATCTTCTAAATCTCAACACTAAATGCCTCACAAGCACTTTTCTGTAAACACAAACTGCTTCAGTCTCAAGAATAAATTTGGCTTTATCGCACAAAAATTACATTTAATTCTGTGAATGGCGACACAAGACCACAAGGACCATCACTTCTTTTTAACATCATTTTAGAATAAAATGTAGCATGTAGTAACATGTAATATATTTGGTCTTGTTTGCGGAGCTGCAGCAGTAAAACCAGGTACAATACGAGAGTGTGTAGAGCTGAATGTATGCCTTAATTTAAATAGATCCAATTATCTTTGTGGCTCTGACAGAGTCTTGAAAGAGAAGACTTAATCAGAGCACAGTGACAAGTAAAAGCCCCGCTAATTTTATACTGCGGGAAGACTCAAAGCAATTTAAATGACTTCAAACAACAAGACATTACGCCTCACGCCGGCCACTCTGTAATTAACCTCCTTTACCTTGCTTGTCTGTGTATTACCATATACTTCAAACAGTGCAGGCAGTGTTTGATAGTGATGGTGATTCAAATCGCACCATTAAGAGGTTCCAACTCGATTTCATTGGAGTACGGCGAGCAGAAGAGCCGCACGACACAAGAGCCGTTAGCATTCGGCTCGTTTTCATCTCCGGAGCTGGTTGGGCTACACAGCTGCAGTCATGGCATTCTTCTGTCTCGGGTTGGTTTGGTGCTGCTGTTGCTGTCTCCCTCCCTCCCCAGTATAGACGTACTGGTCTGGACTGGGATCCACCAGGTGCCTGTAGCCAATCACACATGTTTTTAGGGCAGAGTGACGTTTTGTGGTCTTACTTAAAATGTAGTGATGGAGAAGTATATTCCAAAAATGTTAGGGCTCAGAATTTACCCCGAATCGCCCCTACCTGTAACCTCCACCCGCGGTTCCACGCGTCATAGTGTCGTACCGTAGTCCACGAAGTGGAGGGGTAGGAGACGGGGGAACATCCTGCCGCAAGGGGCCTCTCTGCTGGGAGCTAGGAGTAGAAAACAAGCCCACCATGATCACACTATGAGTACTACTGTGAGGACAGGTGTGAACGATTTAACAGGGTAATAAAAGCTGAATTGAGAAAATGAGCAAAGCTATTTGAATGAAAGAGGACAGGAGTTGAGAAGTCAGACTACTCTGTTTAAACTCTGTGTACAGCATCGTGGACCATGTGACAGAGAGCATCTTCCATGCATTGAATTACCTTGGGTGGGGATAGTAGCCGGGGTCGACGCCCCGAGGGTCTCCTGGCCGTGCGTACGGTGGACCGGGTGGGTAGCCGGAGTAAGACGGGGCAGACTGGGGGTTGGGGTTCGGGTAGGAGGGGGACTGAGGGTACCCCTGTGGGGCCTGGGGTGGTCCGGGGTAATGACCTGACCAGGGCTGCATGGAGTACTCAGTCGCATCCAACGGACCTCGTCTGGAGAAGCAAATGATGGCGGAAGAAAACAACGTTTTAATGTATTCATGTTGTGTTGTTATTCATATTAATGTTATTGTGTACGTCTGTATTCTGATGCATTGGCAACATATTTGTATAAACTTTCATGCCAATAAAGCTGCATTGAAGTGAATTGAAATATACATGATTTGCCTCCAAGATACCACTACACTCGTTCTGTCTGACACCACTCACAATAAAAGAAATCGTCAAACAAGTGCTGCCACTGAGAACATCATGCTACACGTTTCGTTTGTTTTGTGAAGTTCTTTTCATGTATTTTAATTAGAACTAAAGAATACTACTGCTGCCGTTTCTGCCAGTTTCTCTGTTGACTGAATGGCTTAAATATTCATGAAAACCTGCTGAAAACTATTTGTTTTGGACCGGAGAGAGAAAGAGAGAGAGAGAGAGGGAGAGAGAGAGAGGGAGAGAGAGAGAGGGAGGGAGAGAGAGAGAGAGGGAGAAAGAGAGACGGAGAGAGAGAGAAAGAGAGAGAGAGAGAGAGAAAGAGAGAGATAGAGAGAAATGGAGCGAGAGAGAGGGAGAGAGAGAGAGACAGAGAGAGAGGGGAGAGACAGAGGGAGAGAGAGAGAGATGGAGCGCGAGAGAGAGAGCGAGATGGAGCGCGAGAGAGAGAGAGAGAGAGGGAGACAGAGAGAGAGGGGGAGAGACAGAGGGAGAGAGAGAGAGAGAGAGAAGAACACACACCGGGCCATCCCGGCCAAAGATCACATAGCAGCAGAATATAAGTGACATGTGACAGTTTTAAGGATAGGGTTCAGTTAACACACACACACACACACACACACACACACACACACACACACACACACACACACACACACACACACACACACACTCAGCTGTGGTAATCCAGTACAATCCTGTCAATAGATATCCATGTCTTGTGCCCAGTGGAAAGCAAGTACACAAACATGTGTCGTCCACATAGCTCACAGTATGAGGTACATTTAATCCGTCTACATTTGTTTCATCCATTTCATCCTTTTTCATTCTGCCCATCTGCCTTTCCACCTCTTTTCCCTTCTTAAAACATCCTGCACTTTCTCCATTTTGATCAAATGTAAACTGACTCACAGTTTGGATTAATATACTTCAAACAGAATGTGTACTGAAGCATGCACTTCTGTCTAAATGTGTTGGGAGCATGTTACTCTCACTGAGTGTCGTAAGGACACTTATCGTCGATATGCATAGTTGAGTGGGCGGGGCTCCGCAGCCTCCAACCAATCACAGAGTTGACCTGTTGCCTGGAGATAAACGTTGACGTGCACACAACCAAGGGACAGCCAGACTCAATCAAACACAGATTTGTGCATAAATACTTGCACAGAGCACACACTCACACACACTGACACAAACACACACACACACACACTCACACACACTGACACACACACACACACACACACACACACACACACACACACACACACACACACACACACACAGACAGTGCTGGTGGTCTCCATGCTGACGCCAGTGTGTGTCAATTTGGGTGGTCAGCAGCGGAGAGTGTATAACTAACTACATGCCCATCATGTTTGGGATGTCTGCTTCTGCCCCTCCTGGCTCCATATCAGCCACGGGCCCGCGAGAGCGTGTGTCTCTCTCTCACACACACACACACACACACACACACACACACACACACACACACACACACACACACACACACACACACACACACACACACACATTAAATTTCTGCTTCTCTCATCTGTCAACCTATAACTGTCTTCTGGTTTTCAACTTATTCTGCTACACGTATTGTAAGTCACTCCGGCTGCGTGACGCGTCTCAGCTACATGTCTCAAATGTCTCCCTTCTTGATATCCACAGCCGTTTAGTCTGCATCTCTTCTACCAACACGTAGGTCTGCCAGCTGCCCCGTCTGTCCATGTGTCTGACTGCCTCGCTCGCTCTCCTTTTAGAGGTTTTATGACTACAAGTCTGCCTGCCGGCTAATCTGCATGGCTTGCTAGCTATCTCTGAGCCTGTATACCTTTGCCCATATCAGTCAGTCGATCTGTCACTCAGAATTTGGCCCCTGGCACCGATAACGTCACCAAGGCAGAGATAAGAGCGGTGGAGAGGTGACGGGGAGGTGAAGAAGGCAGGGCAGGGAGGGAGAGAGAGAGAGATAAGACGGAAAGTAAGAAGGAGAGGAAAGGACAAGTATAGGGGGAGATGCAGATGAAAAACTAGGATAAGACGAGAGGTAAAGTGGGGAGGAAGATGCAATAAAGGAGCTGTAGGCACAAAGAAAAAGAAGACATTGCCTCTAAAGATGTAAAGGTAATTAAGAGTCATCAGCAGCTTTTGTGAACAAATGCTCCACTTATCTATTACCTGTTTAATATGCACTGTGATCTATCGTCATCTTTAGGCTTTCAATCACTTATTAGAACACTACAGTAGATATTACAAAAGATACAACAATAATGAGTGACAGACCTGTAAATAGAGAGTCAATGAAGTGACGTGTGGAGTGAAGAAGAATGAAACAAGACGAGGATGAGAACCATAAAGGCGAGTATTCTGTCTGTCATTTTAAAGACAGTTTGTCAGATGAGACACCTAAAAATAAAATGTGATTGTTCCTCATTACCGAGCTTTTATTTCACCTGTGTGATCTTTCACTGGTTACGTCTACGAGCCGCTGTACTACCTACTGTAGCGTGGCTCAGACCAATTTGTGCTTATTGGTGCTTATTCGCTGCCGGAGCTGAAGGAGTTCCTAGTGGACGTGTGTGCCGTCAATCCTCTCGTCTTATTTTGTGTGGAATTGGACCCGATGACAGGAATGAAGAAAAACTATAAAGGAATAGCCAATCGGTCTGATTTACTTACTTATAGGTCATGTAGAGACTGTTTCATAAGCAGGTCAAAGTAACTTTAAGTGGTCTTTTGCAGTTTTATTTCATTATAAAAGAATGCCTTTTGGGATGTTGAATTTTGACTAGCAATTAAAAAAGTTACCTTTGGCACAGAAAATGTGAAAAGCGTTTCACGATTATTTGATTGGTAATATATTAATTGGTGATTGGTGATGAAATAATAATTAGTTGAGGCCTTCATCGGAGAGTTGCCGTATTTGGAATGGGGTGGAAATCCAGTGGGAATCTTTAGGGAATCCACTGTAAATCCGGTGGCAAGTTTGGAATTCTCTCTCCAGGAACCCAGTCAGCACTGCACAGCAGCTGGGGATTAAGGGGTAATGAGGATGGAACCCATTACTGGCAACACACACACACACACACACACACACACACACACACACATACACATACACATACACATACACACGCACACGCACACACACACACACACACACACACACACACTGCAAACCTTAGCTCAAATACAGTGCTAGCTCCTAATCACCCCCTCCCAAACCCCACGTACTCTGGAGGAGGCAAATTGGCACACAGCTGGAGAGGAGTTAAGACCAAATGAGGAGGCTGGTGGTCTGTGTGTGTGTATGCATGTGTGTGTGTGTGTGTGTGTGTGTGTGTGTGTGTGTGTGTGTGTGTGTGTGAGAGAGACAGAGAGAAAGACAGAAACAGATGTAATGAATGAGAACAGCTTTCTAGCACATGCAACAACTAGTTTAACATAATTGAGAGAGTAATCAAGGCAAAACGAAAAGATTGAAAACGTTTCAAGCAGAACAGGAAAGCCATTGGGGGCTCAGTTTGAAGTGAAATTCAACTATGTAATACCTGCTCAGGGATGCTTTCTTTAGTATTGGTAGTTACTTAGATGCACTCAGTACAAAGGTTAGATATTTGAAAGGATGATTTGAAAGATTTATCTGCAGGTCTGGCAGTAATTGAGAGTAACGTGAGCCTTTCTAATTCTCTGGTATTTAAGGGATTTCTGATGGATTTCTGAGGAAACAAGGAGTTGTTATATGTCCTCTGCACCTGTCGCTTTCTCTCATAAACACACGCGCTTCACTAACTCTTTCTAAAAGGGCTGGATACAGCTGTTATACTAGCGGGAAACACACACACACACACACACACACACACACACACACACCCACACCCACACCCACACACACACACACACACACACACACACACACTCACACACACGCATATGCATACGCATACGCAACCATCGATCATCTCAGCCTGTCTCTGTGAGACACAAATACCTTTAAGAAAGAGAGACACGACGTCGCGATGTGACACAACACATTAAAAAACTCCTGAGAGTCAATGACAGCCGCGTCGGAGATGGATCGTCTCAATAAAACCAAACACTAAAGCACAAACAAAAACAACACCGCCTCAAAATATGAAGAGAGGAAAAGTTTGAGATGAGAGGGGGAGGGCTATGAGAGGTGAGAAAGAAAAGGAGGGAGGGAGGGAGGGAGAAAGAGGGGGAAGCAAAGAGCAATATTCAAAGTGAGTGAAAGAGGAGCGGGAGAAAGAGGAGGAGATTTAATGCAGCTTTAATTCAGTTATATCTTTATGAGTCTTTATAGAGCCGAGTCCTCACCTTGTGCTGATATCCATTTAAAACTGATTTTAGGTTTGGGGTTGGGAAAACACTTCATATATTCAAATTGCGTTCAACAGCGTCAGATTCTTTGTCAATGAGAGTCACGATATTTTGACAGTCTGGTAATAAAACAGATTAATAGCTCAAACGGTTCCACTACTGCTGTCGTAATGTCATTTGGTGAGAGTGGGACCGCTGTGATGTAATGTCCCCGGAGCTGAACGGAGTCTAACTTAGTTCCATCTTCCTAATGCGATACTTCATTATGAAGCTTTAATCACAGACGCATCACAGTCCAAACAATGAGGCAATAAGAGCTTAAGTGAAAAATAATGAAGGGTGGAGAAATACTTTGTCTTCTATCTAAGGAAAGGATTGTACTGGAATTAAAATGAAACCTGCGTCACATCCCCACTTTTTCGTAAATTACATTTTATATTGGCTTTGAACGTATATCAATATACTGTCAATTATATCCTCAAGTGCCACATGTCCTTCCATCATAACATTACATATTAAAAGTAGTTAAGCGAATGCTTTATCTTCACCTATTTGGGATAGTGATGAACTCTATAAAGTACAGCTTTAAACATGAAATGAGTTTTGAGGCAATCCGGTTTTGCTTATGAATATGCACATTTATGCTGTAAAGTGCTTAAAAATCTAATTATATCATCTGCTCCTTCTGGAGGATCTTGAGAGGTTATTTATTTTTTTTTAAACATGAGGGCATAACACCGTATGCATGTACAACAGCGGTGGCACGGAATAGTAGCAAAAAAAGAATAACTTCAACAACAAATCATCGGTTTTCCGTTGTTGTTTTCTTGCAGTTAGATTCTAAAGCACAGGGCAGAGAGCGAAGGCGTTCATGATCGTCTGATTGTCAGTTGTCGTTTTTTGACTGAGCTAAAGCACACAAAGCTGCCGTGTGAACAAACTGCACAGGTACAGTACGTGGCATCTGGAACTGTATTAACTGTGAGGAGTGGAAAAAAACAAACTCTTAACAGACCAGAGCTGAGTCATTTAGAGTGACGCCCGAAGCAGCAGAGAGAGTTTTTATTAGGAGAAGCACAATAAGACACTAAGCTGTTTTCCTACTTATGGTTAAGTGGTTACATACTGTGTGTGTGTGTGTGAGTGCACGTGTGTGTGTGTGTGTGTGTGTGTGTGTGTGTGTGTGTGTGTGTGAGTGTCAGAGATGGAATTCTGTTGGTTCAGCTGTCAATGTGGTTTGTGTTGGTGCTTGTGTGTGTGTGTGTGTGTGTTAGAGAGCCCTAAATCTCCCTCGACTCCTGACCCCTTGGGGTCACATGATCCTCCATCAGTTCCCATCAAACACTTAGAAGATGGGGTCAAAGGCTAAGGAATGGTATTATCAACTAGGATTAGGGTGCATACCAAAAACATAGACACAACATTCAAACCCTCGTCACCATTTGGTACATTTGACACAAACCATTTGGTGACATTGATAAACTTGCAACTGCAGAAAAAGCAAAGTTAACGTTTTATTACATAGACATGACTGATATGGGCTAATAACAGCTGATTTTCAGGCTCTTTCAATAGGCCTGTTATAGAGGGCAGTATTAACATGCTATTTAGTACGCAAGTAGTAGATAGTACACATATTGAGTATATAGTGCATAGCATAAGAGCTCAGACGCTATGTTGTGATACTGTTGCTGTGATTTTCACTCAGAACATATGGAGTTAACGTCGATGAAGATGCTTTTTCATTTCACACAGAACTAAGCAAATAAAGCTGTTTCTAGCTGAAGTCGGCTAAAGTTAACGGTATAAACGTGTATTTGTTTACATAAAGAAAAATGATTTGAAGATTAGGGCAAAGCCATGAATTTGGCAAATGTAACTCTATCCAACACCAGTTGGACTGGAGTTGCTGGAGTGTAAACTTTCCCAAAACACATCAAGCAGCAGGACAGAGCTGCTTTTGTGCGATCTAAACTCTGAACTCCACAGCAGCACCCTGGCTCCCATGCAGTAGATGTTCCACTCATCAAAGAGTCCTTTTGTAACTTGTAAGCACACATAATGAAATAACAAGTCAGCTGATGACCAACACCTTGCTTTTGGACATAAGGTTTCTATTGTAGTAGTCATCAGATTAGGACATGCTAAAGTCAATGAATGCCAAAATTGGTGCGACCTCATTTTGAAGTATTGGTTGTTTGTGTCACCTCTTGTTATGACAACAACAATCAGTAAATATTTGTATTCAAATCATGAACTTCAAATATGTAGGAGCCGACGAGAAGAAGCTCCACGCGCGTCACACCGCATTATGATTCAGTTGCAGTGGTTTAGTGACCGAGGTCAACAAGAGGCTTAAAAAGAGTCAAATATTCTCAGTAAGACCCGATACATGGAGGGTTAAGAGTGTGCAAACAGTACAGATCAGGCAGTATTTCACCGGGGATTATTTAAGTAAGACGGAGATGCAATCCTTTGCTTATTCTGACCTGCATACTAATTGCGTAGGTGCCAAAGAGGTGAATGCTGAGGACTTCACAGCAGGGGCACATTTGTGTTCAAAACAAACAAGCAAGAAAAAAGTTTCCAGACAAAGAGCAGGCCACTGAAGACTAACATCTTCATCTGTATTCTTTGATAATACCACGGAGCAGAGGACAGAGAGAAGGGAGATGAATGTAAAGAGACGAAGGAGAGAGCGTAAACAGAAGACAAAGAGGTGTGACCGCAGAGGGCTGAGACAGATGGGACTGGAGGAAGAGGGGGAGGAAGGAACAAGACAAGAGCTGTGTCTCCATATTTCCTACATAGTGCACTACATTTAGTAACTGACATTTTATTTGAGGGTCAGAATTCTGAGCGTGAAAACGTGTGCACTGTACAATGCCTTAAAAAACACCACAATAGAACTAGAATCACCGCCTTGTGGTTGTAAACCTCCACCAACCAGTCATGTTGAGGTTTGAGTCCATGTCTGTCCAAAATGTCATTACTTCAGCGTTTCATCCTGTTAGGATCCTGTGTGTCATTTCCATAATCAGCATATGAATTCTTGAGTTAGGGACCAAAAACGTGACCCAGACCTTTGACCACCAAAACCTAATCGGTTGATCCTCGAGTCCCCCAAGGGGGGGTTGAGGAGGAAGACGAGGAGGAGAAGACAATAAGATGGAGGAACGTGACGATAGAAAAAGAGTGAGAGTTTCACACTTGGAAGCTGATGAAAAAGGAATGACAAATAGGACTACAGGTAGCGGAGATTAAACCTAAGATGGATGTCTTGTGAAGCTCAGAAGGAAAACATGAAAGGAGGAGGAGGAGGGAGGAAGGAAGGAAGGAGCAGAAAATGAGAAGGCAGGGACAATAAAGAAAATGAATGGTGGAGAGGTGGGGAAGAAGAGAAGGAAAAAAAAGTAGAGAGACAAGTGCTGCCCTCCAGAGAGACTGGCATGCTGTAGGTCAGCATCTGCTGAGAATAATGGGCCCTACTTTAGTGGAACACACACACACACACACACACACACACACACACACACACACACACACACACACACACACACACTCACCGGATGCTTGCTCATACTGTTCACGTTTGAATGAAACTAAACACCTTTCAAGGGCTCCTATCTGTCTTTGTCAATAAAGTTCTGTCAAATATGATTTATCCACCTGGATATCATGAATTACAAACTGACTAGTCCAGGAAACTAACATGATTACATTCCCCTGTGCATGTAAGTGTGTGAGCACACACATTTGCAGATTTGCCCGTGTGTGTGTGTGTGTGTGTGTGTGTGTGTGTGTGTGTGTGTGTGTGTGTATTGGCGTATGAACGTGTGTGAGGCTGCATAAGACAGAGCACTTGTTTTAAAGAACACAGCTGAAAAAAACAGACAAAACGCCAGCAGGGAAGGAGATGGAAATGACCACAGGAGGATAAAAAGAGGATACGGTAAAATGGTAAGTATGAGACGAAGCCACAGAGAGAAATGTGGAAAACATCAAATAAGAGCATAACAAAGTTACAAAATAATAATCCTGACAAACTAAAAAGAGAAACAGTACTCAAAGACAATGAGATGGAGAAGGACAGAGGAGAAGGCCATTAGAGGAAAGTGAGAGGAACTGAGGGATGAAGGCCTTCCAGATGGTAGGAGACCGTTGCCTCGGAAACACAGAGAGGGCAGAACAAAGAGGATTTGGAGCGTTCCGCATCCCATCATAACACGGCCGTGCCATTTGGAAACTGAGCAATGAAGCTATAGCCAAAAAAAAAACAAAAAAAAAAAACATGGAGGCCGACAATTTACTGCAGGAAGCTTCTCAAAACAATAAATTCTGGTCAAGATGTCAAGTGAGAGATGAGCTGACGGATCAACAAACAGAGGCTGAAGACCTTTGTTCATGTCACTGCTGCTCCTTCTACAATGCACCTCCTCCCTCACCTCGCCTGCTGCCATCACAATGAAATGTGCACACACAGACTTTTGAAGCTGAAGTCGTGATCTATAAACTATATCTCTATGATCGCACTATGCACGAACCTGGGAAAAAAAAAAACGTAAAACGTCGGCTGACCGTGCAAACGTTAACTCGGCCCAATACGCCGTGGTTGCTCGTATACTGACTGCAGCTGTGTCCTTGCGTTTTACTTTAATCAATTTTAAATACTCCTCAGTGTTAATTATCTTCATCTACCCTTTATGTAAGTTACTGCGAGCAACCAAGGACACATTGAGTTTAAAATCAACAGTTCATATTGTTATCAGTCACTAAGACGTGCCGCCGCAGTAATGGAGGTGCAGCTAGATGGCCGAACACACAAAGCAGATCTGTTTGTTTTATCTCTTAGACGGATTAAAAAAACGATGACAGGAGTCCTACTTTGTTACAAAGATATCAATGAGTGAGAAATGTCTTTCTAATAAACTTCATATTAAAAATACAAGGATTCCTTTTACTACATTTCCTTCTCTATGAACAACAATCAGTGACAGAAGACTGAAGACAAAAAAGTTATAAATATTACATCAATGTTAGATTCGTGCATTGCTTTTGACCTCTCTGAAATGCACCTATACAAACTATATATATATATATATATATATATATATACATTCCCAAGCTGTAATATCAGAAGAAATAATAACCAGGGGCCTCTTGAAAATGGAAACTTCAAATGAAGCCATAAGTCAAGTTAAACGGGGCAAACCGCGACACTAGCAATATCAACTTTTGAACATTTGAACGTGCAACAGCCATAAAGGCAGATTCATCACATCGCCAATGAATTGGCTGCACCCTGTAAGTACATGAATGGGCCATGTCCGTCTGTACGCGCAGAAACTATTCAAAGTAAAGATGACATCCAGTTATTGCAGTATCATACAGAACCACTTAGGCAGTATAGCGGGCGACTTCCTGAAACATCATGAAATCCATTACCGATAATGTCATATCCCATACAAATAGCCTCCATTATTTCACATCTTGAGCCAATAAGGTTCCCCCTCAGCAAGATGTAATAGTTTCAAGCTGGGGGACATTTTTCGCTCCGTGCATGACCACAGGATACAAATTGCTGACAGAATTACGATCCCCCCATAGCTGATAATTTGGCGCATGAAGAGGAGTTCTGAAATAGAGCTTGTAACAGCAAGATGGGGGATTGACACAGACACACACACACACACACACACAGGACACACACACACACACACACACACACACACACACACACACACAAGTATGGTCATGGATTCATGCGAGGAACTTTTTAAGGAGGGACACACACACACACACACACACACGGAGATAAGCACAAACATGATCTCAGTGTGTGTGTGTGTGTGTGTGTGTGTGTGGCGCCTTAAGGAAAGTACCTGTGCACAAGCAACCGCACAATCCGTTACTGCTCTACACTGACTGTTAAACTTCAGTGTGTTCTCTACTTTAGTACTGACTGTAGGACACTGGAGATGCAGTTAAACATGTTCATCCATTCACTAGCTTGACCACCACAGACTGCTTTATTTAAATGTCAAACCCCCGCCTGTTGCAGTAATGTGAGCCGCTTCCTGTTTCAACGGATTCATAAATCATCATAACAATTTCTGACGCGTTCCATTTGGCATCGAAGAATTCGATATGAGCTACATTTTTTTGCACTCACTCATCATGTCGCTTTTCATAGTTTATGTCGTTGGGAGATTTTGCATGCATGCAGAAACACATTTAATTATCATTTAACTTTCCAAAAGGAGTTTGAGAATTCCTGAAAAAAAGAAGAAGAAGAAGAAGCTTGTAGCAGCACAGGAAGAGCAGATGGTCGTTAGGCTGCTGCCAGATGTTAACATTTCACAGCTGCAACTATTGAAATGTATGAAGCGCGGTCGATCTTCTTGTTCTTCAGACAGACGTAAATAATAATGGAACATTCCTTGATGCATTTCCCACATTTATGGTGATGAGTTAAGTGCCATGAAGTGAAGGCGAACGCCGGCCATTAAACTAGCAAGACATAATACAAATTTTAGAAGAACAGAAAGAGCGATCAACCAAAAGGATGTGCTTCACCCGGGCATTTTGTTACCACAATGCAAAAAGTGTCATTTCACAACTTGTAGCGAACCTGCTCGACTCCACATGAGCACATTATCACTCGACATCAGCTCAACGCCAGCATACCCCAAAAAACCTGAAAGAAAAACTTCCTCCCTCACCCCAGGGTCCAGACATATGAAAGCATATCTCACACACACACACACACACACACACACACACGCACACACACTTGTTGAGCGGGGACCCCATGGTTCTGCAACACATTACGGGTTGTAACCCAATTTTTTAGAGTCCAAGATCAAGATCAAAGCTGTGACCAGAATTCTTTAAAGCAGCAACGGGTGAACACCCTAGGAGAACACTAGGAGCTAGAAACAAGATAGGGTCAAGAGAGAAAAAGCAAGATGGAAAGGGGGGAGGACACAGGTCTCTCTTGTTGTGTCCCCTTCATGGCTAACAAACAAGCAGAGACTCGCCGAGTCCGGAGACACAGAAAAACAGCCGGACAATGGGGAGGATTGTGCCGCAGTTGTAAAGTGGTCTGGGAAACTCTCGGGCCTGGTTGGGAGGTCTTCTCAAGAGAGAGATAGAGAGACGAGTTAGAGAGACATTCCCATTTCATCCCCCCCCCCCCTCAGCAGAGTGAAACAATATTCAACAATGTCCTTTTCACCTCAAGTTCAGAGAGAATGAGAAGGAGAAGAGGAGGGGCTGAGAGGGGGAACGATGCAAAGGGGAATGGCAGAAAGCAGAGGGGAATAAATGAGGCGATGTGACTTAAAGAGACGCACAGAGACAGAGCGCGAGACGCTGAATGCAACATCTGCTTTCTAATTACTAACCATCCAATTAGCATTGTAATGAGGAAGTGACAGCCTTCCCAGAAACCTGAACAGCAATTCCTATTGGCTCTTTTAATCCAATAAGAGTAATAACAAGGACAAATGGGTAAGTGTGTTCAGCTAATCCAATTGGGTCAAGGCTGTGTTTCAAACAACCGTGTGCTGTTATCAGCAGAGATCCGTGGAGAGCAAAATCCTGTTTTAATCAAAGCGGACTTAGTCCAGTCTTATGTGCTTGGAAACTCCCGTACATGAGGTTAGTTGATTAGTTTGTGGTATGAGTGGGTTATGACACACATTGTCATCCTTTATTTAGGGTTATATAGTGTCTTTCTTACTTTACTGACGATATCATTAACGTCAATGTTCCTGTCACAATCCAACGTTGATGAGAGTGTGTGTGTGTGTGTGTGTGTGTACATGTACAGCTATCTTTGTGAGAACAAAATTGAGTTTGACACCTTGAGAGTGGGGACATTTGGGCCGGTCCTCACCATGAACAGACCTTCAAAGACCCGTTGGAGGGTTCAGACTTGGCTTTAAGGTTCAGGTTAGAATAAGGTTCAGGTTAGGGGCTAGGCAATGCATTATGTCAATGAGTGTCCTCACAAGTATAGAAGTACAGGCTTGTGTGAGTGTGTGTGTGTGTGTGTGTGTGTGTGTGTGTGTGTGTGTGTGTGAGAGGGAGACAGAGAGAGCGAGAATGTGTAAATGGGGCAGTAATGGGGCACACATGGTCGGGGCGCAACCTACTAATGTTGACCATACAAACACTCTGATAGCCATCTACTGACCTCAGAATGACCGAATCTCACACACACACACACACACACACACACACACACACACACACACACACACACACACACACACACACACACACACACACACACACACACACACACACACACACAGGTGCACACGTACCCATGCATGTAATACGCATGTGTGCATACTAATCTTTAAAGTTGTTTCATACATATTTATGCATCCATTCATGCTAAAACATTACCAAGACACAAATCATTTAACCACAACTCTCCAGGTTTGGTTCCAGATAGTGATGTTTGCTGAATGTCACACAGCTCTCTCTCTCTCTCTCTCTCTCTCTCTCTCTCTCTCTCTCTCTCTCTCTCTCTCTCTCTCTCTCTCTCTCTCTAAACACTCTTAACACTCTAATAAAAGTTAAATATGCAGTTTTAATAAATGCCCGATCCGAAGCACACAAACGTCAACAAATATCTTCCGGTGTTTAGAAACTGGGTCTCACATGGGTAGAGGTATGGGAAACAGGGGTCCTTTGTTTCGTATAATAACACATATATCGGAATATATACAAAGTATACAAATGTTTAGGAAAACGGTGGAAGAAGTCCAATGTTGTGGAAGTCTATGAGAAAACTTCTCACCTGATGTATTCCCTCAGTAAACATGAGTTTATGGTTTATCTGCCGCAGTACAAATATGGTCACTTTCGTCACTGGTTGTAAAAAAATACATCAAAAGAGAAGAGAAGAAGAAGAGTTAAGAATTTTCTGAATCTTGAGCTCACGCTATAGATCCGAATGTATGAGCAAGGGAACTACTGAATGTTTGATTGACAAGTTTCTGATTGACACACACATTAATATTTACCGTTAGATAACTTAAACTCTTTTTTACATACGCTGTTATTTTGTTTCAGCATATATAAAAAGGGTTGCCACGTTTAAAATCGTGTTGTAAATACTTCAGTGTTTCTTTTTCTGATATATTTAATAACCAAAACACTGAGTAGTTTCATAGCGTAGATCCCCTCGACAGACTCCTCTCTATTTCATGCAGCGACATTTGCTGACAGTTTGTTAGCTTGTGTTTGTGCTTTAGGCAGGGAAACATCATCTCCACTGCTGGGTCATGTTTTAATTTTAGAGCCATCACAGTCTCGTCTCACACTCAACACAACTCACCCTGCGCTCCAGCTGACTGACTTCACGTCAAACGTACAGTACCTGAGTAAGCAACCCTACAGCTATTTATGGACTCACTTGGAATAATATGAACAGGTACACAGGCGTGCAGACACTAGATACACACAGCCTGCACAGCTATTTCTGTGCCGGGTGGCAAAATAATATGTTTGGATAAGGTCAAGAGCCGGGATGTGGTTTCCAAACATGATCTCTTTCTCTGACTATGCTGAAATATCTCTTGAGTTAATTGACAGCAGGAGAAAACGTGTAGACAGAGATGCAGAGGCATTGGGGGGGGGGGGGGGGGGGAGACAAATAGAGACAGAAGGAGAAGGAGATGAGTCCCTTTCACACATCAAATCCCTCAGTAGGGAAACGTTTTTGGGTTAATCCATGTATTTAGTAACAGCGTTTTGGCTTTCAGATCGGTGAGTCCTATACTGACTCACTGCAAATATGACTTGTTGTTATGGATAGAAGTGCAATGCTTGTATAATATTAGGCACCATCCACGTGAGACTACACGTATATCTATAAGGCTGTTAACTTCCATGTCATCCATGTCCGCTGCATGGTACGGTACGGCTCCGCTCAACCCAGCTCTTTAGACTTCAGCAAGTTGCTGCAGCCCACTGATTGATCCCGGACAAGTGTCACTAGACTCATTACTCCAGTGACGCGCGGCAGCCTGCACCAACCTGACGCTTTTTAACAGCCAAGCTAACGTCAATAGCAGCTGCAATTTTTTTTATTTCCTTTTTAAAAATGTGAAAAGCGCTCCTCTGTTTGGTCGCAGATGAAAGATGACGTCATGGCAGTTCCCCGTGGCGAGAATCCCGCTTTCACTTGCGCCAATTTTACAAAAATAATGAATCTCAGGCAACGCAGGGAAGTCGCCCTTCAAAGTAAAACCTGCTGCTTGTTAGCCGTCGTTGCTACATGTAGAAACACCCCTACATGAGGAAGCTGTGTTGTTGGCCACGTGTCTGTTTAAAATCACAGCTCAGCCGTGCAGAAGAGGCTTCAGAACGTTTACCGGGTTGTAATGAGGCAGAGCGTCAGAGGGACTTTTACGGAGAAATGACTTGGGTCCTTTTCAGACACGAGGCCTACATGTAAAATTGGCGCAGCATTTTGGGATTACAGTGCATGTCTGAAAGTGGAAACAGAGACAGGGTGTACTGTATGTGAGTGTGTGTGTGTGTCCAATTTCCCAAGGCTTTTCAGATACCACAGCCAGACCTCAAAACTATCATCACTGTTCTCGCTCCCATCTGCCAAAGTCATCACCCACACACAGACACTCTCTCTCTCTCTCTCTCTATCAGGCACACACCACACACACACGCACACGCACGCACGCACGCACGCACGCACGCACGCACGCACACACACACACACACACACACACACGCACACACACACACAAGAAAGAGGTGTGAAATAGCCTTCCCTTACCATTTTAACAGGGGTGGGAACCTGGCTATAAAGTTTCTAACGTTCTTAACTTCTGTCTGTCATTCCACTCATTGGCTTCCTCCCTCTCTCCCTCTCTCTCTCTTACACACACACACACACACACACACAGACACACACACACACACACACATACAGACACACACACACACACACACACACACACACACACACACACACACACACACACACACACTCACACAAATAAACATTTGTTGTTGGCTTGATAGTCTGCTGAGGTGTTGGTTCTTAGAAGCAAAATAAAATTAGGTGAGAAAAAGCTAGTAACGACTACTCTGAGTTTTTACTGTTTAATTGGACACTGATTTCACTTGAACATATATATATTTTTAGATACATAAGAGTTTACGGTGCAGTGTTGTCAGGTATGTTAAGTGGCTTTAAGTAAGTACATTACCACAGTACAATTCATCTTAGGAAAATAATGGGAAAAATAATGAAGCACAGCGGAGGATAGAAGGAATTAAGAAAGGAGTGTAGAAGAAAAAAGATTAAAAAAAGAAGATGTAAAGATAGTGCAAGAGTGAAGAAAGTGAAGATAATTAAAGTTTCAGGCTGTGAAAGTGGAAAGGTTGCAAATGAAAAATGAGATGCTGCGAGCCCAGGAGTGAATGATGACGGCTGTAGAGCAGGTATGCGTTGAGAATAGCACGTTTAAACGGGCAGTAAACAGCTGAGCTTTCACACGTGCTCCAAGCTAATTTCAAACATGCTTTTAAACAACTATGGCTTCAATAATTCATCTGATTTCATCAGAAAACACATCACGAGAAATAAAGGGAAGGAATTCTTCAAGAATCCATTAGTATACTCAGGAAGCTGTTATTGTTCTTGTGCCGGCTAATGTTGGTGATATTTCATGCTGTCCAGGGAGGGAGACAACAACACGCACCGGGCTATAGGCTAACGCATGCTGCACAGAGATAGTCCGCTGGTTCAGCTCCCGGCTTGACTGTCAAGTCTGACTGGAGACAAGTCTCTTCTGTCCTGTGTCCTCACCTGCCTTTTTGTTTTACAACAGTCAGAATGGATAGAAGAAATACAGGGGAGCGAGGTGCCGAGTCTGACTGAAAAATATGTTAATAAACTCCACTAGCTGTCTGACAGCGGCTCATGTTGCTGATTGAAAAAAGCAGAAAACAAGCTAAATCCATGATGAGGTGGTAATGTACACAATAAATCAGGCAGTAAGGTTGTTAAAATAAAATATTTATATATCTATATATATATATATATAGATATATATATATATATCTATATATATATTGAAATTCACTGGCTTTCTAGTTTAATACAACATAAAGACAACTGGTTGTGCCTAAGCCAAAGAACGTTTTAGTGGGGGAGCACATCTAGGAGTCAGGGATCAGTTTTCAACCCCTTTCTGAGTGCGTGTTCCCCGGGGAGGGGATAAGGTGAGTTCCTGGCTGAGACTGAGGCCTCCAGAGACACCCAGAAAGACACACAGACTAGACAAATTTAATTAGGGGCTTCAAAGAGAAAAGGAAGAAAAGAAGAGAAGGTGATACCTGCAATAAAGGATGTCTTTTTGGAGGAAACAGTACCTTGGTAGGGAGGCATACTGACGTTCCACTTCTTCATAACGTGGTGCCAACCGGTGATCAGGCCCTCTGCCTGGCATCTGGAGAAGAGAGACAACTTCTTAGTTTTGATATATTAAAGTAAAACAACCTAAATTATATATTTTTTTCTGCCCAAAATACTAATAAACTGCTATACTGTGGGCCTATGAGCATATGCAGTGCATGCCCATAAGCCCTGTTGTTCCTTTATGTGTGTGTTCTCATGAGCGGCTTTCTCTTTGTGTTTGTGATACAGGGGTAATTCAGCATTGACAAAGGCTCGTTATTAGGGATTCAGAGTTTCGGTCTTCTGAGTTTTTTTGGGGGGAGGAGGGTGGGGATTGGACAAGGCCCGCATCCTAGATTAGGTTACTTCAAAACAGGATGGAGTCGTCACACACACACACACACACACACACACACACACACACACACACACACACACACACACACACACACACACACACACACACACACACAAACAAAGCCACACATATACAGTCCCGTCTCATCTCCATCTTGAGAGAAAAAAAAGAAGAAGATTAAGTCAAGCTGCTGACGGTTCAATCTCTCCTACTTCCTCTTTTGCTCTTCATCGCACTGGTTCTCTCTCACCCTCACATCTCATTTTCTCTTCTTCCACTTCTTCCCATTCTTCTCTTTTTCTCCTCTCTCTCTCTCTCTCTCTCTCTCTCTGTCACACACTTGCTCTCTCAGAGATTATCCCGGTCTATTCAGTAGGGAGATTCCAGCTGCCATGGCGCTCCTTAAAGAAGCTGACTAAACCCCAAACGTCAACAAGCCCCATTAACACACACGCACACACACACACACCTACACACACACACACACACACACACACACACACACACACACACACACACACACACACACAAACAAACCATTTTCTCTGTGAGACACACTGACTATTGTGAACAAGACTTATTCTAACACAATGTGGGGTGAGAGAGTGAGATATGATTCAGGTGACAGAGTGTTGCAGTGACTCTGCATACATGCTGAACTCCGACAATAAAAACAATACTTATATGCAGCATTATACGGTCCCTTCAGGGGTCTCTGTAATGTGCAGTCTGTGGAAATAGCCCATCAAATCTAGTCTATCACACCTTTGCCACTTGTTAAATGGCGCTTTTGTTGATAATACACATCTCTATCAGATACACTTGCATAACACGTAACTATTTGTTTAAGTACACCGTTGTACCTCCGAGAGGACATTACCGTAAGTCATCTGAGCATTGTGCAGCCATAATATCCTGCAGGAGTAGTGTGTACGCGATGTCCCCACATAATGGAAGAAGGAGTAAACAGTTGCCATTAAATCCAAAAGAAGATAATGGATGGAGGGGGAATATGTGGGTCTGGAGTGGTGAAGACCAAAGGTGGAGTGTTTTTTATAGAGAACTAGGGTTACTCTCCTCAACTCAACATCATATTGTCAACGCAAAAGGTGCTGAGAATTAGATCGCCACGGCTTTTTCTCCTCTCTGTGCCTCTGATACCAGGAGGCATATAAAACAGATTTGCTGGCCCTCCTTTCTTTTGAACACCTGTCTTTATTGCTTCTATATCTCAGGTAGAGAGACAGCAGGATATGAGGTGGGAATAGAGAGGCGGAACGAAAGAGCGAAAAGGCATTAGATGGAGAAGAAAGGAGGAAAGAGAGATAGAGCGAATGAGAAGTAAATGGCTTCGAATGGAGAAGAGCGATATAGAGAGGAGGAGGGATATTATAAGGCCATTGAGCAGTAGCAGGGGGAGCGGAGAGATGAGAGGTGAATTATAAAACAAGGGAGGGAATGGGGTGAAGACGAGGACGAAGGAGTGGAGAGGTGAAAGGGACACGAACGACACAATTCAAACACGATGTTAAGAGAGGGAGCGAGAAATAGCGAGAGGGGGGAATGACTGCAACATCCGACGGAGACGGAGAGGTGGGAGAGATGAGTAAGGGGGTGAGGAAAAAGCAAAGAGTCACGAGTGGGAACAGAGGGGAGAGGAAATGAACAAATCAGGGAGGCAGGTTGGAGGAATGAAAACAGCTGAAAGGTAGTTTCAGGATACGGCTGGCATTGTTCTGAAAAGACCAAAAGCAGAACTAACGATGCGCTAGTCCGCCTCTCAGCGTTCTGACTTCCCTACCGTGTCTACGGCTCTCAAGTGGAGCCCACTGGATTCTATGGAGGCACATCTCTTAAATCAGGTAACAAACACATAGTTTCATTTTTAATAAAGGTTGTGTTTTCAGGTGTCCTGAAACAGCTGTGCCACTAGTATTTAGCGAGCGCTACTCAAACGACAGTAAATAGCACTGGGGCCTATTTTTTTGCCGCGGATCAATGCACATTTGGTGCACTACAGTATTTTGGGTGGCGGTATGTAGGATTTAACCTAAAATAAACTACTGTGTTTTTTCATGGTAATGAAGGAACACGTCCCCCCCAGCGCAGCATTGTGGCTCATTTATGTGCGTTCAATCAGGTTTGGACGACAATGGAGGTCACAGATGAACAACATTACATCAAGCTTTGGCTGCACCGGTCCGTTTGTAGGATCAATTTAATGTTGATCTCTTGATGGGATTTTAGCAGTTAGGAAAAAATACAGAATATTGATAACTTTGTCTTTAAAGGAGCTTTGGGGGGGGGTGGGGGTTCTATTGGTTCTGAATGTCGAATGTAGAACCAGTGGATCCCGGACCTAACAGGTGCCCTGGTGCAGATAGACTGAGCTGGTACGTGGTTTGTTGCTCTCCTGCTCAGGTGTGCCGTTGTGTGTTTCCACACACACACACACACACACACATGGATTATGAGCAGATGACACAGACTGAGTAAACACAAACAGATGAGTGTGTAATGAATGTGCATGTGTGCAGATGAAGTCAGGAGAAAGGGTTAGACATTTCTACAGACACAGTGGTCTAGTGAGGCTGTTTGGTATTACTTGACATTACAAATATGATGTGATAATATATATGTAACTACAAATATGCTTGAGAAACACTTTATGACGCTGTGTGTCTCTGAGGGATGCAGAGCACGCAAACCAGGCAGTAACAAGCACCTCTCACAGATGGAAAAAATGTCACAAAAATAATGACTTTGTGTAAAACGCTACCTTTGTGATGAACACAAGAGTGTACATTCTGCACTTTGAAAAACATTTTGGCAAATAACGCAAGTCTGAAAGATGCTTATAGCCAAATATTTGACAATCCCAAAAACAACTTGGAGATCCCCGCCGGTTTGTTAGCAGAACAACTCGCCTGCTACGACTGTAGCTGCCTGTATTATTCTGTCTGTAGCTGTGTGTGTGCAAGTGTGTGTGTGTGTGTGTGTGTGTGTGTGTGTGTGAGATGTCAGATATTAGTAGACTCTCAGCATTCATAACTGTGACAGGAGTACAGCGCAGGGCAAAAACTATGACAGCTGAGCTTGCGTGGGACATACTGTACACACCTTTTTTCCCTCACACACACACGCACGCACGCACGCACGCACGCACGCACACACACACACACACATTCCAATTTGCGCAAACAATCCATCTTCCCCTCCACATAAAAAAAGCACAATCTTTCTCTTACAAGTGCAGCTACTGTACATACACACATTAGTCAAACAACCCCCCCACACACACTCTCTCTTCAGGCACACACACACACACACACACACACACACACACACACACACACACACACACACACACACACACACACACACTTAAACACACTCCCTCTCGCTCACAGAGGGCTGTGGCAGTAGTGCAGCGCACTGGTTGGGGTAATGGTCTAGTGAAAAACCATTTCACGGCATAGTGAGCAGAGGAGAGGCAGAGAGGAGAGCGCAGAAGTCGAGCAGAAGAGACTGATACTGAAGGGAGAGGGAGCACACACACACACACACACACACACACACAGAAAATGACACAGACACACACTCGCGGTTAGATATGGAAGTAAGCTGACGACAAAAGATTTTTAGAGCGCGCAAAACAAATTCTGAGAGCTACTCAGTCTGCACATCAACCTTTGAGAGCACACAGGCGCAGATTTGTAAAAGCAGAATCACATTTGTTTCTGTTTCTGCTTTCTGAAATTTCTCCAGCTTTTCTGTTTTGGCAGCTTCTGAGCACTTGAGATCGCAAAAGGTTGCTTGCCAATCATTGTTGACAAGTGAGCTGCAACAGCACAAACCCACATCTGGACGTCAGGGTCATGTCTCTTTCAAAATCCACACAAGGAAAAGTCAGCTTCTCTGTAACAACATTTGATTTACATATTTCATGCCTCTATGCATTAGCATTTAGCATGCAATTTCAATTATTGTGTGTGTGTGTGTGTGTGTGTGTGTGTGTGTGTGTGTGTGTGTGTGAATCTGCACTTTAGATTGAAGTTCAGCCACCTTCTGGCGATCCATCCGATCCCCTCACCATCCCCTGGTTAATTCACACATCGGTACAGCATGTTGGACTTGCTCCACCCCATTTTTCATAAAATGCTGTCGCTCTGAATGTAGTCACAGCCCATAATAAGGCTCGGCTCAGATCACAGTGAACCACCCCCATACCAGGCTCATTGCATATGTCAGAGCAGCATTCTGCTCAGAAGTGGGCCTCCTTCAAAAATGTGTTTCTTACAATGGTTCCAATAATTGTTTATGTTAAAATGATTCCAAAAAATGTGAAAAGAATGAAAAAATATCCTGTCCTCCCTCACGTACATTCGGCTCTTACGAATCTGCGTCATGTACTCTCAACTCTTTTCTGTCGTCACTTCCACACTTGCACAGACGCACACCGCTGTAAGAGGGGTTCATCGCTCTTCTTTCAACAGACCCTTCAATAGACCCGTAAAACACACCAGCCCATCACTTTCACCGCTGACACACACACACGCTCAAACACACTCAAAGTCCGCCTCCCTCTATCTTATATTTCCCCCTCCCTCTATCTTATATTTCCCCCTCCCTCTATCTTATATTTCCCCCTCCCTCTTTCTTACACACAGACACTTTTCACTTGAGCTGTTTGAAGGATTTCAAAGGGATTGAGATCGACATGGAGCGTTTGGTAGCTGCATGCTGCCTCGATGAGACTACTTAGCTTAAATGTGGAGTGTCTGTTTCTCTCTTCCGTCCCTCTCTTCAACTGTTTCTGTGCTCCTCTTCAACACTTCTTCATCACATCTCTCTCTTCCTCTTCACCCCCCCCCCCCTTCTGACTCTTTCTCTCCTCCCACTTTCATCCTTCCATCCTCACTCTCTCCCTCTCCGTGTCCACACCTCATCTTCTCCCTTCGTTAGCCAACCCTCCTTAAGTGAAATAAAGGGTTCCTCTGAGTACTCTTAAATCTTCACACTTACTTAGGATCTCTTTTTCTAATGCTGTTATATTACGTCTACCTTTCCCCTTTCCACACATCCATCCATCATGTATCACTGAATTTACAACTCTCTCTCTCTCTCTCTGCTCAATTCTGCTCAATTTACTTCCATCCTTCTCTCACTTCCCTTCCCCTATTGTCCCCTCCCTTCCTTAAATCAATGATGACAAAGTGAAGCAGCCTAATCTCTATCAGTCACTTCTGTTCCCTTCCCGTTCTTCCTCTCTTCTTTTGTGAATCTGGCAGAGAGGGGGATGGTGCCCTCTTTTACACCCCCCACCTTCCATACGATTCCTTTACTCTCAGTCCATCTGTCTCCCTCCCAATGTCCTTTTCTCCTTCTGTAAATCGATAGAAAAAGATTTTGCTTCCTTTCAGTCATCTCTCAATTGTAACCCCCGTCCCCCCTCCCTCCCTCCCCCCTCCCCCCTCCCCCCCCCCCCTGCCTCCCACCCGTGTAGAAATCGATGAATAAGGGAAGGCTTGTTCTAATCCGTATCAGTCATATCGTTCTGCTCAGCCAGCACTTTTGGCTGACTCAATTAAAACACAGCTCTGAAGAGGCTGCGATTTCTTTGCACGTGCGTGTGTGTGTGTGTGTGTGTGTGTGTGTGCTGCCTATCTGCTGCCTATGATATACTTAATGCCCAATGCGTGTGTGTGTGTGTGTGTGTGTGTGTAGCCAGACAAAGTTGTAGACGGGTGTGTTTGGAGGAAGGCCACCTGAGGACGCTCTTCAGTGACAGCAAACAGTAAAAGACAACGAGTAATCATTATCCTGGTACACTGCAACAACATAATCAAAAGACTGTTAGGACTTAATATAAATCATCACCATTCTAAAGTAGGCCTCCAAACATTGAAGGGGTCTCCGATGTGATCAAATGAAAACAATGCCATACATGGTAACACACAAAAAACAAGAAGACGCAGTAAAGCCATCTTGTTCATCTTCTCCCACAATGCATTGCTCCCTTCCCCCCACTTGTCCCCAACCACGCAGACTTCCTTCTGTTCATTCCCCCCCCCCCTCCATCACAGCATCCCAGGCTTTAAATATTCTTCCCACTATAACTCTCCATCCATTCATTAAATACTATATACCCTCCCTCGGTCCATCCGTCCGTCCATTCATTCTAGAGAAAGCAGTAATTGCAGTTGCTGGTGAAAAGCCATCCATTTCCACAGGCTAATTACTACAGCCTCTTAACAAAGTAGCACTAAAGGAAAGAGAGTCGACAAGCACACTCATAATTCACTCATTATTCACATTCACACACGAGTTCACCTCTGCACACACACACACACACACACACACACACACACACACACACACACACACACACACACACACACACACACACACACAGCTATTCTAATGACGCCTTTCCATAGTTCGTCATTCTTCTAATGAGTTGACCACGAGACAGTCGCTCTAACAAAGTCAACTACGTCCTGTTCAACATATTCTCAGCCCAATGTGTCAAAGCGCTCAGCTTCGTCAGCTCCTTAGCTCCAAGCTATGACGCTCTACGTACCGCTCTAGCGCCAGTCTTCAGGGCCGGAAATGTGTCAAAAGTTACATGCAATTATGTCTTTTCAATCAAACTTTTGTCAAGACAAAGAATGTAGGTGTGAGCAACAAAACCACTTAACTAGGTCTATGAAAAGAGTGTGGTTGACGTTAAGCTAACTGATTGAGACTGAGTTAACACAAACCACAAGCTTTTCCTAAACTTAAACCAGTAGTTTTGTTGCCTAAACTCAACCGAGTTGCTTCCTGTGAGGACGTTTATCTTGAAAAGACCGAATGCATCTTTATGAGAGTAAGCTAATTTGTAAGAAAACACAGCACTTCACAATTCAGGTCCAATAATAATGCTTAGTCTTAGCTTCTCTTAGCTTCAGAACACAATATATTATTATTATTATTATTATTATTATGTTATTCCCCGACCAGTAGCATCGTGATGCATCTTTGAACCAATGAAAATGCATCTAAGTGGGTGGTGTTTCTGTGTGTGTTTACAAAACACAGTGAGCGCTGTGGGCTGGGGGAGTGAAGTTTCAAAGCCAGAAATCCCCGCACCTGGCAGAGTAACCGCTGAGTCATTGCTATTGATCAACCACCCTGTGAAGCCTCTGCAGACGTACAGCATTTTGGTCACGCTGCGCTATGAGGCTGTAACATCTCACTCGGCCCTGCTGAGAATGAAGGCGATAAACAACAAAAAGTGAAGCGAAAAGAGAGAGAAAGAATAAAATAATCATGGACGAATCGGCTTATTTGTTTACAACACCAAAGAAGCACCAATCATCTTTATTCACAAACCTCTTCTTACTGAAATGTCAGCGAAGCACTAGAATAAAGGGCTAAAAATTAAGAGGGGAGCACTGTTAAATGTCACAGCGCTGTTGAGCCTCTCGTACAATTAAGACCACAGAAGGTCAATTTTCCCCAGAGCACGCAGCTCAGAGCGTCTCCCATGAATACAGCGATTAATACTACTCAATGCACAGCGCATCCTGCGTGTTTACGGCAGGTTTGTAAGGCTGCTCGCTTTGTGTGTCTGTTTGTATGCATATCAGTACGTGGACCTATCAATCAAATTAAATCCTGTAAAAATAATGACATTTAAAGGTTATCAGGTGACGTCCCCAACACCTGCAGCAGACATCACATGAACTTGGATTCATTCTCTGAAGACTTAACCTCAACAATAGTAATGCTGAACATGAATCAAATGCAGGGCGCTTTCACACCTGTAGTTCAGTTGATTGGGTCAGGGACGAGGAACAGAACATTGATTGTTGACTTCTAGTCTCGGTCCGGTTTGAGTTCAGGCTGACTTTGTAAAAACCCAAAGCAGTGAACATGAAGTCCTATTAATGCTAATATTTCAGATTTGTTGTGACATCATGCTGCACTGAACTTTGCCTCTGGTGGTCACAAAGAACTAATTCAAAGTTACTATGAGAAACTTTCCCTTTTTGTTTATTTTGGCAGTTCCTGTGGAGAAAAGCACCAGAGTCCCTTTAGAAAACCTCACATTTTACTGCAGCAGGGTCGGACAGACAGCCCTGCTGTGGTCACCACAACAAGATTAATACGACACGCAGAGCCATGCACACACACACACACACACACACACACACACACACACACACACACACACACACACACACACACACACACACACACACACACACACACAAGGATGAACAATAATCTGATCCTGAAAAGTGAAATAGGAGCTAGCTGTGCACTTTTTCATTTCAAAATGCTGCTATTTTTGAGTGTGTATATTTTAGAAATACTTATATATTTTAGGGAGAGAGAGCGCAGGGGAAGTGATGGGTGGAAATGAAAGCGAGAGAGAGAGAGAGAGAGAGAGAGAGAGAGAGAGAGAGAGAGAGAGTGAAGGAAGGGAAACAGTGAGTGTGTATGTGGGGGGGAGGGAGAGAGAGAGAGAGAGAGAGAGAGAGAGAGAGAGATGGGGATAAATAAATGATAGTAAGAAGGAAGGAAAGGCGATAGCAGAGAGGATAGGATTAGTCTCTGCTGCAAAGCCTTTGGAGAAATACACACAATATTCAGCTTCACACCATACCTAGTACACATCCATGTGGTGACACAGACACATATTATACATGCAGTAAAAAAATAAAGACACAAAAACACACGTACATTTAAAACCAACACACACACACACACACACACACACACACACACACACACACACACACACACACACACACACAGGTTTATCCAATCCTTAGTGTTCTTAACAGTTAAGCTTGTCCTTGAAAGTGCAAGGTGGGGAGTTGATAAGGGGACAGAGAGAGAGAGAGAGAGAGAGAGAGAGAAAGAGAGATTCAGGGGTGATGGTATATATATAGAGAGAGGGTCAGAGAGAAGGATGAGGAAAGGGGGAGCCGAAAAAGTGAAAGAAGATAATTTGCCTTCCTCTAAGCCCCCTCCCTGCCACCCAGATAGTATATATCCGTCTACCTCTACCCCCCAACTCTCCATCTGTGTCTCTCGCTCATTCTCTCTACCCCAAACTTCCCGACTTAGGAAAAGTTCCCCTTTGAGGATTAGAGGGAACAAAGACAGGTGAATTCCAAGGAAGACTGAGGGAGCGGAAGAGAGAGAGAGAGAGAGAGAGAGAGAGAGAGAGAGAGAGAAGTAGGGAGGAGTTAAAAGAGGTCGGGGTTAAACGGAGACAATGGGAGAAAGGACAGCAAGGATGAGAGCAGGGTCAATTTTTTTTTACTCCCTCTGTCATTTTTTTTATAATGTCAGCGCCTTAGGTAGGAACATCTCTGCTGGGTTTTATATTTCTGGTATTTATTTATTTATTTCTCTATGATATCTCAGGAGCTAGACTTAGCATAAGACCATAAGCACATAAGAGCAGCACAGCCACCTTTTCCGATGTGTGCGTGTGTGAGAGAACGTATGCATGTGCCGGTGTATGAAAGCACCCTTTTCTTTCTGTCTGTGATTGTGTGGCGGTGGGAGCAGGTGGCTACAGTGGCAGGTTAGATGGAGCTGTAATAGGATGAGAGTGACACTTTCTTTTTCTGCCTCCCTCACGCACTTCCTTCCTCTTTGAGATGATTGTCTAGTCGGGGGGGTAGTGATGGCCGTGGTGTCTTTTGATTCTATCCTATATTTTCTTTTTTTTTTCATCTCTTCTAATCTCATGAAAGTCTTGACCTCGTCTCTCCTGTTGTCTCCCTGTGTCATCCCGTCCCAGCCTCTCCATGTTTTATATCTCCATTTTTACTTTGTTCCTTTCTCTCCTCATCTTCTTCTGCTTCCTTTCTCATCCGTCCATTCCCTCCACTGTAATATGTCAGCTCTGCTATAAAAGCTTAACCTGCGTCGGCTATCGCTCCCACATTGATGAGGCGGGTTTTATGACCATGACAAACACTATACACAACAACCAATCATGAGCCTGGACCTTTTTTACATGAATAACCTGATATAACCTGGTTTTAATTTAAAGGTAAATGGTGTAACTATGAACCGTGACTTATATATATATATATATATATATATATATAACCAATGTTCTTTAACCTTTAATATCTCAAATGTGCATGAAATGTAGAGAGAGCTATGTTAAAATTAAAATACAATTAACTAGGTGTATTAATTGACTATTTGTGCGATGTTTGTTCATGTGCTGTGTGTGACTGTGTGCATGTAAAAGGATGAGGTTCACGGGTAAGAGAGAGAGAAAAAAAAGAGGAACATAAAAAAGTGTGGAAAATGGAGGCAATACTTGTTTTGTGCGGGATGACATGCTGTGGAAGGAGGCAGAAATCCACTTGCTACGCTGAGCTTTTGTTCGGTATGCGGACCTGAATCCATGAAGAGATATGGACACATGTACGGAAACACAAACGCACAGAGCGCACCGTGAGTTCTTTCAGAGGGTCTCGCATGAAAAGAAATGCACACAAACACACACACACACACACACACACGACCATGACGTCTTTAAAGTCTTTTCTGACCTTTCACGACCCTCTCTTTCCTAGCAGTCAACTCGTCTGAAAACTGAGCACAAGCTGCTTGTTTGACCCTATTGAAAAAATACAATGTACCTATGTTAGTCTGCATCTGACCTGTAGAAGAAGTACACTCTCAGGGAGTGCATGCTGCAAGCACACAAATCTCAAAAATCCTGACAAAGAGATGAGAAATATCACCGAGCAGTGTTCAATTTGTCTCAAAGCTCTGACTTGGCTGCGGGGTCAGATATTACCTTCGGTACGAGGGTGGATAGTGTCATCTATCAAAAAAGAAATGGAGACAGAAGTTTTTCTTGCAGACACAAGCAGTCTGCTGCAGATTGGCCATGACGGAGCAGTGGTCCAGGTGGGGTAGGAGGAGGGGGATGGGCAGAATTAAGAGAAAGCAGAATGGGTGGGAACGAAAGAGAAAAGTAAGGAGAGAGCGAGACGGGGATTAGAGACCCTTTGAGAGGCAGTCACTTAATTTCCTGGCCAACCTGGCTATGATTATCTCCTGGGTGGGAATGGAATGTTTGATGTCCTGGAACCAGACTAATCCTTGGTGACTAACCTCCACCTCTCATTTCCTCTGGATTAGCTCACTCTGCTACTTAATAAAAACAGGTGGAGGTGGATAGATATTAACCTGCAATGAAAGGGAGAGAGCGGGACGAAGATTGTGTCTCTTTTTTGCTGACTGTGAAGACTGTCCTAAATAAAAAAAACACCCCACTGGCCATTTGTTCAAACATTTAAACTTAACTGTCTGTGTGGACCTCTCGTAGCTATTGTGAATGATGACAAGATGGAGGTTTATAGTGTGCGGTTGTTGCCAGAGAACCCTGTGAGAAGAAGACTGTGGTGAACAGAGCCGATTGCATCTAATCTGAGCCTGAAATGCAGTGTGCAACATACGAGGGGGGGGGGGGGGGGGGGGGGGTCCAAAACCCTTTGATTGACACTTCAGACACCCTGAAAGCCTCAATTGCAAAATTAAAAGAGATAAATTATCACAACACAATTATTTGCTCAGCGGTTTTCATTATTCAAACAGCAAAACCTTTATTCACAAATATGAATAGTGAGTCTGAGGAGGATCGGGGTCGACGGGACCCCCCGATTGGGACCGGGTGTTTCACATACTGCTAACATGCACTGGCCAGCTGAACAACTGTCAGTGAACTAGCTTATTGATGTTTTCCCTGTTATTACAAAAAAAGAAATACAAATTGCAACAGCCTTAATTCTAAGATGTGAGGCTGCATTTTAAATAATTGTAACAAATTATATGTTGGTTGGAATTTCAAAAATTCTAACTTGATTTCTGTAAAAAATGACAAGATTTACCAAATAATTATTTTCAACATGATTTGTATGCACTCTCCTCTAAGTATTCTCAGTTTCCTAAATTTAGCAAACAACACATTATCACTCTGATGTGAAGTGGCTGTATTTGAGTCGTTGGGAGTGAGGGTTAAAATGTGAACACAGAGATGGTAGATCGGAAAACAGTCATATCGATAAAAATTGTAATTTCGGTTTGCAAATGAGAAAAAGGCTCATATACTGTAGGTTCATTTGGAAGGCAATACAAAATGACACACAAGAACATCCACACTGGTACTTGTCACGGTGACCGGTTGGCTGTGACTTCT
>NW_027176274.1:5507066-5519566 GCF_023349555.1 Cebidichthys violaceus | reverse complement strand
GGATTAAAGGCTTCTTCAGTTTTTCATGTCAGGCCCCACATGATGAATGTTGTCACCCACCGCGAGACTCACAAACAAATTACTGGAGTAGTCATGTGGGGACCCGACAAGCACAGCTTCATGAGCAGTTCTGGATCATGACCCACGCTTCATGAGGCCAGACTGCAGGGAATCATGCATGTTAAAAACAGACAACAAGTCGTGACATGTTGACTCACTCTGCCCTGCAGGATGAGAGAGGACACAGATCACACATGCCAGTGAGGGAGTGTGTGCATGTCTCTGTCTGACTGTGTGTGTGTGTGTGTGTGTGTGTGTGTGTGTGTGTGTGTGTTTATTAGAGGAAATATTCAGACATGCTTCTGAGTTAATGTGAAAGCATGCGTTCATTCTGGCGTGCACTGTGTGTGTCTGTGTGTGTGTGTGTGTGTGTGTGTGTGTGTGTGTGTGTGTGTGTGTGTGTGTGTGTGTGTGTTCTGGCATATGTGTCTGATGTATGTTTTCATCCTTGCATTCTATTGTTTGTGTGTCAGAAATCCAGCGGTCATCAGACCAGCCAGGCACCAGTCCCAGACAGCGAGGTCAGAGTCATTCACTAATCATATTAACATTCCTTCATAATGACCCAATGCATAACTCCCCCTTTTTTCAGTCTTTCTCTCGCTCCCTCTCTCCACTCATGCTTTCCGCCTCACCCCTCCGTTTCGCGTCTATATTTCTTTCTCGATCTCTTCGACCTTGTCGCCTCCTTTTCCCTGCTTTGTTTTAACTCCGCCGTCCGTCTCTGAGCTTCAACAGTTCTCTCATCTGTTGACATCACTCCTGTGTGTTTCCCCTCCCCTCTCATTTTCCCTCCACGGTTTCATCCCACCTCATTTCTCTTGTATCCCCCCTGTTTTCTGTGCATTCCTCATCTTAATCAGCTCCCAGGCTACCGTCAGTGTTTGAAACCTTTTTTTATTTAACGTAATCCTAAAACTGGGATTTAGTTTAATAAAGGTTTAGTCTGAGTTTAAGTTAAAGTTTAGTTTAAGGAGTTATTATTTATAATACTTTTCTTATCTAAGTGCCTTTTTTATGAATGTTTATAATAACGCTTTGGGACTAATTATCTTTATTTAAAATTGTAATCAGTTCAGATTATTTAATTTGATTGTTTTCAACCCATGATCAGCTTCTTAGGCTTTGAGACACTTCTGCATATTGTGTTGTTATTTATATTGCTTTATTGAATATTCTTTTGTATGCATATGTTATTAAATAAATCAAATAAAAATCCTAATTTGGAGAAATGACTTGACTCTAACACAGTTTGTGTTGTATTGAGTTCAATGAACCAGGGACCACAGCTTGGTGTTTTGGGGTGAATTATATGTGATGTTTCATTAGGAGACTCTTTTTGTTTTAATGAGTGTTTATACATGTGTCAGTGTAATACTGCTGAAAAGTCTTTATAAAGATTCTGAGGCAATTAGTGAACCAACAGCAGCTCTTTGGTATTAATATTAAAATAACCAATAATTTTTCAAGTAACATTTCAGGCAAAAATGGTTTCAGCTTCTCGGATTTGACGATTTGCTGTTTTTCTTTGTCTCATAAACTGGATCTCTTTAGGTTAGTCAAACAAAACAGAACATTTAATGATGTCACATTGAGCTCTGTGAAGTTATGATGGACTTTTTAGAAAGATGAATCTTATTGAAAAAAATTATTAATTAATTAAGAAGATAATCTGCGTCATTAGTTGAAGCCCTAGTGAAGGCAGTAGTTTAACACATGTTTGTTTCAAATTAAAGGGAAGTAATAAAAGCTATGCTTCTTTCTTTCCACATGAATAAGCACTTTGATTCATAGACTTATTCCAACAGTCAGACATCATTTCTGGGAAGATAACCATCTATTTCTGAAGCATAACTCTGCGGTTAGATTTTCAATACTTTGGTGAGAACAGAAGAACATGGCAGACCGTTAGATGTTAGCTCCAAGGTTCTTCTGGATCAAATGTTTCTAAAGGGCCGCTGCAATTCCATCAGTGCGGTGAGTCTCACGGCTGCAGTGGGTTGCAAGAGTGAGACAGAAGTATGCTTACTGTAGGTCATGTTGGTTTTGTTTTAGGTCTCTTATACATGCATGGATAATGTATGTGTGTGTGTGTGTGTGTGTGTGTGTGAGGGGATCTCTATCAGTACCAGGTTTGCTTCCACTGCTCTCCAGCCAAACCAAATGGAGGCTGTGTGACTTGGCTTAGACCAGTCTGACTCAAAATGGTTATGCATTTGGCTTGATGTTCTGCAGTGGCTCTAGCTGCTTTCATATGAGCCTGAAGTTAACTCCTCACTACACACACGCACACACACACACACACACACACACACACACACACACACACACACACACGCACACACACACACACACACACACACACACACACACACACACACACACACACACACACACACACACACACAATGAACCTCGTCTGGGAGCCTCCTTCACAGGGTTTTTTGAGTATTCTTCAAACTGGAATCACTTTTGAGGTTTCTCTACATTTACTCAGTTGCCACATGTGCCATTACGCAGTCCCACTCCAGCACACACCGGCGCACACATTAACGCACACGCCCACACACACACACGCCCACGCCCACGCCCACACACACACACACACACACACACACACACGCTATCTTATTCGGTCAGTCAGTGTGAATGATTTGACCGTTAATGGCTCCAAATCTTTGACGATGAGCCAGTCCTTAATTGCTCCAGTCAGTCATAACCACCGAACCTTGCTGAAGATTACCTCATGACTCAGTGTGTGTGTGTGTGTGTGTGTGTGTGTGTGTGTGTGTGTGTGTGTGTGTGTGTGTGTGTGTGAGAGAGTTTAGCTCAATGGTGCAGTGGTCCAGGGGGACCTGAAAAAAAGACAGAACGAGAATGTAGGGGAGACAGAGGAACAATAAATGTCCGAGCATGAGCGTGTCTCCATTATTGACTGGGACACTGAGAGGATGTATATCATGTCTGTAGTGTGTGTCTGAGTATGTCTACGCTAGTCCCAGCAGACGCAGCTATGTGTCTGGGTCCGCTGAGTCGGCACTGATCCCATCTTGTTTGACTTGGGGATTACAACCTCATGACCTGCTGCTGGCCGTGCTCACATACATCAACACACACACACACACACACACACACACACACACACACACACACACACACACACACACACGCACACACAGAGATAGAGCAGGGCGGGATGTAGAGAATAAAGAAAGAGAGGTAAAGAAAGGGAGTAATGGCAATAAGAACAGACAAGGAAGGATGTTCAGGGAATATTCACAGTACGTGAGTTCTTCCCAGACTTCTATGCAATGCAGAACCTTTCCACTTGAAGAAACTTGATAACTGGATCGTACAGCTTCGCTACTAAAACGCACGCTAAAAAGAAAAGTTGGTCAAATGTAGAATATATCTGCTCTCTAATTGCTTTGCATTTGTCTTTTCCTCTCTCCCTTCTCATTTCCTCTGTCACGATCCCTCCTGCTCTCTGACTCGCAGTTGTTCAGGGTTAGCCCCGTTTCCTCCCTGTTCCATTAGATTCAGCACTATTTGTACCGTTCTAACGCGCTACTTGTCCTTATAAGGCCAGAGGGAGAAACAGCGTCACATGATCACACAGGAAACACCATGGTCTGACTGAAAAGTATGCATCTGTCTGCAGACGCATGACTATGTACACACACGCGTGCGTGATCAAATGTTTGCATTCAAATGTGTGTGTGTGTGTGTGTGTGTCTGTGTTTCTAATGGCGATGGCATCTGTCATTCCTGCGCCAGCCTTTGCAAACCAGCTCATCTAAGTCATTCACAACTCAACAAACAGTCGAGCATAGCATCTGTATTAGCACTCAGTTCTTCAGGGAGAGCACGTTTTACACTGCTGTTTCTGGAATAACGCTGATTTGTCAGATGATAAATTCTATGTTGGCAATCTCCAGAGATGCCAAACACTAAACATTATCCAATTTGAGCAATGGGTAAAATTTGCAATGCGATTGAATTCTCGGTCGAACCTGTCAGCGCAGTAAATAAAGGGCCTTTTTCTGCAGGAACGCTTGGCGAAAGGAAAGTCCTCTGTGCCGAAAAGTCGCTCTCGTGCAATTGAGCCGCTAGTTAAATATAAGTTCATTACACTGAGGCTGCATTCAGGCAGAGAGAGAAAAGCAGAGGACATATAGTCTGAGCAATGGGTTCTAACAGCACTAATGAGTTTGAACTTGGCAGAGTATATGTGTGTGTGTGTGTGTGTGTGTGTGTGTGTGTGTGTGTGTGTGTGTGTGTGTGTGTGTGTGTGTGTGTGTGTGCAAACATGCATGTGTGTTTTAAGTATGTTCATGTACTGCATGTCTTACCATGCTGGGTGGCTGAGACTGTTTGCAATGTTTAAACTTGTGATTTGTTATCTGTGTGTGTGTGTGTGTGTTTGTGTGTGTGTGTGTGAGTGTGAGTGAATGCTGATTGAGTATCCCCTTCAAATCATCAGATTTGAAATGCAGTCTGGGTGATGTGGTACAGTAGTATATTCCAGTGAATTTATGGTCACCCAGAGCTGGCATTAATAATGGAGACTGGAGAAATATGGCCTTCCTGGGCACAGTCCACATACTGAAAAACAAAACTCTTCTCCTTCTCTCTTCACTTATCAGATCCTGCTTTCCTCATCACACTCGCTCCGACTACATACTGTTATGTGTGTGATGAGCATAAGGGTTTTTTTCCCCCCCATCCTCCTCTCTGTTTAAGTGCTTGAACTCTGTGACAGGAGGATATGTGTAAATGGATGGACCTATCAATCATCCGAACCAAACAACAACAGCATTTTATTCCCCAATGCCATATTTAATAGAAAAATAATGATGCACCTCTTATTGGAGAGGCAGGAACGGGAAACAGGGAGGCTTAGTCAGAGACAAAATGCTGAAAGAACACGAACCAGAGAGAGAGAGAGAGAGAGAGAATGGATTTAGTGGGAGTTGAAAAACAGTTTTTATGTACAGCACAAACAGCTCTCTTAACCCTGTCTGTTCTAACAAAGAGCCGCACTCAGCTACAAGGTTTACAGCTGTCCCTCTCTGCTTACGGAGAGTTGGGGTCCGATTCCCTGCCTGGCCACCTATAAAACACCCAAGGTAGCCCGGCTACTTCTATTTAATCATGGCTGATATCACATCAACGATTTAGAGGTCACAAAGGAAAGGCTCTCGTGTGTGTGTGTGTGTGTGTGTGTGTGTAACAGAATGAGGACAGAGCGTGGGCGAAGGGCTTTATGTTTGCCCCAGCATGTCTATAACATGACAAACACAAAGGTCTGTCAAGTAGGTAAAACATCTCATAATAGAGTTTCGTGGCATATTTGTAAGGCCTTAATTTATTGCACCCTAATGGCAGAACAAGTTTCATCCAAGCAGAACATGTTATAGGAAGTATTTCCTTAATAGGCAGATTATGTGGGCTACCGACTACCACCAGCGTGGTCAGAAAGTATAAAGAGTCATGAATCAAAGCCCAATTTATACGTAGCGTAACGGCCTTGTAGTCAGCATTTAACGGTCTGAGGTCTACAGCACAAAGGAGTTTCATGGCGCTGCTGCTTTCATCCTGTACGTCAGCCTGTTTTCAGTTCTTGTATCTTTGGGGTGTTTTTAATCTTAAGTTCGGTCTTCAGAGAAACAAAGACAGAGTTGGACTGAGGCCAGGTGCTTTGCCGATAATGAAGACTCAACTGTTTGGCCAAAAACAATGCTTGATTACCATTGGAAAAAAAAAAATCCATGAAGCATATACCAACTGCACTGAACAGTATGCGTGCAGGGTGTAATGCAAGTTTATTTGTTCCTTTGTTAAATATAGAGACTATCAATCATACCATCATGCAATGCTATAGGGTCATAATATGTCACAACAAAAGGTAATTCATCTAGTCACGGTCAAACAAAAGCAACATAATGAGACCAGTTGATTACTTCACTCTTTTCTCTGTGTGTGTGTGTGTGTGTGTGTGAGAGAGACATATCAAAAGAGAAAGTATCTTGTGAGGAATCAGAGACCTAACCTTAGTTCACCCAGCACTCCAAATAGAGAGACATTCTGAACAGTGGGCGCTGTCTTATTCTGCTTTTACGGCATGGAAGAAACTGTGTTCATTGTTAGTCATGGGTCTCAGTGGGTGATACTCATGACTAATGTACCCACACACACACACACACACACACACACACACACACACACACACACACGGACTGTGGCACTAAATTGTGTTATCGTTGTGAAAAGGCGCTCTGTCTTTGCCCAGGTCAACACTGTGTCAGTGAACCACTATTGGTGACGGTTTTTCAAAAACAGTTTCAAGGTTACTAGAAGGGAAGTTGTGGGAGTTATGTTTCCCATTATCATTGTTGACACTGAATGATCATTTAGACTTTCTTTTCTCTGACGGATGACCAGCTCTCGTTGAGCTACCGTTAACCGTTAACAGACACCAATAAGAATAGACAAATGTTTGTGACACATTAGAAAGTCATCAACACAAAGTTTGTTTGTTTTCTTATAATAGCAGACAGCTGTGGCATCATATTGACATGCTGCGGGGTTTAATCTGGTGTTAACTGTGAGACCTGTGGCGGGAAAATACCCATCCAGATACCGAGGAACCGAGCGGCAAGCCACGGAAAACACGTTTAATTACTTTTAACAGTCAAAAGGATGAGTATACAATGAGGGGGGATTGTCTCTCATATAGCCTCTGGGTTAAAACAAAATATAATATTTCTTTAACTGTTTACAGTTAGATATTAACATCCCTGGTTGAAGCCTTTATGGAGACCTTAGTATGTAAGGAAGGCTAAATAGCAACAATAGCAGGTTGAAGATGCCAGACGACTGGATGGAAGACATTTTACAGTAGTGCGTTTAAAACGAGTCATATAGAAATAAGAAAGGTTATGGGAATCAAATGCTGGGATTTTCCCAAATCCTATTGTGAATCAGACAATGGTTCGCCCGTCTCTGGGTGGTAACAGTGACGAGGCTAGAGAGAATACTGGACCCAGTTCAGACGACTGGAACCTTGAACAAAAAGACAAAGAGACATTCCAGAAACACACGCACACACACACACACACACACTACAAAATGAATACACGTACAACCATAAGCGGTCTGCATACAGTAAAAGACCGGACATCGTTCTGACAGTGCAGGGAATTCTTTCTGGATCAACAGGATATGATACGAGATCCTCTTATAACCGTGCATGAGCAACATTTGGAGGCGGCACAGATATGAGCAATTCTGCCAGTTTTATGTCCGGGAGCATTTTTTGATCTTTACTGCCAATAACAACCAAACTGAATTCATTCCAGATGTTTCCCTTGACGTGTTGAAGGCAATGGCGACCTCTGCCTCTAAACGTTGCCTGCCCGTGATTATCTTCAGAGGAAGGAGCTGCTACTGACACTTAACTTCTTTGTTGTTGTTTTTTTGGTGCAACCCATAAAACAAGAGAGGCTACAAGAGAAGCATATGGAAAAATCTGACTGAACAACAACCCTTGACTTTCTGGAGTAATGGCTGAGGACAATTTAAATGGAACTGGTTGAAGACTGCGAAGCAGTTTGCGCATCATATCTACCAAAGTCTTGGTATGTGATGTAGTACCTTGGTTCTGCTTTTGTGGAGGATCTAAAACGTTTGACAGAATGACCAGCAGTCAGTTTACGACCATTCAAACTAAAGCGTGGTGATGGCCGTGAACGAGGCCGAGGGACTCGACTCATTGCCGGGCACTAAGCCTGTTCCTTTTAATGTCGGCATGCGTGCAAGTTGTTATGTGAGTAATGGAGAAACGGAATATCAAATTAGTAAATAAAAACCGTCTGACTGTCTGGGTGGAAACGGTTCGCTGTGTTTTCATAGCTTCAGTAGACAGAGAGAACTTTACATGGACTGGAAAAAAATAAAGCACTGCAGGGAACAGCTGGCTGGCCACATACACACACACACACACACACACACACACACACACACACACACACACACACACACACACACGGACCGTATCAGGAGTGCATTGGGAAAGTTTCATTTTTCCAAAACCCCAAATCCATTCTATTCTACAGTCTACTTCTGTGCTGTTGTTTTTTTCCACAGTCCAAAGACATGCAATTTAGATCAAATGGAAATTCCCTGTAGGAGTTTAGGAATATGAAAGTGATAGACATGCAACCCCTCGCCCAATGCATGCTGGGATTGGCTCCAGGCCCGCTGACGGTGAACTGTTTTAATGGACACAGGTACAGAGAGAGGGACGGATGGAGTAAATAAAGAGATAACAATCCTTTTAAATGACAAATTCATGCACTCACTATTCAGGTAGACATTGGAGCGCTGTCCTGCTCATGCTTTAGATGTTTGGTTCTGACAAACCAATACTAAGTGGAGTTGGACATGTCGACGTTGTAATATTTGGATCAGTGTATTGGAAGACAAATACATTTTGTTAATCGGCTCAATGTGGAAATGTTAGAGCAAACTGCTCTCCCGATGATTGATGAAAATACAAGTTTAAAGCTGCCATGGGTCGGCTTAGAAACACACACAGCCACGACACGAATAGAAGAGATTCTTAGTAAAAGGCAAAACCTCAATATGACATCAAAAACTCAACTGCAAGTGTGACCAGGAGTCATCATCAGAGGAGGGCCGAATGAGCTCAACTCTGAATCACAGGAAAAAGACACACACACACACACACACACACACACACACACACACACACACACACACACACACACACACACACACACACACACACACACACACACACACACACACACACACACGGCACTCATTATTAGTGCTGCCAATGCTTTTAATGCCAAAGTGGGTCTGTGGACTTTTTAAATGGGAAACACACTCGACACACTTCCCAAATCTGCAGAGTGTGAGAAAAACTCCATGTCCATTTGGATCGTGGCATTGGTAACAGACAGACACCTTTCTTTAAATGAAATTGGGGTCGTAAGATAACAAAAAAGAAATATTTGCGTGTATTGTAGTAGCGGCGGGAAGAGGAGGCAGCTGATGGGAAAAGGAAGAAGACAAGGACTCAAACTGAGACTGGATGACAGATCGTCTGTTTTTTCTTTATCGTAACTCCTCAAGGACGGAGAACAAAAGCAGTTCTCTCTTTTCTGGTTGACGTAAGTATGTACAGTAATAACTTTAGAGAAAGTGTGCACGGGAAATAGCTTCTTATGGCTAAAAATATGAAATGCTGCAAGGCAAAATAATACCATAACGTGATAACATATCAGTTTAGCTAAAAAGTATTATGAAAAAATCTCAAATCTATTTCACTCACATGAAACATGTCTTATGGTTGGCTCACAGGCGAGAATATAGAAGGCATTGAAACACTAGCTCTACAGGCTGACAGCTGACACCACCAGCACTCAGCTTGAGCTTTCGAGCAGTGAGCACGGGCCATTTTTAAAATAACAGGAATTAGACGGAGGACATGGACAGGAAGATGAAGATAAGGGTGTGTATTATAGAGACAGATAAACACATGTATCATTGTCTTGTCTTAACTCTGACTCCTATTGGTTGGAATTGAAGTAAAACACTCTCATCCGCCTAAAGAGCGGACACATTTGTTCTTGTTTGTCTGATACTTGTGGCTACGGTGTTGAGTGGGACTCGAGCAGCTAAAAGGCTCTTCTAACTCACAAATGTGCTCAACTACTGACAGGTTCACCATGAAAAGGGAACATTTTAGAGAGATAAGCATCTAACGCTGTCCAAGCCTTTGCAAACTCTTTCCAACTCCTGTTTAAAGCAGAACGTTACCAAACGCAGCAACAATACAGGTGACCGTAACAGAGATGAATACAACCAGCAGCAGGCGACTGTTTCATTAACACTGTGCTAATGAACACACAGTGATCGCGCATGAAGTTACAGCATTAAGTTACATGGAGCGGGAATATTTGATTTTCTATTTTAAGAGGCCAGAAATCCCCACTTTACCTCGACTGTAATCTCATGGTTGCCTATACAAATGTGCTGATTATCATCTTCCGAACAACAAACACCCCAATAGATGAAATAAATACAGTAAGACTCAAAAAACAGGAACACATCGCATCATTTCCCTGTGCTTTCCCGGAGATCCCTGAGCTGTGTAAGACAGCCGTGCCCTCAGCCGACATGCAAATAACTAGCCTTCTAAAGATAGCAGAAAGTAAAGTTCACATCCCCACACTTACTGAGAGAAATCTAGATGCAAACGTGAACGCCTTCCAACATACACTAAGATGTCAAAGCACTTTGTCTCCAGCTGCTCCTGTGGCTACTCTGTACTGGAAAGCCTCGGGCATCTGGGTAATGAAGAATAAAGGTGGAAAAATGAGTGCAGGCCCAGAAAAGCCTCCACAGGATAAACACAAGTGTGCGGTTCAATCAAAATAAAAGTCAGCAGACAGCAGCACTACCTCAGTGTATTCTCAATCAGACCACACAATGTCGTTAGCAATGACTACATGTAAATGAACGCACATATTTAAGCCCAGAGTACAGGACAAAATAAGATAAAAGCTTTCCATTAATTTAATCTGATAATAGAGGCTGTGTCACACCGCCCACTGCAACAATCGGCTTCCAGACCCTCGCTGCAGGCGCCCCGTTGATTTAGTTCCCCTCTCCTGAGGGAGAAAGTCTGTTGTTGTCTTCCAGAATGCACACGCCCACCCACAAGCACACAACGCACCCACTTGGAGACAAACTCGTGGTGTGGCTTTTGTTGTTTGATAATTGTTTTTAGGCAAACATAATTTTGCTATCAGAGACAGCTAACCCATAACCGTGAATCAATGAGATGGTAATGGAGCTATGGGGGGAACAGACACTATACTGTGGCAACGTTGCATGAGGTACTCTCTCTCTCTCTCTCTCTCTACACTTAGGTTCCCATTGCTTTTACTTCTCATAGTCATTCAGCCAATCCTAAACACAAAAATAAAAACGTCTCAAGGAGAAACAAACAAACCAATAAAAGTGAAATTGAATAAGTTTGCTGTCGGCTCACTTCCATAACCATTACTTCTCCCTTTACCCTTCCCACAGAAAGCCAGTCAGGTAAATAATCACCTCTGCTTTAATTAATAAATGCATCATCCTTAATGAGAGGGGCTTGTTATGCACTGTGGCAACTGCTACTGGTCTGTTTTTTCCTTTTGATTTTTTTTTTTTCTCCAACTCTCAAACTTCAAACTTAATTTCCACCTCTGAAGCATGCTAATTGCTTTCCCTCTCAGCTTCATAAACAACAACAAAGTTTTCTCATTTGGAGGCAGAGAGCGGTGTAATGTGTGGCTATCGATCGCGAGGGGAAAGCAGATTGCCCCTGGCTGGTCACAAACCAAATGACTTGAAGATTGAAATTAAAGTGGTCGAGGTATAACTTTGTATAAACACTGTGTGTGTGGATACAAACGACAAAAGCTCTACATCTGAATTATCCAATGTTGATTTCAGCATTTTGTTAGGTAGAAGCACTTCAGAGCAGTACAGGATGAATGTAAAATAAACTGATGAAGAGGGCTGCAACTATGACAATCAATTAATCTGCCAATAGATTTCTTGGTTTATTGTTTGGTCTCTAAAACGTCAGGAAAGAGTGAAACACATCCATCACAATATCATGGAAACACAAGGCTGTCTTCAGTCCAGTAAATAGTCTAAAACACAAATATATATATATTTTTTCTATCACATAACACATGTTATGTGATAGAAAAAACTCAAACTGAGTTGATTGATTTTCTGTCTGCGTTCACTACCAAAGTGGAAGAAATGATTTAATATCAAAGTAATGTCTTATTACAAGTTCAAGTCTCCATGTCCCTTGTTACTATCAACTTAAGTTCACTTTTAAAGGTTATATTATAGGATGTCACCATCCCAGGAATTTAGTAGTTGATTCCAATTTCACAATTGGAAGAAATATTGTAAATGTTCCCGGGAAGACGTTGGTCTTGACCCCTGATCCGTGGGACCTATACGGTAGCATCAGGTTTTCAGAGTTTCGGCTTCAACTCGGTACCAAAGTACATGTTCTCCTGATATCTCTGTTATCCAGGTCTTCATTTCACTACATCTTTATTACTACAATGCTTTTTTTCTCCTGTTTTAATCATGCTGGGTAAACCGTCACGCTGGAAGCCTTTTCACTGAAACCACATCACATTAAACCTGTTGTAGCCTCTCTATATGGCCTGGCACCTGCCAACATTACTGAACTGTTAAATGTGAGATCCTCCAGTAATGCCTTCAAAGCTATTCCACAGTCAAGGCTCAAGACCACGGGTGACCAAGCCTCGTCCTTTAGGGCCTTTAGGCCCTGCAATGACATGCCTGAGCAGGTCTTACTCTCTGTTTAG
>NW_027176274.1:5469566-5502066 GCF_023349555.1 Cebidichthys violaceus | reverse complement strand
ATATTATTGACAGAGGGCCCGGGAGAATAGGGTGATAAAATGTACACAACATTCATTTTCTGTCCAGACAGCATGTGCACAAATCTCTCTCTCTCACACACACACACACACACACACACACACACACACACACACCTACGCACATCCACATACACACACGCACACACACCCACACATACACATACACATCCACACACACACACACACACACACACACACACACACACGGACATCCACATACACACACGCATACACACCCACACACATCCACATACACACACGCATACACACCCACACACATCCACATACACACACGCATACACACCCACACACACGCATACACACCCACACATACACAAAGGGCACTTCATAAGATTTATGACCCGGCATAAAAGTAAGAGGGCGGGCTCAAGAATAAATAAATATGATAAACAAAGACATAACACAACACTCACAAAAACATACACACACATTTATGCAAATAGTTCCATGACCACAGACGCAGGAAGCTATTGATGGGAGAAACAAGGAAGCCATAAACAAGCAGACATGTATGACTTCACTGTTTAACTACCTGGTGGTCATTAAACACCAATAGAGCTGACTCATATGGTAATGGCCTGATAGCATTGTTCTGTGTGTGTGATACACTACGTTATGACTCAATACCAAAAATATGTTTGCAACTGAAATGTTTACTTTCTACTTAACTACTTAAATCTCTCATCAGGAACAACTATGGCATTCATTTTGGAATATTTGAGTATTATGTTGAGGCCCAAAATAATAAGTTGTGTATAAAGCTTGCATGTTTCAAAATAAAAGCATAGGTCTGAGCTTTAGTCCACTCCTCTCTCTCTCTCTCTCTCTCTCTCTCTCTCACACTCTCACACACACACACACACACACACACACACACACACACACACCACAGGAAGATCAATCTCCCACTCTAGCTCTGCCACACCAATAATAATTCTATAAATGTTTAAAATCAGAATCAGAAACCCGGCAGAGATGTTAATAATGCTGCTATTAATAATTAAGACTTCTGTTCCATTAATAACATGGAGAGCTATGCTCTGAAATAGATCAATGTCCACAGCAAAGGAATGTGTCCTTGTCATTAAAGCCTGTAAATATTTACTAGCCTGGTTAAGAAAGGTGCACTTTCTTGAGGTAAAGGCTTTAAAACCTGCTTTCTGGTTTGCTTTTAATCAGTTTTGGGATCTTCGTCACAAGCAATCTGAATGCGAGACTCTGCTGCTGAAGCCAGGAAAAAGTGAGACCTGTGAGGTCATGTATGTTTAACATTCATTTTTAATGACGCGATGCAAAATCAGTCAAATCCTGCACAAAAAAACCTGTGCATAAGTTTAAATACTTTGAAAGATGCTTTATTTATTTACACTCTAAAGCCCACATTAAATGTAAATACTTTGAAAAGGCATTATCAGCAGGTTCACTTTAAGCTAGACTAAATAACCACATGAATAATTTAAATAAACACGTTGTGGGGGTAAATCCATTACTGGTATCTAAAGGAAACTCTACCTGGAGATCTATTGGTATTTTCCTTACATCAGAAAAAAAAAACATATGATGTATCAAAGAACGACAGGGACAGTTAAAGAGACAGAGACAAAAGACAAAGGGTGAGACAAAGAAGGGGAGACAGTACAGGTCACGCACGTTTTCTTTAGTGCTCTCTAACGGATGACTTTCAGCTAAAAGGTTCCATAAATCTGACACAAAATGGCTCTGGTGCAGTCTGCCACACAAGCAGCAACACACAGGCGTAAGCTCGCGCACAGACAGGTGATGTATGGTCTCCTCTTAGATGTGGCACAGGGGGAATATGTCATTCACACCCTCAGCTCAGTCTGATTTATCGCATGTCTGCAAATGTTGTGTATGTGAGCGTGTGTGTGTGTGTGTGTAGAAAAACAAGAAACTAGTGAGGTTCTGTTGACATCTCTAGGATGGACAGAGGGCTCAGATTCAGTATCAGAGGGAGTCAAATTGTGCTTTCCAAATATTGCCATGTGCATGTGAGAGTCAGTGTTGCATTCTTGGAAGGAACAAAGACAAGAGAAGGATGCAAGGGAGAGCTCTTGACCTTCTGAAAGAAAAAAGTGAAGCCGTAAAGTAGGATTTCCTTTCATTAGCACAAACACAAAGTCATGATAGCCATTTGGAAAAATCAATAAAAAGCTTGAAAACATAAACTGCAATTGATTTAAAAAAAAAAAAAAGCTTAAGAGACGTTACACGCTCTATATAAATGGAAAAGAGGGAATTTGTGCTTTTGCATCCTGCTGATGCTAATCAATGCAGCGAACAATAACTGCTGCTTGAGAAATGTCAACGCTATAGAGGACTGTCTTACCCTTTTCAAGGCAACAGTAAATGGACATAGACTCCCTGTGAGACATGTAACAAGGCAGGAACCTGGAAGCCTTTTTAACCAATACTGCATGAATTCATTTAAATAACACACAATCCCTTAATTTAATTCAATTAAATACAACTATATAACAGTCAGCGGTTGAACTGTTTGCGCTCACAAACGGACAGTGTAATAACGATGATGGCTGTATTACTTTCAGGCTGGTGTCCTCTCCCGGCAGTGACGGGACGGGCGGTCGATAGCTGAGGGAACACAACAGAGCAAACGTAGTTGACCGATAGTGACAAGAGGGAGTCGTTGTCTTTGCTTTGTTCGTCCCCCCCCCCCGAGTCCAGTCGTGGAGTAGAGGATCGTTATCAGCTGTGTCTGACGAGGATCAGCTACATCACAACAGGTCAATGACGCTGCCTCTCTCTCCCTGTATCTTGTGTCTGTGTTTCACTTGGCTGACACACACACACACACACACACACACACACACACACACACACACACACACACACACACATACACACACACACACACACCAATACAGGATGAGTTGCAAGTAACAAAAACAACTTAATCAAAGCGAGTTATTGTCCGTCATGTGTCTTCTTTATATTACACGTTCGGTCATGTTTGACATTTCTAGGATGCATTACATTTGCCTTACTGTGACTCAGTGCGGCGGATATTCACACTTCCTGTCACTCTTACTCCACCATCTATTTTTTTAATTCCTCCATTCATCCTTTTTTTTTTTTTTTGCCCACTCTCTCGCCTCGTTCTACCCTCCACAATTTATGCAGGTAATCATCTCTGCCGTCATCCCTTCCCTCCCACTCCATCTTAATCTCTTCATCGTCTGCCCATCTCCGCCGCCTCTGCCCACATCTCCCTCGCCTCGCTCCTCATCGTCGTCTTCCTCCTAATCTCCCGAGCCCGTCGCTAGGCTCTAATTAGCCGACGTCTCCGCTAATGAAGTCCGACAACAAAAGATCACCAACGTTGGCAGGTGGGTCGGGCGGGAAGAGAAAGAAAGGGGCAAGAACGGCGAGAGAGAGTGAGAGAGAAAGAAGTAACTGCGGTTGTGTATGTGGAGCGTATGTGCTGTCAGGTTGCTCTGTTGCTCTCTTTTCCTCTCCAGGCTAACAGGAAGTGACACGTGTTTTTAAAATGCAGCTGACAGGATATGACACCTCTCTTTACGCGGCGGCGTCAAAGCACGGGGAGTAATTAGTGCTCTATCGACTGCCATGACATCAATCAGACTGGCTGTCTAAACGCCGCCGTGTGCAAGAGAGACACTCACAGTGGCAGAGGAGGCTGGCATCCAATCCTCATGATAATCAGTGTGTGTGTGTGCGTATTGTAGAGATTGAAAATTGTCTGGCATAACATTATTTAGACAAGCCCTCTGTGTGTGTGTGTGTGTGTGTGTGTGTGTGTGTGTGTGTGTGTGTGTGTGTGTGTGTGTGTGACAGAAAGAGAGAGAAGCAGCTCTACAGGTGGTAAACTGTCTGGCATAAAATCATGTAGGCAGGCTGTCTGGCTCAACATTCCCCTTTGACTTTAACAGCCATTTGTGTGTGTGTGTGTGTGTGTGTGTGTGTGTGTGTGTGTGTGTGTGTGTGTGCGTGTGTGTGTGTGTGGCTGGAGGCCAATTCGCCTAATGCCTCTGCCAACCACAATAGCTGTGGATGGCATCTCTTTAAAGCTGGATTTATACCTGACACAAGGGGTTAACGGCTGTCCTGTGGGTTTTGATTCATAGTTCAGCGTTATATTTAACTGGTCACATGTTATATTTCATTTCATTGCATTTAAAACAATCCATAAAAAGATTTTCAGATGGGATGACATTGTTTGTCATAACAGCTATGGAGCAGTCTGTGGCCTGTAAAACCTAGACAGCATGCGAGCCTTATTACGATATTCAAAATTTACGACGATATCTAATCTGACATCACAATATTGATAATTGATCAATTAGTGGCGTAACGGACAATTGTGGATCCGTGAGATTACTTGCACGGTTTAACTATCACAGAGTGAATTCAACTTTTATTGACGTTCGTTATCCGCCAATATCCAGTAAAAATATGCAAATCGTCATTTACGCTTTCTGTTTCAGCGATCCCTGATAGTGTTACATTGTAAACAACCAATCTGTGTAACGTTAGCAGCACCGCTAACGTCTAGCGGACAAATGTTCGGTTCAGTTCCACTATGAAGTGTTCAGGCTCTGTTCAGTTAAAGTGATTATTAATCCAGTTGATTGAAAGAGATGTTTTCACAACGACATAATTAAATATTTGAGAGGGAATAATGTTTAACTCCCTAACAGCAGCTCTAAGCAGCTTATAATACAGCATTAACACTATTAATGACAAGGCTTGTTTTAATCACTAACATACAATCTTTTATTTCCTAATCATTTGAATTGTGTTTCTAGAAAGAAAGAAAAAACACTATAGATGACTATAACAAAATAAAAGGATAAAGTTTACAAGGTTTGATAAGTCGCTCTAGCTGACCTTTACTTTACTCTCTGGCGTTTTTTATGTTTTTTTTGCCGGTTATACAAATATTTGCTGGCCATGTGGACTCAACCAGAGTAGTTTTATGAGATTTAATATATGATTTAATATATGTAATAAAGCCTCCTTCATCTTATCCAGAATAATTTAACCCAACCTCAAGCATAATAACTGACTCTACCCTTTCTCAACAAGATCCAGCTTAATCCCCAAATATGAGTTTGAATGTATCTACAAAGGTGTGGGGACAACTTCAGGGTTAAATGGTATGAATATACATTTTGTCTTGGCATCCACCACTCACCCACTCCCACACGACAGAGCATAGAAACAAGTCGATTAAGATGCGTATTACAATAATCAACACGAGGCGGTGGAAATGTATCTCTTCCCACACAAATGCATTCTTCAGAGGGGTCGTAGCACCGGAGCAGCCTTTGAAGCGCCCTGCAGGCACACTCATACCTCTGCAGCCACCGGTCCACGATCCATACTTGGTCCGAACGGGACTTGAACCTGCAACCCTCCGGTTCCCAAGCCAAGTCCACTACGGGCTGGGCAACTACCGCCAGTAACGCACTGTGTATGATTCATAATCCACATATAATCTGACGCACACGATATACAAACAATATATAAACTAGGTACTTACAATTCAATCAAATTCACTTTTTTTCATCCTTACTATATGAACAAAGGTAAAAGATAAATGAGTGAAAGGAACAACAAATATCTATAGAGATGGAAATAACATGAAAGATTTCACCCCGAGCGGATACCTGTTGTTCCTTGAAACTTTGAATGTGTCCATCTGTGTGTGTGTGTGTGTGTGTGTGTGTGTGTGTGTGTGTGTGTCCTGTTAAGAGCCGGAGTGTACGTGTGTCCTTTTACCGTGTCCGTGCTCCATCGCGGGCGGATGTCTTTTGCATGGAATTTATTTTTCATTGAGAACTACTTGGCAAATACGAGAGGCGGAAATCATAAATGAGAGGAGGAAGAGTGCAACGGGGGGGGGGGGGGGGGGGAGAGACCCAGAACGGGGTATATTGAAGGAAAGGGAGCAAGGAGGGGAGGAAGGGATGGAGCGGACGAGTGCCTCTTGAGAGCTTTCTCTTATTAGCCGGGCTGAATCATGTGCTTTGAGTCCGCAAAACACGCACTCTGGGTCTATTCTCGTTTGCTCTTCATCAACCCCCCCCACCCTCTTCTCATGCCTCTCGTTGAGTCCTCGACACATTCTTTACTTCCAGCGTCTCAGTCCAGCTTCCCCTTCTCTTCCCCATCTAATTTGCCCTTTTATTCCTGGACATTTACCGACCCCCCCTCCTCATTGTCCTCACTTGGTCCACCTCGTTCCCCATCTCATCTGTTGAATCATCCTGAAACATCTTGGTGTCTCCTCCCCTCAGAATCCCTCGCTTCCTCTCCTTTTCTCCCTTTTTCTTCACTAGTTGATCCTCTTTTCTCATCCCTGCAATTACTAGGGTCCACTCATGTCTCCTTTCAGCCCACAGACCCTCTATTCTCTCTTCCAAATCATCCTCATCTCTTACATTTATTTATTTTTTTAGCTCTAAACATGTGCTGACCCTCAGCCATTTTCTCCCAAATCTCTACAGCTCGCTCCTCTTCTCTTTTCATTCTGTTCTTTTGTCTGTTCCCCCTATTTTCGCTAACCTTTATCCTCCTCTTTCTTTACTCTGTATCCCTCTCCTCCTGCTTTCAGAAAGAAATCCCCCGTTTTCAACAGTCCCTCCTGCTAATTTGTTCCTTTAGCCCCAAACACTCGTTCTGGCTCTTTCTTCTCCATACCTCTCTTCTGTTTCACCCCTTCCCCGTTTTCTTTCTTCTGCTCCCCTTCCCCTTTATTCCTAATCCCACTTAACCCTCCGTTTTAGCTCCCTTTAGTTCCACAGCACTCCAAACGTCTCTCTCATATCCGCCATGGCACTTGAATCTGCTCGCTTCTTTCAGTAGTTAAATTAGCTGAAATTTCAATAACAATGCACTTTTTTTTTTCCACATATATATAAAGCCTCCATTTATAAATGACAAAATAGGTATTAACAACCAGACAACATAAGGTTGTATTGCAGATCTGCCAAACACATTTTGTGGGAAAGTAGAACTAGTTAGTGACGTTAAGAGAAAGATTGTTTCATTTCCAGAGAAATGTGGACATTGTCTTGCATGGAGGAAGGGCAATGAGCCAGCATGCCTGAAGCTTCAGATCCATGTTGAGTTAACTGTAAGTTACTGTCGCCGCTGCAGCCTTTTCCACAGGATTTGGTGTCGGCGGTAAATGGACCTGCATTTATACATTAAGTCCATTCCTAGTCTTCCGACCACTCAAAGCACTGTACACTACATGTGAACATTCACACACTGACGGCAGAGGCAGCCATGCAAGGTGCCCCCCTGCTCATGAGGATCTACACTAACGCTCATTCACCCACACACCGACGGTGTAATGTGGGTTTCGGTGTCTTGCCCAAGGGCACTTCGACATGCGGACTTCCGATGAGAAGGCGACCCGCTACACCTTTGAGCCACAGAAACTACCAACTACCCAAAGATAGCAAAGATACAACCCCTAATATACACACACACACACACACACACACACACACACACACACACACACACACACACACACACAGCCCCCTCCCCACCAAAACTAATTACCTACAAGAAGAAAGTGATGTGGAAAACGCACCCGCACAGACCAACCTGGCAGCCACTAAAAGCTCCCTCCACAGTGTGTGGTAGTGTGTGTGTGTGTGTGTGTGTGTGTGTGTGTGTGAAGTGTGCAAGATAAAGACAGTGAGTATGTATTACTGTTTGTGAGGCACTCATTGAGCTGGAAGAATATCTGATTAATTAGCATGGAGGAAAGAAAGCCTCTCCAGTGAGCAGCCAAGCAATGCTAAAAGCTCATCCTTCTCTCCTGTACGAGCTCCCTCTGTGTCTCTCTATTCCACCATGCCGAACCTTAATGCACATTTTGGGAGCGCATGCTGTTTCCTTTCATGTACTCTGTGAAATAGGACGAGAGCAATATATGCAGGCTTAAAGGGATAGTTTGGATAATTAGAGGTGGGGTTTGTATGAGGCGCCGATCCATCAGTGTAGTAGCTGGCGGTCGGCACGCCCCCCGGTTATGAGAAACAGACAAAGTAGTGCACCGCTGTGGACGAAAGATATTTTAGCAACCTCAAAGAAATGATATAGATTTTTTTAGGTGGGGCTTTCTTTGAGGTGTATAAAATAAATGTCCCGGCTGCCCCCGTCCACACCAGTGCACCGCTTTGGTCCTGGTACTCTGGTCTGGTCCTTCAAACTCTGAGTTCTACTGTAATATGTAATACACTGACTATGACTAAGTATCTCATACACCTCATTTTCGCAGTCAAAAGAAGCCTTGCTTGCCTCTACTCTACAACTTGCGCTGCGTCGCACCAACAGTAATGGTCCATCTATCTCACAGGACGTCTGCAGTACAGAAGGAAGAGGCTGTCTCTGTGTGATGTGAAGCAGCAACAGGGCGGCTGCTCCTCCAGCACAAACTAAAGTTTCTCGCCGTGGCAGATGGTGAGACGAGTGAAAGCCGATGGCAAGAGACATTTCCAACATGTTTATCCTCTTTAGTCAAGCAAACCCCAAAATAAACACAAATAGAGTGACACTAAGAAGGGAGGGGGGCGGGGCAGATGTTTATTCAGCTTAATTCGGAATGAAAGCTGTTCTCATATCGACCGTGGTCTTTCTCTATGTGTGTCTAAAATGTAAAAGGTGAGTTGTGTACATATAGTTTGTAGTAAACTGGTATACATATAAGCTCTGCCTTCTCACCCCGCTCTTTATTTTCCTTTACGTTACTTTCTTGATGTTATTTGCTCTCCGCTTATCTTTCACTCACGCGCTGCAGCACCTCTCTCTTTCTCCACTGCGCTCTCTCCAGACTGATTGTCTTCTAATTGGAGGAGTGCCAGAGGTCGTGGTTGTTATGGTAACCTGCGGGGGGGGGGGGGGGCGCACTTGGAGGGGTTAGGTGGTAGTGGTGGTGGTAGTGATTGGGCGAGGGTGGGAGGGTGGGAGGGGGGGGCACCCACTCAAGAAAACCGGAGGGCAGCACTTATCACAAGGCTTGGGTGGTCACTTCAGAAAATGGACTCAGTGTTTGACATCCTAACTACTCGCTGCTGTGCATGCACCTAAGCGTGCGAGTGCGCAAGAGGAAAAGGTTTCTAGGGAGAGGATGAGAGAGAGAGATAGTGTGTGTGTGTGTGTGTGTGTGTACGTGCATGTGTGTGTGTACGCACAGGGTGGGCAACAGAATCCTGCTCTCTACTTGAAAATCTTGAAAAAAGAGCTCCTTAAGCTGGCGTCCTTCTTCTCTTCTCGCAGCCGGATTCCCACAGCTACTACCTTCCCTATGTGAGCCACTCAGCCTCCACGCTGTCCATCTGTGCACCGACGTGGAGGAGAGGCAGCGGAGCCACGAGGAGAAGGACCGTACGTCCACGCTACGCTGACGAAACATGAAAATGCATCTTTGTTTTTCCTCTCTCGCCACCCGACATAAGCCTGGCTAGCGGCTGAGCGGCAGCAAATACAGGAAAGACAACTTCCTGTCGCATCCAGCCTGCTGCGTGAGCGCTCATTCTAAAATGCACATCACATAATAAAGGTGATGTCACTCAGCGGTATATATATATATAAGAGCATTCTGGCAAATAACAACAACCTGCAAATGTAAAGGCCCATTGTTCACACGTAGCATTATCTAAATGAGAAGCTTTATTGTGGAGCTCATCTCATGAACAGGAGGATAACGGAGGAAAGACTTCTGTGGAAAGAGGCAGGAGGAAACATTTAGATAAGAGTGGATTCTATTTGGCCTGTGTGAGACACACATTCATGCCTCTGTGTAAGTGTAATCCTTACCCAAACGTGTGTGTGTGTGTGTGTGTGTGTGTGTGTGTGTGTGTGTGTGTGTGTGTGTGTGTGTGTGTGTGTAATGGGTTCACTAAATGAGTCTGCATTAAACTCTTCCATGCATAAGGAATCGAGCCGGCGGTGCCCTTTAGAATTAAAGGTGCTGGGCTGGTTGAGAAGCAGACAGTGTGATATATTACAGTGCTATGTGGTTAAATAACTGTCCCTCCATAATAGTGCTGTTTAAAGCAAACCGCCGATAACAGACAAATAAATCTCTTTGCACTCACAAACACGCAGCCAGGCACATGAATGTGTGCCGTGGGAATATAAGCGACTTATATGGAAGCTGCTCGTACGAGGCGGCCCGCCGTCCGGAGGAACCGACGTGACGTCTGAACTCCTGCAGAGACGACGAAACTGGGCGTGACCTTGATGCTCATTTGAGTCATTCAGTGGAAGAATTGGGGAACAAAGGAAAACCTCATTGTTATTTCAGAGGCCTGCTGCACCTCTACTTTGGAGTTTGTCAAAGCTTTTGACAAATTTAAGCATTAGGGGCAACTACTGAGTGCCTATTGATTGGTAATGTGCTTTTTGTTACACGTGTAATCCAGAGATAGATATGAAAGAATAGCATTTATGAGCTGTTTTAGTGCTTGGCTCAGACCCAGCTGCAGAGTAAAATCACTATGAGGGCTTTTTAAATTAGTGGAGGTGCACCAGTAGTTACAGAGCAGACTGCACGGGTAAGCAAAGGCGACATGAAATAGCACAGTGCTGGTATAGAATCTGCATATCTGATCATCTGCTGTGTGGTAACATGATGACCAGAAATTAAAGGCAGGTAGCACAAATTGAACAAAACACATGTGTAATCAGACTCTTACATTTTAAGATTATGTGACTTGAAATGACGGCTCCATTAAAAAGCTATCAACTTGTTGATGCGACAATGTTTGTTGAAAGAAGCCAACAAGGTAAAAGCTGCCAAATTGCATTATGAAGTATTACATCCTGTTCACCGAACATTCCAGCTGATCTCTATTTTCTAATCAAGACGGACTAAAAGTTATTATCATTTCCTCCGACTCAGCCGGTTATTTGTGTATTTGGTCATCGAGCAGCACTCACAGCTTCCAGAGGAGGGTGGAAGTCAGAGAGGGCCGTCTAATTCCAGCTGACGGTGTTGTTTCAGCCCTTAAATGATCATCATTATCCAGCATTATCAAGGACGAGGCACTTCTTCTTTCATAGTCTGGCTTTCTGAGCCATTTTTAATATCCATGACGCGCTTTCGAACAGATGGCCATCTATCCGCATCTAATATTCTGTTTGCACACACACACAAACACACACACACACACACACACACACACACACACACACACACACACTCACTCACTCACTCACTCACTCACTCACTCACTCACTCACTCACTCACACACACACACACACACACACACAATGGTACATGCACACACAACTTTGTACATTTGCGAGCTCAACGTGTGTTTACATAGTCACGTTGTTGGGGCCTTCCTAATGCATGTCCCCATAACATGAATCAGACCTGGTTTAAGGTTAGGTTTAAGGTTAGAGTAAGGATTAGGGTTCCAGGGGTTATGGTTAGGGTAGGTCTCCAGGAAATTAAGGCGATGCAATGTCCCCAGAAGTCATGAAAACCCAACTGTGTGTGTGTGTGTGTGTGTGTGTGTGTGTGTGTGTGTAAATCGGTGTGGTTCATTGCTTTGCTGAGGTGCTGATGGAATGGAGTCCTTAGTGATTTTGTTTATCTCCGTCTCCCACATGCATGCCGCGGCTCTGGCCTCCCTCGACGCACACCAACACCGAGTCACACACACACACACACACACACACACACACACACACACACACACACACACACACACACACACACACACACGCCGCTGACACAACTGCCTTCTTTTTTTTCTTTTTTTTGTTGGCACCATCGATTACTGTCAGCCGATACTTGGACTTGCTTCTGTCTGCATCATCAGGTTTCAGGAAGTGATGATAAATGAATAGCACTATCTGCCAGGACTGCTGGGGCCGTGGATATAGGTTTCCAAAAAAAATCAAGACATCCTTAGACTCGTTTTACTTCTCTTAAGGAAGGAAACCTAAGTAAATAAATATTGGATGAATTAAACAAAGTAGTCACACAAGCACAGCCTGGATCCATGGGACTTACTTATGCGTCTAGTTATCTGTTGAATAAAGTGACTATCTTACAAACTGAAATACTGACATACCATATCACAAATGTACAGAAACAAAAGATGCGATGCTTAAATATTACATATTTCAAACTGACTATTGTGATTAACATATCTAGCTGCACGTGTAATCATGCATTGCATCATTGGAGACAAAGCAAACAATGTGTCTTTAGTCTAAAACAGAGGAGAGCAGAATTCATGGGCTATCTATGAAAACCTGCAGTTGAGGAGAGAATACTTGTTTCAAAAGGTATCATTTCACAACATACTACATACTGATAATTTCATAGTAGACTATATAAAAAGTACTTATATGGCACTCTGTTTAAGTAGCATTGCCTCTTGATCTTAGTATAGTTTGGGTAGAACCTGGCGCTGCGTTTACATCAGTGTCTTGGATTGACTAAACCTGAACTCTGCTGGATCCCCTCCTCTTGTGCAAGAAGTGTACCCGACCAACTAAGGTCAAATACGTCTTGACTTTTCATAATGAAGCACTGTTTATGCAGAGAGGAGACAATATGTGAGAAATACAGTGTCAGGAAACATTTCCATGAAGCATGAAACTGTCCATCAGACAGGGTTACTTCCTCGCATGAAGACACGTACAGAAATTAAGGTGGATGTGTGTGTGTGTGTGTGTGTGTGTGTGTGTGTGTGTGTGTGTGTGTGTGTGTGTGTGTGTGTGCGTGAGAGAGTGGATATCTGCACCGGTAGATATATTCAGGAGTACATGAGCTGTGACTGACATAATAAAGGTAAGGAGCAAGGATAGCAGAGCTGAGAGGAACACACTGAACCCGGCAGTGATTTCTTTGAGACACAACACACACACACACACACACACACACACACACACACACACACACACACACACACTATATGTATGTCAGTGGGTATGCACTGAAGCTCAAAGCAAGCACAAACAATTCAAACTCTTCTTTTTGTCTGTCCGTCTGTCTCTATCGCTTTGTCTGTTCTCAAACAAACAAACACACACACACACACACACACACACACACACACACACACTGGCCCGTGGCAGATAGACCAGATTTAGACAGGAGGGGAAAAGAGAGGGAGAAATATGAAGCATCAGCAAGATGTTGCACTGTAAAAGTGAAGAGGGATGAAAGAGGAACGGAGCAGGGGGAAACCTGGGAGCATCAGCCCACCTATCAGGAAGGAGGGCCTGGGTTTGTTTACAGGTTTCAAAAAGGACAAACTCATATTCTAAGATCTTTTTTTATGCTAAAATCAAATTTAAGACTTGATGGAATTGTACCAATTCTGCCACTCGTGTCAAACTACTGGACCTTTTTACTCTGATGAAAAACTCCAAGTAGCACCCTCAAGCAGGAGCTTTTTTCAGCCTCTTATGAGCGTGTCCTGAGAAGTTCTTACCCGTCATTGGCGGCAGCAGAAACAGGAGGCGATGCGGGTCCAGCTCCTCTTGGTTTGTTGACTTTGGCGTACAGCCTGTCAAGGGGGTCATCATCAGGGACGGCTCCCGGGTCGGTACCGTGATTCCCATGCCCTGGAAAGGCAGAGGGGCCTTGGAGGGAAGGGGCGCCCACATGGCCGTGCTGAACTGTGCTGTAGGGAGGCGACTGAGGCGGTGGCTGCGGCATCGGACCCACATCTCGGCCCCTGAAGGATTGTATCCGGGCATAGTTGGGGTCCGTGTCATCATCTTCGACATCTGGATACGGCGACACGCCCTGCTGGTCTCTGAGCCGGTGCTCTCTCAGCTCGGGGTGCCCTGCCTCGATCCTGACAGACAGATGGAGAGCCAATTAATGATAACGATGACCGAGTGACAACGAGGGCTACCACAAAGAAACATCTTTAAACGAACCGCACGGAAGAAAGCCATTACAGCGTAGAGCTCGGGAACGACGAGCATGGTGAAGAGAGGGATAGAGAGAACGGAGAGAAGGATGAACAATACAAAGAAAGGAATGGCGTTAATGTGTTCCATGAGAATAATGAGTGAACAACCATCTGAAATGGAGAAGGAAAACAAAAGATGGTTGCCGAATTCCCCTCGATGTCACACATTATTTGAGTCTTGTGTGTCAGCAAATTTAAAGCAAAAATCCCCCCCCCCCAAAAAAAACCATTCATCATCAAAGCTCCCCACCTTTCCCTCTCGTCTTTCATCCTCTCAAACTCATGATCACTCATAACGTCCGACTTCTGTCGCTGCAGAGCTGCTTTCGCCTCCTTTTTCTCCTCTTTCTTCTTCCCGAATCTGGACGGAGAGAAGAAGTGATGCAGACGGGCATCAGACACAATGAGTAAGAGAGAGAGTCAAGTAGAGAAAGAACATCACGGCATCATAACTGTGTGGGGATTTCAACAGCAGATGAGGAACAAACACAACATTAATTAACACTGTTCTTATGTTCTCACAAGAAACACGCATGGCTGAAATCACATGCAGACGTAGTGACATGAACGCACACACACACACACACACACACACACACACACACACACACACACTTGCGTTATTCAGTGCGAGAGCAGCCTGTGACTCAGTGTCGAGTCATTTCTGCTTCTGTCCGTCCTCTTACTCACGGACACAAACACACAGCCTGAACCGAAGGCGTGAAGGTGGATCACGCTGCAGCTCATCAGCTCTGCTGCTGCCGCTGAACTGTTGCTACGCTGCCCTGCAGCTGACGCTACAGTGAAGTCACAATTAACCTTGAAATGCTCTAAAAAACGTAAGTTGGCTTCCGTGTCTCTTCTAGTTTTTCCTCTTTTAGAGCATTTTATCATACAAATCACTTAAAGTCCATGAACTATAATATACAAATACTAAAGGTATAAAAGGCAAACAGATACAGTAAACGCACATATCAAAAATAGGTAAACAGCAGGTAGTTGGACAATCAAATGTAGATTGACAACATACAAATCTATATGTATTTTTCTGTAGTTGCAATATCTAGAGTGGGAGCATTCAATAAACGAGTTAGAAGCAGGCTAGATGTAAAGCTATTGGTGCTCTATACAACCTAATCTAAATTAGAAGATGGCCGCACATCAATACTCAAACCACAGCAGTCAATACAGTTTGTGAGTGGTCAGCATCAGCAGCACACTCAGGGCCACTGGACACGGCACGAGCCAATGCCAGGAGAGGACTCACGCAGACACACTAATACACACACAGCTGATTATTAAAACTGAACGTGGATGAACAATGTGAGCGTCTATGGGGCAAAGAGAGCAACACAGTTGAGCAGCATTACCACTGGAGTGTGTGGAGACACATGGTTTGAAAGAGGAAACAATTCACAGTGAACCATGAATTACATTTTATGTATTGTTTTCCTTCTTAAACCAAGAACATGGTTTAGTTCAACTTCAATGCTGACAAATGACTGATCGATATTTAGTTATTAAGAGCCATTCGGAGGCTTTAAAATGTCATAATCATGTATAGCACTGCTCTCATTAAACCTCTCACGCCAGCAGCTACATGGTGAGGATACGGTTAACTGAGCCAGTCAAAAGCGCTAAATAGTTAATATCTCCAACATGCAAACCGTGACCTTATAACACACCTTATGTTTTATTTAGCTGGTGAATTTATTGATGTCTACCCACTGCTGCTGCTGTTTTTGAAGTATTACTCTACTTAACCTGCTTGTGCATTATTCAAATGGGCATTCGTGGTCATTCCAATGTGTGATTTTATGTGTGACTATTTTGTAGTTTAGCTTGCGAACGTTGCTAGAAAAACAAAACGCAGTATGTACGCTGAGGTGATTTGATTGTTTTCTTTGAAATGCTTAATGTGGACTGGGGGGGGGGGGGGGGGGGGGGGGGGGGGGGGTCAGGAAGCTTTTTCACCGCCCATGGAGGGGGGCTCAATGGAGGGCCATAACGGTGTGTGTGTGTGTGTGTGTGTGTGTGCATTAACAGTGTGAGTGTGTGTTTGCCTCACAGGGGACAAGCCTCGCTCTAATGACTACTACCTCACTGAGCTACAGGCTTACCCCTTTCTTCAACTCTCTCTCTTCCCCTCACTTACCCCTCGTTCACCTCTCTTCCTTTTTACCTTTTCCTCCTCCTCTACCTCACAGCTCTCCTCCCGTTCTCACATTAACCTCATTTCTGTTCCTTCCCATCCATAGCTTGTACCTCGCCGTCACCCCTTCATGACGCCGCCTCATTTGGCACGTCGCCCCTCGGTATCAAACACTTCTCTCACAGCACTTAACCTCTAACACCCCCCCCCTCCCCTTTCCTCTATGCTGTCATCCCAATTTCTTCTTCTCTAGAAACGGGAAAATAAAAGATGAAATATAAATTAGGGATAAGGCTAGAGTTCCAGAGAGAGAAAATATTACTTTTAAAGCTCTTTAAAAGGTGCAATGTAGAAGATATGACTAGAATATTCATTTAAAACATTGAAAAATTTAACTTTGTCAACAGAATGTGAAGTGTGTTGACGTTACGTCATAGACATCTATGTCTTGTGTTGCAGATGTATCTGCTGAAATGAGCATGCTAACCAGCTAGCTCCGGCCCGTCCTGTCTTGTGATACAACCTGTTCCTCAACAGGCGAAGAGGTAGAGCTGCCCTGAGGGTAGGCTTGTCAATCACTTTGAATTCACATTGTTAATATGATTAAATCAAAGGTGACAGAAATGAAAACGACTCGTATTTTTGCTGTCGTCCGCTCTGCCGACAGAAGACTCCGGGAGACGGTCCTCCGGTTAGCGGCGCCGTAGCAACTCAAACAAAGCCAACAAAAGGAAACTCAAAGTCATTCTCTCGTTTCTGCCACTTCTTCTTCTTCTTCTTCTTCTTTTCTTCTTCTTTCTTTGGATTTAATCCAACAAACACGTGATTAAACGTAGACAGAGCGTACAGTCTCCGGTAGGCCCACACCACACGTTTATAACTAGTTCTAAGACAGCAGCGGCATTTTGACCGTCTCTCAGAGTTTCAGCAGTTTGGTCGTATTTTTTCTGAACACATTCATCACTGTCAATCACAGCTTACAGAAATGACATTCAAACGACAATAGATGTACAGAGTCCATACACAAAACCTGTAAACTGAAGAAAGACGTTCCAGATGGACGGCAACAGATAAGACAAAACAATACGATAATACTCCAACCATTTGCTTCTACATTCTCCATACTGACCTCAGAGATCAGCGCTGCTCAGTCAGTAGCAATACATTTTACACTTATTTTATATGAGGGTTTTGGGGAAAAGTACTACATTTTGAAAAGTAAATAGGCTACGCAAAAACATGTATTTCTCCACAGGGTCAAGTTCACCAGTGAAGATGAACAAGACCAATTAGAATAAACAAGAAAGCTTCTGTAATTTTCTTTTTTTCAGCAAATGGAAGGGAAAAGAGCAGCCAGGGAGGTATAGAGGGAAGCGTAAAGATGTATGAGGATAATGGACACCTACAGCTTAATTAGACCTGCCTTCTCTCTCCAGGCCCTCTTGAAGGTATTATTACTGAGCTATACTGGGAGGCAACTTGCACGGATACAAACACTCAATTTAATGACTGTACACACTTAGATATAGGCAGAAACGTATAGAAGCCACAGACATACATCAAGCTGAAGGTCTCTGTTCTTGTGTGTGCATGTGGCCTTTTCATGTGAGGGAAGTGACAGAAATAGAAAGCTATATACTGTATACTCGTTGTAGGGATGCCAGTGTATTTGTCTTTGTACCTGCAAGCATGTGCAAAGAGAACAAGGAGATGGAAGTAAACAGGAGGTCAACCGGCTTGTCTCATGATGTCAAGACACTCATGTTTGACCTTTTCCTTCTCTCTGCATCTTTGAGCAGTCGGCAAAAACGTTTGTTTCTTTAAGTGTTCTCTGCCTGTCAACAACGTCCTCTTCATGTCATGTAGTTTAAAATGTCGTCTGTAGTAATTAGTTACATCTCAAGCTAAGTGTCACCACAATGCACATTTACAAACGTACAGAGGTGCTGGAGGTCAGGCTATATTTTCTGTTACTATTTTTCCATATTTCCATTATTCTGTACATTTGTTTCTCTATGATGAATTACTTAAATGTGGAAAATAAGGAAGCATGTGTGATATGGACGCAGTGAACTGGTTAAAATCCTGTAAGTTTAACAGACACATCGTACACACACGACCGCACACGTCGTCTGCACGTCCAGAAGAATCTTTTTAATTTACGACATTATCAGCATAACTTCACAAAGAAATATCAGAGAATATCAAGAACAGCTGATTAACAGCCAGTTAGGAGGAATAAATTACCTCTTTACTGTCATTAGAGGGAAGAGAATGACGACTCGGGAATATTCATGACATAACACCACAATCTGTATGGAAGGTGTTCATTCCAGCTGGTCATTCGCATGCAAGGCAGGTTTAATTAGACACACACTGGTTTCTTAAAGCCTCTGTAGGAGAAGAGATAGACTGGAGAAAATACAAAAAACATAAAACAAACTACTTATAAAATTGTATTTTTATGGTGCATTTATTTGAGCCACAAGACAGTAGTAAGTAAACAATATCTACCACCACAGAACACATTCAGGTGATTCACTTAATGATGGAAAAAGAAGGAAACATGCACATGAGAGGATGATTAAAGTGAACTCTGTTCACAGCCAGTCTCCTTGAACGCATTTAAATATCAGCTTAATTTAACAGAGCAACTAGCAGCAGGTATAATGTAGCAGTCCTTCCTCGTGTCAACACTGCCGTCACTCCAACGCAACCGCATACGCCAACAACGCGTCCGGCCACAGAGGCTCTAGATGCCTGACTGCTGAGTCATCTTGAGTTTAGCTTAGTTTGCCAAAAGTCCTGGTTATTATAATTTACATGCTTGTTTATGTTGGATATAAACCCGGCGAGAAAGTATGTGCTCGGTTTCATGCGTGTGACTGTGTGCGTCCGTGACTGAGTGAGTGTGCGTCTCTGTGTTTGTCCACGACTCAAGTCGTATTCTGCTGCAGCGGACTGTATAACGTTTTGGGATGCATGCTCAAGGAACATCTCGTGGCTCACACTTTCTTAGAGCGCCTTCTATTTCCTGCTTTACGCCGCCATTGACTGCCCGCTGACTCCTCGCGCTCCACTCGTAACCAGCCCCCAGCCGGTAGGGGCCGCTAGTGAACACGCAGCTGAGTGCATCGCCGACCCCCAAACGGCCCACTCTGTGCCCAGACACACAGTGAGAGAAAGCAGTTTGCACACTTCTATTGTTTTGCACAATGTTCGGCTAACAGCTAACTAAACTACGTGTCCACACACTGCTGAGTACTTCTCTTGGTGAGTTTAACCTCTGTGTCTTTTTTTTTTTTTTCAACCACAATACACTACAATACATTTTAAGGTAGATGCTGGAATGTACCCACCGAAATGAAACCGTATGAACGTAAACCAACAAATTAGCATGCTGGCTAGCCAGCTAGCTAATTCCACCACGCATTCATGCTACACATGCCTATCAGAGGGCTGCTGGTTCCCGACCCTAGCTGTATCAAAGAAAAGCTGAGCTGATTTATTGTTCACAATGTATTATTATAAGACTAGCGACTAGAAAGCATTCAGGCTGATCTGGTCTACACAGTGCCTCCGCCTCACTGTGGTCTGGTAAGTGGGTTTATCAAATTCAGTATTCAGCACTATTTACAAAGCTACTGTAGCTTTTCCAACTTGGTGTGGCCATGTTTGTCATACAGAAGCAGACATGGTTTCATCTGAAGTGTGCGTAATGCTCCAGACCCCATAATATAACCAACACTGAGGAGAATCTCTATCTTACACCAAACACTTTTTAGATGAGAGGACATGCCAGCACGGCTTTACGGTCCTAACCGTAAACAACTACAAGACACACACACACACACACACACACACACACACACACACACACACACACACACACACACACACACACACACATACACACACACACATACACTCACACACACATGCCAATTAGAATGGTGAACAGGGAGCAGAGTGAGGAGAGGGCTGTTCCACACTTGTGTTTCTGAATAGTCCATGAGGAGAAAACCTACAGACAAACGAGCAGAAAAGGAGTGTAAACATCTGTGACTCTCACTTCACCTATTCTTTCTATTCTTCTGCTCTTTCTCACTCCGTCCCTCTGCCACTCCATGGACACGCCTCCCTTTGCCAATGGCAAAAGGATCCCTGAGAGAATGGATGATTGACAAATGTGCTTCGATAACAAGCACACACACACACACACACACACACACACACACACACACACACACACACACACACACACACACACACAGATAGACACTGTAAGGAAGCAAACATTCAAATTCAAGCAAACACAAGCAGACACACTTGCAAACCCACACAGATGATTGGCAGGCATGACATCAGTCCGTGACACTCCAATGACTTTCTGTCATGATGTTTGATTGGCAGCTGGTGGGTCCCCCCCCCCCCCCCCTTTCATGCATGTGCTCTCTAATTATGAAACAATGACAGGCAACGTCTGGTCAAAAGAGAGGGTTTTACCTAAAGAGCTTCAAAGAGCTTTGTGTTGCCTTCACCCAAATCCGACCATAGCGTTTGGTCGCTATGTAGCTGAAATGCTAGCTCATCGAAAGCGCTATAAAATAGATCAAATACTAGATGTGGAATTTCAACTTTGTGACGTCCCGGGGCTGTTTGAAGCTTCGACGGTTCATAACGTTGACGTTTGGATCGTAAATCCACATTAAAATGCTGGGTGAACTTGCATGATTAATGCTATTACATTGTCATCATATTAGTGGCATAAAATGGTCTTAAAATGACATTAATGTCTTTTATCGAAATCATTTGTGGGACAATAAATCTTCCAATAAAATGAGTTATTGTGACCGATCTATGCAATAGTCCACCTTCTCTTCCCCTCACTCTCTCTCTCAAATACACACACAGAGTCCTCAGTCTGCACCCACATGTATTTATATTATTCATTAAAGAAAGTTGATTTAATACAATAAAAGACTTATTTAATCCGATGAATCCCCTTATTCAAATTGTGGATTTTGTCTAAGGTTTTTTTTTTTTTTTTTAAGGTGATGACATTATAATATATGACAGCAGACAACAGGCTTTGAATGTAAACAAATACTACATTTGGTCCAGTCTTACTAGATAGTCAGCAGTGAGATGATCTAAGTCTAACAGAGGTGCTACATTAAGACCAGGAGAGAGAGAGGAAAGAGGCAAATATGTCAGAGAGCGTAATTACAGGAGTCAACGAGAGGTGAAGAAAGAGAATCAAAGCTCAAAGAAAACGACGGCGCTCTAATTGTAACCTTAACTTCCTGTGCTTTTTCTTATCCCATTCATACGGTTTCATACGGCGGCTGCGTTCTCCAATTTTGACGCTCTTTGAGTTTGAAGCAAAATACCTTCATGTATTTTCTTTTCATTTATTCGACGGTCAGTAAACATACATGCACAGAAAAACACAAGCGATATATACGCACACAGGGAAGGGAGGTGAGTACAGCCGTGCTTCGATTACAACCAAGCTGGCGAACATGCATTAATTACCATAGATTCTCACACCAATTGAAATCTGAAAATGAACAGCATGCACAGATACTTCACAACACACATGAACAATCGCGTAAACATGTCGCATGTGGCCCTCTTTGGTTTCTCAAAGACCTTTTACATTCCCAGTCTCACCTCATAGATTACCACATTTCTATTTGTACACACACCCCGTACTCTGAACCCACGCCGATGATGATCGTAGAGCGCTGAGCTGCGGCTGAAAGTGCGTGTGCATGTGTGAAAGATGCATATTCACGATGTTTGAATATCATCAACCTCAACGGGTCTGAGCCAAGAGAAAAGATACACAGATCAGAGAGAAAAGTGTCACACAACTGCAGACATTTTGGAAAGACACACACACACACACACACACACACACACACACACACACACACACACACACACACACACACACACAGTGTCTGAGAAAGATTCACAGCAACTGCGTGCCAGCTATATGACAACCATCTGACGGTGTGACCAATCATGTTTTATCACCACATGATTATTCATGACGGTAGGATGGTTACCAGCGTCCTCACACACACACACACACACACACACACACACACACACACACACACACACACACACACACACACACACACAGATGATTGGCATGACTGATTGGCAGGTGGCAGCAGTTCAGATGACAGAGTGAACGAGCAAGCTGTCCACTTTAAAGGGCATTTTAAACAAACTCTCACCGTCTGATTCTAATGTCACGCTACAGAGATTACATTCAACGTCTCCACGCTTCCAATCCCGCTCTCTTCATTAATGAGATTACCGTTTCATAAAGAGATGAACTTACTATCGACGTCGTAGTAATAGTGCCAATGTGTGTCTTTGCAGTTGGTGCATAGAAACAGAATGCAGAATGAGGTACATTTACATTCACTACAGTAGAAGCACACACCCCGGAGTAAGGTTGAGTATCCCATACCTCCTCTCCTCCAGACCATTAGGCCAATCAAAGCCGGCCTTAGATGAATGTGACAAATCAGCAGTGTGGCCTAGATTGAACTGTACTGAATAGCACCAATTTGCCTTCTCAGTCTACCTCCATTACACGCAATCAAATGCAGATAGGGAGCTGGAGCTGGAGGGAGCAGAGCAAACCAGAGAGGAAAAAAAATTTCAAATAGTGCAAAGATTATGGGGGTTGGGGGTGTGAAACGAGAGAGAAAGAGAGAGGTTACAGAAATATGGCTCGACAGAGAGAGAGAGGAGAGAAAGGGAGAGATTATCTCCGGGCTCTAATCAAGGCCCTCTTATGGTGATGAGAGATGGGGTGTAGAGGAAAGGTCTAAAATATCCTCGGGTGCATTATATGGTTTCTTAAGGCACTTAAGGCGAGGCGTGATGGGGGAATTACTGGTTAGTTGAAAGGATGGATGGAAGGATAGCTGCACAGAGGGAAGGCTCGGCTAGATTAAACTGGAGATATTCTCGAGTGTGCTGTATAGGCTGTCCGGGCCATAATAACACACGGTGGAGGAGAGACGGATGAACATGGAGAGAAGGGATTGGGCGTCACCTTCCCTGAACTCTGAAGCACTTAAAACATTGCTAAGAAGGTAAGACAGAGTGTGAAGGAGGTAAAAAAAAAGAAGGAAACATATCTTTAGGGGTGTCATTTATTGCCTCAGAGCTGTAATGGTGGAGGAGGAGAGGGAATGATTGAGATCCTCAGGTGTGTAATCTGTGCATTTATAGAAATACATCACATGGTGCCATAGATGGTCCGTTGGTTGTAAGTATACTTTGCATATCGGTCTATGCTAACTCCATAAAACATAAAGCACAAAGTATGAATGAGTCAAAATCCTGCTGCTCCGTCCTCGTCAGCTCTCTCTCTCCGGTAGTGACGACTTGCATATATCTTCATGATAAGTTGTGTGTTTATCATAGACCATATCATACTTAAAAGAACTTTTTGTCGGGTTGAGCTGAATTGTGGTTGACGTAAATGTTTTGAAATTGGATTACGTGACTAAGTGTGGAATGATTACCTTGAATTAAAGGGTCAGTTCATCAAATTCAGAAAAACAAATATTTTTACTTAATGAATTGGAGGTGAACAGGATTTAATTTGGGACGCTCCAGGCGGTGCAACATTTAATTCATAAAACATATATCTTAATAGAAAAAGTGTACCCGCAGTAATCCACAGACCTGTCTACAGGATGGATGGATTCACCGTTTGTTTTATTTTGTATCACTGATAGAAAACAGCACACACCATCTATCTATCCAGCCTCCCATCAATTATAACGGCTTAAGTATAAAGAGCAATGTACACTCAGCTGCATGACTAAGACATCATAACAGAAATACCTCTGCTCTCCATCAGAACACTTCTTACTGATGACTGAACCTCTAGAGTGAGAGAGAGGAGAACAAGGTGGAAAAGAGGTGAAGAAGTAGGAGGAGACTTTCAAAGCAAATAGCACAGAACCTATCAAGTACAATTAGTGCGTATTACTCTAATTACGTAATATTTCACTTTAAGTAACATGCAATTCAGAGATATAATCTTTGCGGTACAATCTTTGGAATCTGGAAGTGTTTTTCTGCATTCTGGTTCACACAGACTGCTTTTTGAATTCCCCAGAATCAAATTGCATGCGAGTGTTTTTCTTCGGATCTGAATCTATGTAATGGTCATGTGAAATCCCTTTTCAGAAACAACCTGATGTTAGGCAGCAATTAAGGTAGAAAGTACAAATCGTTCAGTGAAACACTTCGCCCCATTCATGCCGCGTGTCTACTTAAATGCCCCACTCACATTGGAAGATATAGTGTTTAAGTTAATCACATGAAATAGTTCTGACAGATAATTTGCAGCACCTCTTAAGGAAATTGGGGCACCGCTCTGAGAGTGGTCTTTGTGTGTCTGTGAACATGTGATAGTGTTTCATGAAGGGGGGGAAAAAGACCTCAGTGTTCATGTTGAAGGTGTCTTTCAGTCTGATGTAGTGTGAACACATGAGGTGAGCAGAGATGGCGATCATTTATACGCCCTTTTTGGCTGGAAAAAAACTCAAAAAGGTTTTTGTAGATGACGGACTCCATTATTTTGTGACTTTACACAAAGGCAGGATTCTTGTCATATACGCACACGTTATTGCAGCGATGCTGACGGTGACATCGGTGACAATGGGTCATCTGAAAATACAGTGATCATGCTGACATCAACTGAATTAAAGCTATGGTAGGTAACACTGGAGAAACCAGCGAGAGTAAGCTCCATTTAAACAACGATCCAACCAAAAAACAAAACAACAACGCTAGCTCCAAAACTTGCTAAACCTAGCGAGAGTTGAGAAGTGTGCATCACTGACAGCTCGTCCCTTCAGGCCTTTCTCCAAAGCACTCGCCCGACATTATCATTACGAATGTAAACAATGCTAATGGCTATTGTTAGCATTCACAGCTGTCAAGCTAGCAGCTTGTGGAGGACTCTGTTGACGCGTAATTAGTGGACGGACAGAGAGCGCGCAGGCAGCCAGTGGATCTGATTTATTGATTGCTGTCAATGTGAATTTCAACCTTTCATTTCAAGCCTTTAAGACTATATTTAAAAGAAAAATGATAAAGACAGCTTATAACAAACGCTGTATTTGAGACTATTGATTCCATATGACGCTCGACACAAACATCATCGCTGGAATAGCTGCTTTCCAGCTTACAAAATGACCCTCAAACACACTAAGAATAGTTTATGACATCACATGCAGGATTGATTAGGGATTTTAGCAGGTATTAGTATAAGTACTGTGTCGGCCATTTTGCATAAACAGTCCACACAAAAGGCATATGACCACTTATGCATGCTTAAGACCAACAGTTTAAAAAATAATCACACACACACACACACACACACACACACACAGACACACACACGGTTACTTACCTTAGCAGGCCAAAGCCTATTTTCTTGCTCTTCTTCTCCGTCTCCTCAGGCTCCTCTGCTTTCTTCTTGTCCTTCTCCTTTCCTTTGCCCTTATTCTTGTCCTTCTTCTTAGTTTTCGGTTTCTTTTTCTTGTCTTTTTTGCCTTTCTCTTCTATCCGATCCCCCAATCCCTGACGGGATGAACTACTCGCAGGAGTGTCCCGGCCTGAACTCTGCTCCGAACCATCATCTAGAGGGAATAGAAGAAGAGGACGAGAAAGATTGGGGATTAGAGGGAGTGGGGGGGGGGACAGTGTTTTATAGAGTAGCAAAAGTAAAAGTTAAAGAAAATGATTGCACTGTGCTGTGTCCACTTCCATCATTGTGATAGATTAAAATAAATAAAATCAATGTTTACACAATGATCAACATGAACAACTGTGGATGGAGGAATGACTTTAAGTTGATGTCATAGACTCTTTGTAAACTAGCATTACCAATGACATGAGATGTATCATTGAACCCTGATTAAAACAACACGGCGACCACATATCAGATACAGATGTGACACAAGCATGCACTCAAACAACAAGAAACACAACGCTGTACATATTCACAGCTGAAGAGCTAACAGACGCACACAGACGCACAGGCACATCATGTACAATGTTTAATGAACGTTTTCTCCTCAACACCTCCATGGCTGATTTATTAACGTTACAGTGACATAATTAGAAATAAGACAGAAAAGACGTTTGAATCGTAAACTTTGATGCCTCATTACTTCTTCTACAGATTGGAGGCCTGGTCTTGAATTACAATGATCACACTCACACACACACACACACACACACACACACACACACACACACACACACACACACACACACACACGGAGACCACTTGTCAGATTTTATAAGATAAACAAACCAAATTAGTTACTTCAATTGAGATTTAACCTTGTGTGGACATTCACTTCAGACTTAATTACAAAGGCTGTCTAACAACAGAATGGTATTGTAGTTGTGTGTGTGTGTGTGTGTGTGTGTGTGTGTGTGTGTGTGTTTGTCTGCAGACGCCCGGCTTCATGCTCGTGACAGACCTGGTTTGTTTTCCCTTAAGGAGTTCAAAACAGAAAATGAGCACAGCAGATATCCCTATAAGACTTTTCTTTTATGTTTGTTGTCAGTTAACTGTAGATACTGTTGGGTTGCAGCAACCTGTCAGTAGTAATTTCCAACGATAACAGAATCGATGCAGCCAACATTGATGCTGTGACATATTTTAACCATGCGCCTCATATTCTGTTTACGACTGATTGTCGGTACGGTGTGTGAAAAAGGAGACATAAGAGGTGTATATATATAAAATAAAGACAGAGAGAGTGACAGAAAGAGCCATTTAGCTCTATAATCCATCCCAGCTGACATGAGGCATCACAGCCGATGACTCAAAGCCTCTGTTGAGTCGTCCTCTTGACAACTAAATTCAGTGGAAACTGTGAAGCACTGCAGTTAGCTGGATTCACCTCAGGATCCCACACAATACATCAGCTCCTCACGAACCCCAGACTAAATACTCACTGTCACAATGTTAGCGATGGTTGCCTTCCTGATCACCAGTAGTCTACCACTCAGTCAAAAACTGACAAATTGTAGCTGAGAACCATTTACATTAGTACTGAAGTGAAGATACAATTCAAGCCCAAGCAAAGGTACAAGCAGAGAGACAGACAGACAGACAGACAGACAGACAGACAGACACAGACAGACAGACAGGGATCCTCAGGGCGCTTCAGAGAACTGTTTCCTGTCAATTAACAGCAGCTCTGGAAGTGCTGAACATTTAGGAGGACGGTGACAGATGCGGCCACTGTGTGTGTGTGTGTGTGTGTGTGTGGGGGTGTGTGTGTGTGTGTGTGCGTGTGTGTGTGCGTGTGGTGTTGACACGCCCTATTAGTCCTATCCTGTGTGAATGTAGTGATCTGAAACAGCCGACTCATTACTCTAGTGGTGACTGATAAGAGCTCGCTGCTAATAACACAGCTGGGAATTGAACCGCACCTCCCGGTGAAACAAAAAAAAAAACAAGAAGCTACCATTTAGCTCCTGGATAAATATTTAAAGCTAAAAGCCCAGATCTTGAATTCAATCAGGTATTGAAAGGCGTCGCTGCTGCTTAGCTTCATACGTGTTGACACTTTGAGTCATGGTGTTCTTCTGGCAATGCACGAGTCGTGCTTTGCTGGGAAACGTTCTGTGTTGTTCTTTACTAAACTAATCACAGTTGACAGCGGTCTTAAACTGCGCTGAGATCACTAGCGGCTTTTTTTGGAATAGTAGCCGAGGTTGTTATTGGGGAACACACTGAAAATAAGCAACGAGTATTCATCAATCGCCATGAGAGAAACATCCACGTCGAGGCACTAACGATGTATGTGATCATTGTATATGAGTTACACATGTTTGCATTGATTGTCAACAGAAAACAGGACTTCACTGATAGGGGTGTGGCCATAAGTGCAACATATTTAAAAGTTTCAGTGTGATTAAAACAGCTCTCATGCAGAATTAGGCAAATACGTTTCTCCTATGTTGGTAGAACTGACACCCTCCATCCCTTACCTTCATCTTCTTCAGGCGGCCCATCGTAGGACTTATCAATCGCTGCTCGGAAGCTCTCGTTGCAGCCTCTTCCTCTGACCATATTTGGGCGGGGTCGATGGAAGGGGAGGAGTTCGTTGTTTCTGTTAACCTCTGACATGGCCGTCTGGAGACTCTCCAAGGAGCTGGACTTTTTCAGGCCGAGGGTGGGGCCGAGTTCCACCGGAGTCGATGGAGCTGCTGGACACAGAGAGACGCAGACAGAGGGTGAGAGATACGCCTCTGTCAGGATGCTTTGCTTAGCTGCTGCTACAGGGGACTTGGTATGGTATGGTTTGGGGTTTTTGAGGATGATGATTATTATTCATATTTTATGGAACACAATTATAATTCAACTAAAATGTCCATGAATGAGTTACTGCTATCAAATATACTGCTGCAAACAAAAGACAAAGCACCTGTTCAGCATGCAGACTCCAGGTCTGATCAAATAGGTTTACCTTGCTGTGCTTTGCTCTGATTGGTTTAAAAAGCCTGTGGAGACACGGCTGAACTCTGGAGAGCAGAGCCAGGAAAAAAACAAAAAAAACAGTGATGCAGTTAACTATGCTGTCGTTGAGTTTGTGATGGATGTGAGGTCTGCTTCACTGTTACTCGTTCTCCATCCATCATCACAAGTACACCATGAGAGATATTACTGAGGGAGGGAGGGATCCAGCAGAAGGGATGAGAAGAAGCAATGGTGCAGGTATTCAAGGTAAAGAAGCAGCACAGTTCAACAGTACCTAAAGTCCACAAGTGGTGTAAAAAAACGTGCTCTGCTTTACGCAGACTATCTAGCGGTTAATGCCATCCCGCTGCAGAGACCACAGCTAATGACACGCCGAGTGCTGAAGTTGGATCAGGTTCAGCCTCAAGCCCACCGTGAGGCTTCCACCTCTTGTGAGGATTGCAGATTGAAAAACAAAAGAGGGAGCGGAGGTAAAGTGTGCTTCCAATTTGGTTTGTCACTGTGTGACACCTCAAACAGCGGAGACACTGATGGTGGGCAAGATGGGGAGAAAAAAGGGGGAGGGGAGGAGCAACGGCAGGAAGAGAGCAAATTAAGTTTCCTCAGGGGAATACCACGGTGGCAGAGAGGGAGACAGAGAAAAATGGGGAGGAAGGGAGAAAGGCTGGGCTCACTGCCAGCTCAAAATACTGGTAATCCTTATACACACACACACACACACACACACACACACACACACTTTGGATGCCTTGCTGGCTCTGGCTTGTCGATATGATGCCACTGTGATTCATGATAGCTAAACCTGCATCACTTTAGCTAATGATTCTCTATACATACAGCTCCTCTGTGTGTATGTGTGTGTGTGTGTGTGTGTGTGTGTGTGTGTGTGTGTGTATATGTGTGTGTGTGTGTGTGTGTGTGTGTATATGTGTGTGTTTTTTCTCAAAGCGTAGGAGATGAGAGGGCTGATGTGACTTCCACATCTATTTAAACAACCATTAACCAAACACACACACACACACACACACACACATATACATACAAAGAGTAGTACCGTGCATATAATGTATGGACATACATAATGTAAGTCTGCTGCTAGGAGAGGAGACAGACGAGGGCCGTGACATGTGACACTCCCATCCATAAACACAGTGTGCATGACGTTCAGATACATAATGGGCAGTAAACATAATACAGGTGCTGTGTGATGGATCTCAAACCTGAGTCTCGTCTCATTCTGGAGTTAACTGATACACATCTGAGGTTAAAGTTTTTTTATAAGTAGGTCAACGGGGTCTGGTGAGCTGTTTCATTTATGTCACAGCGTATTATAGGGTGTAAATAACTTCATTATAACATGCAATACATCTGCTTGGAAGCGTCAGTGTTTGTTATGACTACTGGTGACCGGCTTAATAACTTCCAGAAGCTTACCAGGACTGTGGCCATCAGCCTGAAGCAGGACGCAGCCAAAACGTGATTAGACGCTTGGCCAAAGAGACGCAGCGGGCTCTTCAATCTTAGAAGAACATGTAAACAAAAACTATTTTTAAAGAGACATGCCATATGCAAAAAAATAAACAGAAATAGCCTATTCTGGGGCTGAGAGTGGCGTGTATTCTAAATAGATGATCCGCTGTTTGAAAACTCTGAGGAGCGCGGATTAGAGCTGCCAGTAACATTTGAGCCGAGGCCACCAATAGCATGAACAAAGTCTACATTAATTGTCCAGGATTTTGTTTGATGTATTATTCCTTCTATTCACACTCTAATCAGAAAACTCTTTAAAGCCAACATGTTAGCAGTTGCCAACAACACTCTGAAAACAGAGGCAACCTCAAAGTTAAACCAGCCTCTGACGTTCCTATTTCAGTTACAATGAAGCCCTAATCCGGCACACTTAGGCTCCAAAGACATGCTTAGATTTGTCCGTGTTTAGTCACGCATTGCTTTCTGTAGATTAATACGTTCCGTATGAAAGTACGCGTGTGATGTTAGCCGTTCATGTTGGGTGTCAGCAGGCAGGGTCCAGGTTTGTGTTCCACTGGGGATCTAAGTTTGAGTCGGTTTAGGACGTCTAACACGCAGGAGAACACAGACTGTGACCCCTGAGTCCAAACGGGTCGGTTTGCAGCAGGACGAAATAAATACTATTATGAATAGCTTAGTGGTGTTGGGCTGTGTTATCAGGGAATGAACAGCACACACACACACACACACACACACACACACACACACACACACACACACACACTTGGTCTCTCTCTCTCTCTCACACACACACACACACACACACACACACACACACACACACACACACACACACACACACACAGTATTTTGCTGTGAGTAGCAGGATTTGTGTCATAAATGTAATTACTTCCGTCCAACTGTAAGATGATAGAATTAAGCTGCTTTTAGAGAGAGAGAGAGAGAGAGAGAGAGAGAGAGAGAGAGAGAGAGAGAGAGAGAGAGAGAGAGAGAGCGAGAGAGAGAGAGAGAGAGCGAGAGAGAGAGAGAGGATGACAAGCAAGACAAGAGTTTGAGGGAGAGGGTGTGAGAGTGGGGGGGTTGGCAGAGAAAAACAGACACCGTGAGAGGATGCTATAGAAAGAGAAACAAAGAGACTGAGAATGTGAGTGAAGGAGAGAGGATGGAGTGACAAATAGAGAAAGAGAGAAAGAGAGAGAGAGAGAGAGAGAGAGAGAGAGTGGGAGAGAAGAAATATAAAATGAAATACAAAACACAAAGAGAGAGAAACGCCAAGATATCCCAAGGCTATTTGGTTGGCAGGAAGGCAATGGGCTACTTTGAAAGTCAAAATTACACCAAGGAGCGGCTTGGCAGCAGGCTGCAGCAACAAAGCCAGCAGATTCGACTTCTTTCTAGTCCACCAAAGCACTCTTTAGAAGCTCTCATAAGGAGATGCAACTCAATTTCTGCTTTCTATTTCGACATCACACACACCCAGACCTTTGTTTGTGTTTTTTTCAGCGAGGAGAGAATTTGGCTTCTCTCAACCGTCCCGTCAGTGGAAGTTCCCCTCGCGCTCCAACCCAGTCGCTACAGCAGGATGTAGTGCGTGCAAGAAAACAGAATGTTGGACCCTTTCGTTTTATGCAATCAGGGAACGTTTCACAGGACATTTACTGAATTCTACACAACGTTATGTGTGCATCCATATGAGGTACACTGTGTGCACTAGTGAGAGTCTACGAGAGTGTGTTTGCATCTGCAGTGACACTTCCACGGCTGTGGAGGGAAGATCATTCCTGTGAGCAACAGTGTCTTGCATATTATGTGTGTGTGTGTGTGTGTGTGTGAGTGAGTGTGTGTGTGTGTGTGTGTGTCATGTGCTTCAATCTCCCAGCAGATGAAATGAGGTTTTGCTATCCCACAGGGCTCCATAATAATTGAACGGGCATCATAAACTGTGAAGTCATGTGACACCATCCTCAGCCTCATGTGAGTATTTACTTGCTCATCCGGACTTTAAGGTTTGCAGGTGCTGCTGCACTGAACAGCAACAAATACAAATAAATACTCAGAACATATCATGCAAATATCCAAACAAGGAACCGGTCCTGATTAAAACAGGAGTTAATGTGTCCTTTCTATGTCTTTCAGCCAGATAATGCATCTTAACCTGATATTCCAAGTACTATATTGATATTCTGATGCATGAGTTTTGTGGAGAAGCGATGTCATGATTCACTTCTCAACTGACACACAAAAGTTAGTCAATATATGCAAACTCCAGAAGTGTTTGTGGGAAATGA
>NW_027176274.1:5319566-5464566 GCF_023349555.1 Cebidichthys violaceus | reverse complement strand
CCTGTGCTTTCCTTTAAGATGAGAGTGTGTCCTCTCTAATTCTGATGTATTTCCCTGTCGTACCCTTGAGAACAAGCCCGTCCATGAGTGTCTTTACGAAGTAGCCATAGTCATCGCCCTTCTCTTCTCTTCTCTTCTCTCTCTCTATCTCCACTCTTTCTGCAAACCTTTCATTTGCACTTCCAGAAAATTAAGGAGATGTTTCTAGGAGGAGGAGTATAGGAGTCAAGTGTATAGGAGACAGAGAAGGCGGGAGGCAGGAGGAAATGTAAAAGCAACTGGAGAGGGGGAAGAAAAGAGGAGTGAACACGGTAAATAATGAAGTGACTCTGAACACAGAGGGGGGATGATGATGGGGGGGGGGGAGAGAACCAGCAGAGGTTGTTTTGATTGCTCACATCATTTATTTTTTTAAAGATAAAGAAATATATATATATATATTCTGTGTATGCTTTTTCTTTGTTCACACTTTCTTTGTACTATTTTATGAGAGTGGGGCCGGTCACATAATGCAATTCATTCAGCAACTTAGCACTAAAGCACATTCATACACTATCAACCTGAAGACACTGTGGTTGTGTGAAAGTGTACAATCTTACTTTCCCTATTTCAGTGGAACCACTTTCATTATTTCTGTTTCTTACTGATCCATTTCATTTTTTGTCTGGGACTTTCCTTTTGCTCTTCATCAGCCTTGTCTTATCTTTGGATAAGACCCTTTCCTTGAGAATTAGGCAGTCATTTGTAAATGTGTGTGTATGTGTGTGTGTGTGTGTGTGTGTGTGTGTGTGTGTGTGTGTGTGTGTGTGTGTGTGTGTGTGTGTGTGTGTGTGTGTGTGTGTTTCCGTGTCTCTCTTTGTCTTTGACACTGATGATGTGCCGTGTTAGAGTCAGGGTGTGTGTATTTGCCTTACCTGCAGAGTTCGCAGCCAGTGATCCAACGTTGCTCTCGTCTGCCACTGAAACAAAAGGGACACATGTTAACACACACACATACACTCTCACTCTCTCCATTGCTGTAAGGATTCCTCACATCTCTTCACTTCTGCATTTATAATTTCATGTGCCAGACTTGTCAAATGTGCAAATGTCAAACTGCTGTCCACGTGTCCCTTATCTCTCGAACTTCTGATCTCGTTGCATTCCTCCCTCCCTCTCCTCTCCTCTCCTCTCCTCTCCACTCCACTCCACTCCACTCCACTCCACTCCACTCCTCTCCTCTCCTCTCCTCTCCTCTCCCTCGATCCTTCTCTGTTTTTCTTCCTGTCTTGTTTTACGATGATGGCGGGGTGGCTGCTCTTTTCGCCTGTGATGTTAAGTCAGATTCACTGCTACCGAAGTCATTTCCCTTCCTCCCTTCTCTCTCACTTCATTTGTCATCCCCCCCTCTCCCTTCTTCCCTTTCTCTCCTTTAGCCACTCAATCTTTCCCTCTCACCTCCTGCCCTTTACCCTCACTTCTCTTCCCAATGTTTTCACTTTTCCTTCAGTTACACCGATGTCTCCTCCCTCTCTTCCTCCTTTGATCGCCGTTCTCACCATCATTGCTCCTTGTTAATCCTCCTTTCACTTTCTGCCTCTCCCACAGTCTCTCTTTTGCTTTTTCTAAAAGCCACAAAGGAGACCAATGCCAACAAGGAGCACATGGACTGGTAGCACTCAACTACACACACACACACACACACACACACACACACTCAGACCACAAAAACCAAGCAGCAACATGACTTCTCCCAGCAAATACTTGTCTAATGAAAACCAAGCCTAGAGTGTAATTCAAGCTACGTGTGTGTGTGTGTCTGACGGCATCTGTCTGCGGTGAATCAACAGGACTGCTTCAGCAGCCTGGTAGCTTGTGGATCACTATGTGTGTGTGTGTGTGTGTGTGTGTGTGTGTGTGTGTGTATGCCTACGTTAGCAGATCAGCAGATGCCACGTGTGTGACGCACACAGAGGCATGATATTAGGGAGGGCTACAAGCACACTAGGGCTGTCACTTTTTAAAAAAGATGAAGTTTGAACTAATGTAATTACTAGCACGAAATGTATTCTTATTAAATCAAATGAAACGTTCATAGCTTTTCCCCAAACTCAGTTAGAGAGCTGACGCTGTTCTGTTCACATTTGCTGTGAAAAACCATGAATAAAAAGCTAGAGACAGAGAGAGAGGGACAAACAGTGACAGAGGAGAAGGCAGAGAGGAAGAAATAAAGAGAGACAAAGACGGATACAGAGGGAAGAACCAGCGAGGGAGTCTTAAATTATTCTTAAATGTATAATTGGGCTGGAAATGAAATCAGGACAACTTAAATAAAAAATGAAATTAAGTAACTGGCCCACAAATTAAATGCTGACAATGCAATTCTCTTTTTTCAAACACAACAGCCGACACACACCCTTGGACTAATGCCAACAGCACTGAGTATCATATTTTCTCAAAATGTAGTTCTCATAATCGGCGGCTTGGTGGTGTAGCGGCCCTTAGCCCCCGTATTGCGGGGGCTAAGGGCCCGTTTGGAACCTGTGGCCGTTGAGAAAAGGCCCACCGTGAAGTCTCATCAATCAAAGGCGCCACGTTTTCTGATGGAGCCTTCATAATGAAAGTCAAAATAAAATGAGCTTTGGGTACTTTTTTTTTCAGCCAGGTGTAAACTTGTGACCACTTTCCGAGCTCCCAGCACTCTTGTCTTGTTTGTGCTGAACTTGGAGCTGACAGAGGGCAGGCTGGGAAACGAGAAGCACAGCTGAGGGGCTCTAAGAGGATTTCAGGCTGGTCCAAAGGGAAACGATTTGTCCCCAGAGATGTCAGGTCCTCCCCTCAAAACTGTTTCTGGATATGAAACATCATGTTAACCACAGATGAACGTTGCTGCTCTACTGTCAATAGAAAAACAAAAGAACGCGAGAGAGACGCTTGTTGCTAAGCTGTTATTACTGCTGCTTGACGGTTTGGCAATGAAAACACATCATGCCATTCGAGTAACCACAAATTAAATCCTAATTTGTTGGTCGCACATTTAGTAAAGTTCAAGTGTGTAAAATACAAAAGAGATGATGTACAGACACACAGCACAGACCGTCACTCTTATATTCATTGTTGTCTGTGCTATTCACACACACACACGCGCGCACGCGCATACACGCACGCGCGCGCGCACGCACACACACACACACACACACACACACACACACACACACACACACACACACACACACACACACACACACACACACACACACACACATGTCTGGCGGTGGAACCAGCTTGAGGAGGAGAACTGACATTTGAAACAATATGCTTTTGTTGTGCTGCACCACCCACTGTCATATTAAACAGATGTATGCATTAGCACACACACAACTACTCATACACTAAACATATTTCTAATGTTGACGTTTTTAATGTCACTGAGCCCTCGCGTCAGAGCATCAGTAATCGGAGAGCAGCAGGTGACAGAGCGGTTTAGAGAGGGAGGAGTCGGGTAACTGTCGCTGTAAAAAGGGTCACAGTTTGACTTCCCTACAGTAAAATCAGCGTCCTCCAGCCAGTGGAGCTGTGGCAGTCACAGAGACAACCAACTGCCTCTCCACTTTCAGAAATCAGGCAACAGGCATGAATGGTTCCCCACCTGCAGGCGTAGCTGTGTGCGCCGTATGTGTGTGGTCTTACACGTCTGCGGGGGGGGGGGGGGGGGCAGTCTGCATGCAGCCATGCACCGGCGGGGTTACATTTAAGTTTCTGTGAGGATAGGATGCATGCAGCCACCATGCAGAGCAGGTGAACAGAAAAGACTCCCCACCAGTGTGCTGCTGGTTCTGAGTCGTACCCAGGTCCATGCTCTTCGAGGCTTTCACGTGCTGGAACTGCCGCTGGCTCTGGTTCTGGGTCGGAGACTGGGGCTGGGCCGGGCTGGAGACGTGGCGGTTTTCTCTGAAACAGATCGAGCAGAGGGTTATTTGTAAAGCACTCTGCGCGGTGACTCACAATTAGAAAACAGACACAAGCACACACCTTTCCTGTAGATAGGAGTGTTGGGCAGAGCTGCTGAACTCCGCCTCGTGTCCATACAGCTCGCCCTCCTCTTCCTCGTCCATGTAGGAATAACTCCCATTGGTCGCTGAAAAGCAAAACAACACAAGTCTTCAGTGAGACGTGGTGACGTGACGCAGCAAACCGGGAACGTTTTTAATAACTGCGGTCGTCCTTTCTGGACCACAGCAGCCGGGATTTGCTTGAATTAATTTTGGTGACAGTAAATACCAATATTTCTCCAACAAGCGAAACCCATTTCTACACCGTCCATTCATATGCTAAGCATGTTTTTAACACCCAGCAAATCCCCACAATACAAAACAATACGCTTCCCTCTCAATCAGGCGTGACACTGATGAGCGCATTCAGTACGTCAGTCTTGTTTCTCCAGGTCAGGAGAACTTCTCTGTCTTTGTTTTCACGCAGCGGGTTGTTACCAGAGTTTTAGTAGAAGTTATGATTCCCCAAAAAATTCCACAATTCTCAATACCCAATTTGATACCATGGTAAAAAACTATTTAATTCCCTCTTTGTTATGTATTTTATCTTGCTGTGGAAACATAACAACTGTATTTATCCATTTTACTTCATGACAATATTATAATTCACCTCATTTATAAAGAATAGAGCTTGAACGTATCATAATGTAACTCAATGCACCCGCTACCGTCAGCTGTGAGCTCCTATCTATGGCCAAAGTCAAACTGTGCTGAAGAGCAGAGCGGTTACAGCGCACGCCATACGGTCGCATGAGCCTCCCAACAGAGAATCTACAGTCCAAGTCATTTCAACCGTTTGCTGCATTCCCCGTCTCTCATTCCCCGTCTCTCTGCACCATCGCTATCAAATAAAGACATTAAATGCCCGAAAAATAATCTTAAAAGAAAGAAAAGAAAGAAACTACCTCTCCCGTCCATTTCAACACAGATGTGTGGTTCACATTGTAGCATTATCGGGATGATTAACTGCGTCTTAATCACATTTTCAGACTGTCGGCATCAACTTCGTACTAAAGCGATGACTCTCGTCACATCCCGAGTATCTCATTTAGCAAAGACAAAGATAACAGGGTGGAGACGTCAGCAATAGGTAACAATTCCCTGTTATTCTATAGAGGAAGTAACAGTTCAGATTAAATAAAAAAGGATAGAGCCATTCTGGCCAATCCAAAAGCAGTTGGCCAGCTCTCTGACAAACAAAAGTGTCTGCTGGAGCGCTTCACAGGACTGAGGCTGAGCATATGGATGAAGAAAAGCGGCAGCAGTGTGTTTCGAGTGAGGATGTGTTTCAAAAAAGGGGGGGGGGTTTAAACCTCAACTATTTCCAGAGCTTCACTGACAAAAGGTCTTGAGAATAAAAAGTAGAGAAAGAGAGGGTAAGATGGACGGAGCGATAAGCAGTCGGCTGAGGATGAAAGGCAGCAGTATAGCTGCAGATGTAGCTCAGAGATACGGCTTGATAAACGAGTCTATGACAACCTGATACGCAGACACACAATCCAACCCAAGCACAATTTGCATACAGTCATCACTTCTAGAGTGCATAGCTGCCACACAACACATGCTCGCCTTTTCGTTTTTTGGGGGGGGGGTTTTGCCCGAGCAGTGTGTCCTTTATGTGCTTGCATCGGCACGAGCGACTGAAAGTGAAGACGGCGGAGCTGGAGAGGAAAACAGCCGCGTCTGAAGATATCGCTTCCTCTCATCTCTCCCTCTCTCTCTCTCTCTCTCTCTACACTAATCACCTGCTTTATTTTTCTTCTGGTCCCATTCTTGCAATCTGATATTTTGGCTGTCATTTATCTCTCCTTTCAGATCTCTCATAAATCATTTTATCTCCCACTCAGTTTCCAGCCTTTTCTTTTTTTTCTTCTTCTAAACTTCCTCCCTCCTCCTCACTGCAGGCACCTTAATCAGCGGAACTGTCAAAAACACATTCTTCTTTCACCTCACTCTCACTCTCACTCACACACACACACACACACACACACACACACACACACACACACACACACACACACACACACAAATCTGTTCTCACTGACTCCCACTCTTTGAAGTGAAAAAGGCATTTGTTGTGTGGATAGTAGATCAATAGCAGTTTGCTCCAATAGCAGATATATGAATCCTCATTTTTTTTTGCACTCAACTTTTTCTTCCTTCCATCTGTATCAGTCTCTCTCTCTCTCTCTCTCTCTTACTCCCTATCTCCTCCATACTATGTCCTTCCTCTATGTGTCAACACACATGAATCCTAGGGCCTAGGATAATTCCTTTTACATAATTAAATCTTTAAAAAAAGGCCTGTATTATTAAAGATAATCTAACTTCCTGTTCAGAGTCAAGTCAATTTGAAAAACAGTAATCTTACATCAACAATCCAAGACAGAATAATGAACTGACTGAGACCTTTAATCCTCCCTTCTTCACTGAAACAGATATTAATTTTTGATTGATTGATTTTTTTCTATAGTTACTATAGCTTCATGATCACAGGACTTTTAGCAAATGAAACATGTTTTGCCACGTGAATCGCATCACTGCTGTACATCATTTTGTAGCCATTTATTACTGAACTTTCATCAAAAGGATTTGTAACAGAGACAGATTAAAAGAGGAATGGTCTAAATTGATAGAGAGGCTCAGACATCACAGTACAAAAAAAGGCCATTTAAGGGCAGTGCGACGGGTGTTGGACGGTTCAAACATACACAAGACTTTCACTCAGGAGACCTCTGTTCATATCCTGTGTGAAACCAAAGGTCAATGCTGACTTTACGCTTGTTATGTAACAGTACGTATGTAGCCTCACCACTTATTTCACACTGTTACCCATGTGACGTTGTGCACTGGTGAAATGGATATCCTGAGGATTGTTCTCTTCAATGGGTCCTAATAGATCCTACATGTCCCACAATGCACTTTTCCTGCCTGCTAATAAATGTGTTCCAAACTCTACATCTCAGGTAGAGTGGTGTCCCAGCTCAAGCAGATATTAGAGATATTATACATGTGTAGCACCAGTTATGATGAGTAAACTCATTCAACTGCTGATGTGTAAAAAGTGCTCCTTCATTGAAGATACATGCGCTCTTATTAAATAAGGACACTCTGGGTTTACAACACAAAATCAATGTGCTTCACTGACAAAATTGGGGAAGATGGAATAATATTTGAAGCTAGAACTGTATTGTATTTTTGTTCATCCCATCAAGCAGATTAACTCTCCAGAGACAGAGGGGGGGGGGGGGGGGGGGTACAAAGGGACAAAGTGCTGAGAAAAGGGAAAAGTGAGCGAGAGGAAGAATCCCGCCAGCAGACGGAATGAGATGCAGCAATGGATAAGAGATAAAGAGGCTGATCTATAAATGCAAAAATAACACATCTGCATAAATACATATTGTAGGGAATCATTAAACTCAATTTATTCTTCTGCAAAAGCAAGAAAATCATTTCTTCGTTTTCATTTGGACTCCGGTGCCAAATAAAATGGATTCACTGTGTGAAATAGTTCATTAGGAGAATAAAATACTGGCAAGTGCTCAAACCGATAACATCCGCACCGCAACAACTCACAGAGCCTGAGAAATGTGCTTACTGTATGACACACACACACACACACACACACACACACACACACACACGCACACACACACACACACACACACACACACACACACATACGTGTGTGTATGTAAATCACACCGTGGCCGAGGTGAATTTGAACAGCAAAGTGTATTCAAGGTCAGAGCTGTTTACCAGATTCAGAGTACACACACAAAAACAACACTGTTTGATACTGGCCAACAATCCCTGAACCAACACCAACACCAACACACACACACACACACACACACACACACACACACACACACACACACGGCAGCCATCAACTCATTTCCAAACTGGCTGAGATATAATTTGGAAACAAATATGCACAAATACACACACTTTTTAAGCAAACCGGAACACATACAGGAAGATACAAACAGGGAGGATAACACAAGCACGTATAGAGCCAGCTAACACACACACACACATACACACACACACACACACACACACACACACACACACACACACACACACAAGCACATACAGATGATATAGGAGCGGGAACGGATTGAGTTAGCAAGAAAGAGCTATATGAAGCAGGAACAAAAATAACTCTTCATAACAGGCCAAACCGAGCAATAACTAACAAACAGAAGAACCTTGAGAAAGATGAGAGAGAACCAGGAGCAGGGAGAGAGAGCTAGGAAAGGAAATGAAAGGGAAAATAAGGGCAAAATCATCTCTAATGAAGGTTGCCGTGTAGATGGCGATCGTATCTGTTTTGTTTGCGTTTGTTTTTAGTTTGTTTTATCTTGCAGACATTGTTTGTTTTTCATGATTATAAAACTTATTCAGTGAACTTATTGCAAATGATATGCCCACCTTTGATGCTGCTTCAATGGCAAAAAACAACAACAACAGAAACACACAATAATAGAAAAGTGAATCATGTTCAGGTTAAATCAGATATGGAGCAGGGTCACAATCAGCTGGATTCAACTTACAGCTTTTAAAAATGTAGGGAACGGTTTTATGGGGGGGGGTCTGTGTAGCTTTTCTTCACTGTAACACGTGTGTGTGTGTGTGTGTGTGTGTGTGTGTGTGTGTGTGTGTGTGTGTGTGTGTGTGTGTGTGTGTGTGTGTCTGCATGGGGGTGAAAATGTATCAGAAACAAGCAATTAGTGGTGAGGTAAAAGTACTTGGGGTATATTTTTGTGGTATAAATGGTTTAATTAGAGAGAGAGAGAGAGAGAGACACAGAGAGAGAGAGAAACAGAGAGAGAGAGAGAGAGAGAGAGAGAGAGAGAGAGAGAGAGAGAGAGAGAGAGAGACAGAGAGAGAGAGACAGAGACAGAGAGAGAGACAGAGACAGAGACAGAGAGAGAGACAGAGAGAGAGAGAGAGAGAGAGAGAGAGAAAGAGAGGGAGAAAGAGAAAGAGAGAGAGAGAGGACAGGGCAAGAAAAGCATTGACCCTTAACTGATGCTGTATGTAAACGTCATGTCTGCCTGATGAGGAGAACTCCACTCACCATTAGCTGCATAGAGAGTGTTGTTCACCATGGGAGAGTGACTGGGGCCGTTGGTCAAGTGACTGGGGCCGTTGGTCAGGCCGTTCACTGGACCCACCAGGCCCGACAGACCAGAGGAGCTGTCAAATGAGCGATCGGGTGAAGCCCCGTGTTGATCCTGAAACAGGGAGGACACAAACACTAAGTACAATCAAAACGCATCTCATACAGACAGACAGTGGTCAGGGATGGCTACCGACGATCCCACCTCTAAACGCAGCCGCAATTATTCCACTAAAAACCTGAATTGACATCGTACCGACATTAAGGTTCCCTTTAATTCATTGTGTTTCTATGTACTCGTCTGGTCTGTGGATTGCATTTAAACGGAGCGATGAGCACGAGGAGTGAGCGAGGGCTCTGTAGCCGTCTATTCAAACACAATTAGATGTCGAAGAGGCAGATTAAAGAGGAGAACCAGGGAGACATTTAAGAGACAGTGGAGGACCAAGGTGAAGGAGGGGAACCCATTTCCCACGGCCCATCGGCTTGTGTAACTGTCTTTAACGCTGCTCACTGTGTGTGTGGCAACGACACTCATACCGACACCGAGCACCTCCGAGGGCCCTGTGATAATGTGTTGATGGCTCTCTTTGTGCATGTATTATCTTTTCTGAATTTAATTTGCATTTATTTGTCTTCTGTGTGTAGAAAACTGTACGATCTCATTAACATGCATCCATATGTATGTAGACTGTGTGTGGTTCAGTGTACTCTTTGTATCTGCCTGTCTGTATATAGACTCAGCCCTCCACTCAAACAACAAAGACGACAGAACGGTGCAGTGTGGGTAATAAATCCCCTCCTGTCATCTTCCTCTTGACCCCCCCCCCACCGAGCACGAGCTCCTGCCTTCCGCCCGGCTTCTCCCCACATCCATCGCCCCCCCCCCCCTATTAGCCCGTGACATAGTGCAATCAGATTACTCTCAAAAACACAAACATTGTTTTAAGATACAGTCAAACATGTCAGGAACATTTCTGCAATACATTAATTACCCTGAAGCCGTCTTTTACTGTTTGGTTGTTTTGACTTCAAATAAAGCTTCAGTTGGACGCCTGGCAAACATTACATGTGGTATATATTTTCTATGTAACGATGTCAACCTCTTAAAATCTAAATAATTAATAAATCTAATCAATCAAATGAACAAACTGAATAGTTAAATATACAGTGTAGTAAATACAGCCTTTAATGTGATATAAATCAGTTATGTAGAATATACAGGTAAATACTTTATTAGAAATGCAGGTATTGCGACGACCAAAGCGCTGGTGAACCTGTGTGGAGCCGTACTTAGCACAGATAAAGGGGGTGTTTGGATAGTTACTGAATGAAAAGAGCAGCTGCCTAAAGTGAGAGATTAGAGCGAGCTGGCTGGGGATGAATACAGTGAGAAGAACTGAGTGAGCGAAAGAGCAAAGGACACAGAGGAGAACAAGAAGAAGAAGAAAAGATCAGAGGGGGGGAAAGAAAAGTAGAGTGGTCCACTTCTGAAATGTTAAAAGCATCAATACTGAAGCCCCAAAAGGCTTTTAAGGTACAGTCTCTTATCTATCTGCCTTTATCTTCCTCTCTTGTTATCCTTTCTTTTCCACTCTTCAGAAAAAGAGAGGGAAACATGGATGCAACTCTTTGATGTTGCTAACAGCTTTCACCATCAAGCTATTGACAGGGGATGCCCTGCAAGCCCAAGCACACCGCTAAATGCACAAATACGCTCGGTATTATTAGGCATAATTACCTGAAACTAATGCAGTTCAATACAACAACCTCACAATGAGTCCTGCCCTCATGACGGTAATCACGCTGAGTTTTTAAAGAGGCTGCAGCTCGCGGTGCTATTCAACTCCAGCGCTTTATACTAAAAGGCATTGCTACTTTTTTGCCCGTCCCATTAATGTCAATGAAAGGCAGTTACAGTAATTACATTCTTAGAAATGAGGGTTCTTAACGGCTTCTTCCTTTAGGGCTGAGGTTCTAACCACAACCATTGGCCTCTGATCAACCTTTTTTGTAGAAAGGGGTTTTCAAGGGTTCTTGAGGGTTCCATGAAATAACACTTTTCACCCAAAGCACCTTTTATGGAAGAAGAAGTTATGTAAGTGTAGGTGTTAAGGGGGACGTGCATAACCCGGCCCACAAAAACTGTGATTGTGAACCATGATTGTTGTGGGTTGTACTGCACCACCACATCAGCCTGGTCCTTTCAGGGTTCTAGATGAAACCCCGGGGATATAAAAAGGTTCTTAACAGAACTATCTGGGTGGGTTCTAGATGAAACCCTGGGGATATAAAAAGGTTCTTAACAGAACTATTTGGGTGGGTTCTAGATGAAACCCATGGAATATAAAAAGGTTCTTAACAGAACTATCTGGGTGGGTTCTAGATGAAACCCTGGGGATATAAAAAAGGTTCTTAACAGAACTATCTGGGTGGGTTGTATATTAAACCCTGGGGATATAAAAAGGTTCTTAACAGAACTATCTGGGTGGGTTCTAGATGAAACCCTGGGGATATAAAAAGGTTCTTAACAGAACTATCTGGGTGGGTTGTACATTAAACCCTGGGGATATAAAAGGGATCTTGGCAGAACCCCCTGGGTGGGTTCTTGTTAGCACCCTTGGCAGGTGGAATGGTTGTGGATTGAACCTCCAGCGAGGTTCTGGGTGAAACCACTAGACCAGAGAAGGGTTCTCTGCTGAACCTCTCATAGGGGGTTCTGCTTGGAACCTTTTCAAGATTAAGAGTATGAGTATAACCGTTTACGTTGGGTTGTAGGTCGAACCCTCTGAAACGGTTCCATGTGGAACCTTTCAGAATTCTCTACCAGGAGCCAAAAAGGGTTCCCCTTTGAGGGCAACCCAAAGAACCCTTCATAGTTCTAGTCATCACCTTTATCTTTAACCCTTTAGAAACCACGCTGGCACAGAAATGTGTTCCACGTGGTCCATTTAGTCTGTTGTATATCCTCTGTGATTTGGGTTTGGGTTCTTGTGGGCTAAGTAAGAGAACACTGTTTGTTGTTGAGTGTCGGTGGTGCTTGTGTGTGAGCATATCATGCAGGCTGATTAGAGAATGCAGCTTTTTTTTCCCACCACCAGTCGGCCATGCGAAGGGATTCACACTTGAGCCAACAGCCCTGCTTTGTTTGTGCAAAGGTTTGTACAAACATTCTACCGAGCCGCGTAGAAGGCATCCGCTGAAAAGCAGCCGAGGTGAAAAGAATCTTTTTTTAAACTTAGAAAGAAGGAGACACAGCCGAGTGAAGAACACTCTGTATCGCACACACACACACACACACACACACACACACACACACACACACACACACACACACACACAAAGAAACAGAACATCTGAATAGCTGAAGTGTAAATGCTCTTTCGCTGCTGCTAGTAAGAGAAGGGAGACTAGTGTCAAGTATGTGAAGAATGAAAGGAAGGGCTAAAAGTCAGAGGCAGGAGACTGCAAAGAAAAAAAAAGATGCTTTAGTCAAAGCCAAGAGAGGGGATAGGAGATACAGAATGGAGATAAAAGAAGCACGCATGTTTGTTTTGGTCTTGGTGAAGTGAGAGACGCATGCATGTGCGCTCATTCTCACAGCGGGCGTCCTAGCCTGGATTCTGACATTGAAGTCTGTTAAGGATGCATTTAATGTGTTTTATCTTTAGGCATCCATTAAAACTGCTCAGCACCATTTTGCTTTGTGTCTATAATCACAAGCGGAGCCACTTGTGATTATAGCGATCATTGACATATAAAACAGACCAGAAGAGATTTCATGAATTTTACTCAGTCTACGACAGCAAACTGGAGCTCAACAATTTTAAATCAACAAAATGTTTGTCCAGATTAGTTTTAAGTGGATTGAGTGACTTTTGGAAAGCTGTCTGTTGCATCCCACTGATGGCAGCGTGTGCTTTCTTTGTTACTCTTTTTTCACAACAGGGCTAAGAAGAGCTGCAACACTTACAACTAACTGATGAGCTGATCGACGGAACAATAATCAACAATTATTTTTAATAATCGATGATTGTTAAAGTAAGTTGTCATGCAACGATAAAGTTACCCAACGCCGCTCCTCGTATGTAAGTTAGTGTGTGTGTGTGTGTGTGTGTGCGTGTGTGTGTGTGTACCTTCAGAGCCCTCAGCACCACTAGTTGGATCGTCCCTCTTACGTTCCCTTCCTGTGACATCGAGCGGCGGAGCGTCTCCATGGCCACATGATTGGACCTTCCCATGAGCGACTCTCCGTTTACCGCCACCATCTGGTCATTGACTCGCAGACGGCCATCCTGTGAAGCACAAACACACACATCAGTTGGATTCTGACATTTTGTGCACTGAAGTCTACGCATGAAAGTCTATGGTACATTTTAAGAACCATGGAACCTCGTGTGCCTCTGTATGGAAGCGCTTCATTCATGTTTCTTTGTGCTATTTTTTCTCTCTTTGTAACAATGGGACTGATGATCATAATGGGAATAATCACTGAGCTATTGATGGAGAGCCACTGTACACACACACACACACACACACACAATCATCTGTATCTTTCACTGGGCATCTCTCTGAAGTCATTATACACACAACTGAATCACACACACACACGTCTGACTCCACACAACCACACACACACACACACACACACACACACACACACACACACACACACACACACACACACACACACAGAGACAGAGACTACCATCAGCTCCATCTGTCTAACTTCCCTGGTGTGTCATTTACAACGTCTCTACAGCAGACCTGTTTCCATCTATTCCTGTGTGTGTGTGTGTGTGTGTGTGTGTGTGTGTGTGTGTGTGTGTGTGTGTGTGTGTGTGTGTGTGTGTGTGTGTCTGTCCGTCTCTCTGCTGTCTATGACATGTCAAGTGTGTCCTGGTGAGCCAGAGGTCAGAGGTTAACAGAACAGGAGCACATGGCAGTAGAGGTGTCCCCAGAGGACCGTCTCATAAATACTGAGTTCCGTTCTGACGTTCGTTGTCATTTTCCACACGGCTTGACTTTCTATTCATGGACGAGGTGAACTCTCTTAGACTCTGTTCTGACACTCTATTGACTCCCTCTGCAGAAACTGTGGTCTCTTCACCAAAGGGAAGTCAGGTAACTGCAGGTGAAGCTTACATTCATTTCCAAATGTACCACTTATTATTTCCCCACAGTTTGTCTTCATTTATGGCTCATTCGGGTGTGTATGGGACTATTATGTCACCTTGTACGCCGCCCCTCCGTGTATAATGGACTTGATGAAGATGCCCAGGTCCTCTCCGGTCTCCCTGGACTTGTTTCCCTTGAGGCTGATGCCCAGGCCCGCCGAGCCGGTGTCGTTGAGGGGCACCTCGAACATGAGCTGCTCCTTCCCCTTCTCCGGAACGAAGCCCGTCACCCGGGACAGCTCATCCTTCTGGGAGGTAGAAGAGGAGAGACATCGATGAGGAAGAGAGAAGGGTGGGAACAGGGTGAGGGTGAGGAGGCCGAGGTCAGCTCATTGGGCATGAATAGTTCCCAAAAGCTAAACTAAAAGCTTTTTTTTTTCCATTTGAGAGAAACCATCACAAGGAGCTTTTCAGCTAAATTTCTCTCCGAGTGAAAAATTGTGGCCAGAGTCTATTTAAAAAAAAATGCCATTTGGACTGCTATAAACACATCTTTTTTTTCTATTTTCAGCTCTGCAATATCAATAAAATGACCTGTGTATTTTACCGAGGTAATTGGAGAAAACGGCGAACACAAGAGAGCCAGAAAGCCAGAAAGCTAGTGAGAGCAGAGGGGATACTGAGAGGAGAGAACGATTGCACGACAGACAGAGAAACAGCAACGAAAGACACTCAAAAATCACTAACACAATCCTAGGAAGATGCTGAAAAAAACCCTACATATCATCAACACGGAGGTTTAGCAGTAATGACATCTGACGATGAAGTCTGAGACAGAGTTTGTCAGAAAAATATATCGAAAACGAAGAAAACAAGTGAATCCCTCCAGATGAAAGAGTGCGTTTGAAGCCTGTGACGGCTCAGTGGGAGGGGTAGCACTGCTGCACTACATGTGAATTATACTGAAATGTAATGACAAGTAAAAAAAAAAAAACACTATTCTATTCCAAACACTGATCAAATGTATGCTTATGAGTAGTTCAGTCAATGTTTCTAAAGTATTATCTAGTCTCACTATTTGAAGAGTGAAACAAACTGAACAGTTGATCAGGAAGGAAATGACAAAGAGAAAGTGAGCTTTACAAGAGCCTATGATCTGAAAAACACCGCTGTGGTTAACAAGGATGTATCATAGTCTCACTGTGTCCTCAGCCACAACGCAGAAACATTGCAAGATTTGGCAAAATCCAACGATTTATGAAAATTGTAATGCCTTTCAAACGTTCAGATATACAGCATGGGGAGGGAGTGTAGAGGATAATTACTAGACTGGGCTGCACAGCATCCAGACGTGTTTCCTGACACATACACAACACTGATGACATACTTTATAGATGGATGGAGGGAGACTATGTTCACTGGCTCTATGAAGCCTAATGGTGTGTTCACATCAAACCCGATGCAAACTTATTTGTGTGGTGGTCCCCGATGAAAAGATGAAACGTGTTGGAAATAGAACTTTTTCAACTTTCGTGCTGTGTCACTAAATCATGAATTCAAACTTTGTTTCCAATTTGGCATACTTTCGATCCATTTATTACAGTGAAATCAAAGCAATGTTGTGTTCATACCACTGTAGTGAACCTCCAGATGATGTGATGGACCCAGACATCACGGCGTTTGGTTTTATGACGTATCTGAGACTTTCCACATTTTCAAAGCAGCAATGCGGCTTATTTTGGCCATGGCTGATGAAACATTGTTGGTAACGTTGGAGATAAAGCTCCTCCTCCTCCTCTCGGCGATTTTAGCACGAGTGGCGCCAATAAACAAAAATCCCTGAACCGTAAAACTTGTGCAATCCGTAAGCTTTAATAATGTGTGTTGCTTGTACGACTGTACACCGAATATATATTTGCTAAGTTTAAATTTTCACGTCAACATTTTCGTGGTTATATTATTGTGTTTGTCCTTGCAATCAAATTTCAGTCTATATGTTAATGCCAGTTACTGTCTATCTGCATGTTTGTTTTTGTCAGAAATAATTGCATGTACTTATGGCCAAAAGTCTGTCTGCTGCCAAGCTTTAGTCTGCATGTGCCTGTCTATGTACTGTATATGCATGAATTCAGTCTGAGCGTGTGTGTGTGTGTGTGTGTGTGTGTGTGTGTGTGTGTGTGTGTGTGTGTGTGTGTGTGTGTGTGTGCGTTTGTGTGGGTCAGCAGTGTCAGGTTTAGACAGTGTTTGTCTGTGGGGATTGTAGGTTTAACAGCGTTAAGCCGACACAAAGTCCTCTACTCTGCAGAAAACTGTTTTCCCTGCTGGAAAACTCCCGTCATCAGACTGACTGTCCAGACCTGATAGGAAGCTCCACAACCTTGGAGAGAACTCTGAAACAGCCAGAAGAGAAACGTTAGCTACTTTCAGCGCATAATTACACTGAGTATTTTTTGTGTCCGAAGTAATGTTCATGATTTAGCAACTCCTCCGGTTTTTTTTCCGCCATCTCTACATTCGTTGTTTATCTGATTGAACGTCCCTGCTTTGGTAATTTATGATGTATTTTTTTTCCCGCACTCAGCGTGGGACAGAACCGACGCCAGAATGAATGAAGAACAGAGGACGGGTGAAGCGGGAAAGTTTGAAGCAGCAGTTCTCAGCTTGGGGGTCAGGACCACCCACAGGGCCGCGAGATGTTTTATGGAATCTGACAATAATATGCAAATGTATGTAAAACATTTTTATCTGGGTGATGAATTCAATTTGCCTGTAAAACAATGAATAAGCACTGCCTCTGGGCTTCCTCCCATAATTTACCTGACGATGAAAAAAAATCATGGTGTGGCGTCAAACCTGTTCTGTGGGTCGAGAACAAAATTAACTGAAATTGCTTTAAAAAAAAAAAAAAATCATATGTCGGGGGGGGGGGGCACAAACAAAATGTAAGTGCACAATGTAATTTCATGGAACATTTCCATTGTATCAGCCTCATTGCTATGATAGGTGGTTACATCTGTGTGTAATGCTGAGATAATAAACAATGAGTGTGCGCTCATGTGTGCGTTTTCTGTCTGCTGCCGTAAAAAGGTGTTTGTATCTTTGCACCGTGAACTCCATCAAATCCACCCAGTCATAGTGTTTGCATAGATGAACCTGGTCGTGCTGGTCGTTTAACATTTAAATGGGTTGCCACAATGATGGATCAACAGGAGGACACGCTATTAAACAGACAGCTCAGTGTCTGTCGGCGTGTGTGAAGGAGAATGGGTGTTGTTTTATTCAACTGAGCCAGAGAAACGTGTGTGGGAGCAAGATGGAAAGACACATTATGTTAAAATGAGCGAGGGCATTCAACTAAAACTGACGGAAAAAATGTCCTTAACTCACCCCTAAAGGGTGAGGCGGAGAGAGAAAGAGAGAACGATTTAAAAAAAAAAAAGAAGATAAAATGAGGGAGGAGATGAGAAGAATGATGATCATGATCTTACTAATCGTTTGTGTGAGTATAAATAGTATTATTTGTGTGTAAGGACACCTGCTTTCAGCAACACGGTCTTTTAATGAGAGTCACTCGCAGGTGCCCCTCAACCCAGCCATGCAGAGAAACTGGGTTTGTGTGGAAAGCCCCATGCTGTGGAAATGACTGCCCAAGGATCCATTTTACAAGGCCAAACAGAAGCCGCTGTGCTACTGTATGGCAGTAGGTGTGATAACACACACACACACACACACACACACACACACACACACACACACACACACACACACACACACACACACACACACACACACACACAAATGGCTGAGGTAAGTACTCCCAGGGACGAAACCTGACATAATGGTCTCTGCTTTTGATTTATGAAAATAACTGCCCCATCACCGACTACTCACGATGGGACCCCGTTGTCCAATCCCTACACCCTCCTCTCCCACTGCCCCCTCATGGCCAGTATAAAGGCTGTAGCGGGAAACCAACCGGCCACGAGCTGGAGCTTGTACAAGTCTACAGAGCAAGTAAGAGGACGAGACAAAAACTAAAATAAGAGGGAGAGAGGTGCCGAACACAGTGGCTGTCAGGGCTCACATTAATGTCAATGGGGGAAACAATACAGTGTGGGGGACCAGTGTCTGTATCGGAGGATACAAAGAGTAAAACAGGCGGGAGCTGTATGGAGAGATACAGATACAGTACTGTATAATCGGACTTGTTTGTATCTACGGTCTCTTGAAGTTCAGCACTAACGCTGTGAGTGGACAACCTTTCCTGGAGCCGCATACTAGAGGTCCACGCGTGCGGGGCAAAGCCGGTCTGCAAGTCCGGTGAAATCCACAGCAGATGTTGGCGGCGCAGGCTTCGCCGTCCAAGGCTAAAAGTGGTCACGGGCGGTCGCCATATAATAAGGGGTCATGGAGCGCGCTGGGCAGCCTTCTGTTCATGTGCCGAAGCTCCCCACATGAACATCGCATTGTGTCTTGCCAACAGTTTGCAAATCATGGCTGTTTGTCTTCTACACGGTGGGACATTAAAGGGGAATGTTTTACAGAGAATGTCCGTCTGGACCGAGATATTCTTTGATGAAATTTGATTGGAACTGGTGTGTGTGTGTGTGTGTGTGTGTGTGTGTGTGTGTGTGTGTGTGTGTGTGTGTGTGTGTGTGTGTGTGTGTGTGTGTGTGTGTGTGGGCCACCAATCACCCCACAGTCCTGGCTCCACACATTAACGTTTCAACTGTTGAAGAGCTAGAGTCAAAATCTATGTTTTATCTATATTCACAGAGCAATGGCAACTGTTATCTGACTGTTTTGTTTAGGTCAGCCAGTATAACTCTGTCTTCTAGCTCTTACACTTAGTTTTTTGGACAAATTAAACACAAGATGTTAATTAGTGAGTTTCAAAGCTGTTGTAGACAGACTTTGTCACCTTTAGCTTGCTGTCCCCCTCCCCCCCCCCCATCCATTCTTTGTGCTAAGCTACATTAGACAGCTGATGGCGGGAGCTTCTTATTTAGCTCAAAGACATGAGAATGGTGTCAATCTTCTCATCTATTAGTAAAAAAGTAAAACACCTATTTCCCAAAATGTCAAGCTCTAATTTAAGACTGATTATAGGAGATTGCCAATTATCCATTTTTATGTTATTCTCAACAAAACTGTTGCTTATCCTCTCCGAGTAAACGCAACGTCTCGCTATGACAATACCGATGCTGTTCCCCGGTGGCTTGAACACACAACTGACACGTGTGACACAACTCTCGGTGTGTGTGTGTGTGTGTGTGTGTGTGTGTGTGTGTGTGAGACACCCCTGTACCGAGGCCTTAAACACACAGCAGCGACTTTAGATGATAGGCTGATGAGATAGCTGATAAACCTTCAATAAACAGCAGAGCAATGCGAGATGAGACAGAGAGCCGGAGAGAGGGAGGCGGAGAGAAGAGAGACATGATACCCTTCTTGAGCTGCTCTCCGCTGGGATGATGGCAGCTCCTGCAGAGACACCAAGCTGCCAAGGAGTGTGTGTGTGTGTGTGTGTGTGTGTGTGTGTGTGTGTGTGTGTGTGTGTGTGTGTGTGTGTGTGTGTGTGTGTGTGTGTGCACAGATCTCTGAGGGTGTAACAGATGGGGGATCTACTGTAGTGATTCTGTGAGGTCACATTGGTGACGTTATCAGTGAGATGTAACACACACACACACACACTGAAATAGGCAACAGACTGCAAAGAAGTGCACGGATGCACACACTCCTACACACACACACACACACACACACACACACACACAGCGGCTGCAGCGGTGATGGATGAGGGATAATCAGAATGAAGAAACTGTTCAATAAAGTTGTTTTGTTTTGAATGTGCTCTGTCACCAGCTGCCAACTGTTCACTGATTTAATATGGCAGTGTGTGTGTGTGTGTGTGTGTGTGTGTGTGTGTGTGTGTGTGTGTGTGTGTGTGTGTGTGTGAGGAGCATCTGGCACTAAGGAGAATGTTTCCTGTTGTGGAAAAAAGAAAAGAAGAAGTCTTGCATCTCATCATGAACCGGACGGCAAAAGCAGAGCTACACAAACAGCTTGATGGAGTCACACACCTTTCATTCAAGCCTCTGTGCTAGCAGCTAGAGTGTGTTAGTGACTGGTTTGTGTTCCTATCGTCATCCATTGCATTTTATCTTTCATGCTGTTTAAGGCAAGGTAGATGGTGATGAATGTAATGACACAAATCCCACTTGGCTCCAGTTGTGTTTCGTGTGTATTCCTGTGTTTTGCGTATCCATGAATCAATCCTAACGTAACGCCTCCCACCGCGACTAGAAGAAGTAAAGGTTGCGTTCACATGCATCTGTTAAAGGGGCAGAGTTCCTCTGTACTCTGTCTACCATGCGATAAGTCTTATGTGGAAATTGTGAGACTCCTGTGCACATGCACTGAGAATGAGTGAAGTAGGAGACAGCTTGTGTCCAGCAGTTAAAACTTTTGAAACAAAAAGCATTTGCATATTTATAGATTCTGGATTTTTCAGAGAGGGAGAAGGAGTGAGTGTGCCTCCAAGCAATTGGCGAAAGCTGAGCCAGCTGCTCAGAGATAACAATGTTAGCAGCACTAACAGTGCCAATAATGGTAACAGTGCTGACAGATGTAGCAGTGCTGACAGAGTTAACAGTGCTGACAGATGTAACAGTGGTGACAGAGTTAACAGTGCTGACAGATGTAGCAGTGCTGACAGAGTTAACAGTGCTGACAGAGGCAACAGTGCTGACAGATGTAACAGTGCTGACAGATGTAACAGTGCTGACAGAGTTAACAGTGCTGACAGATGTAGCAGTGCTGACAGATGTAACAGTGCTGACAGAGTTAACAGTGCTGACAGATGTAGCAGTGCTGACAGATGTAACAGTGCTGGCAGAGGCAACAGTGCTGACAGAGTTAACAGTGCTGACAGAGGCAACAGTGCTGACAGAGGCAACAGTGCTGACAGAGTTAACAGTGCTGACAGAGGCAACAGTGCTGGCAGAGGCAACAGTGCTGACAGAGGCAACAGTGCTACCTGGTGCTTCCGCACTGACGGCATCAGACGAGGCAGGAGGGAGCCAGTTGAGCCTGTTCACATGCACTAACATGCATTAACATTCACTAAAAGGCACGAGTGGCTGGCCTGGTTATATAAACAAAAGAGCGGAGAAACTCCAATTTCAACTCACATAGAGCCACATTACTCCACTATATCTTTACATAACAAATAGTTGTTTGCTGCTATAATTATGCCCTGATTGTCGTATCGACAACCTTTAAACAGGAGAAGTACACAAGTCAGAAATGTTATTTTTTATGGCGTTCTCCAAAAGAAGCCTTTAATGAACAGACTCTTATATGTTCATTCTTCACACGGGCAGTTCAAATTAGTATGTCTCATATGTTCAGAGACCATGGCGATTATTAAGAGCACAGCAATGTGAAGCGCCAAAGCACAACTCTTTTTAGCAAACGTACCCAGTCAAATCCAAAATGAAGCCCAACATGATCAGAATCCTAACGCATGAATTCACTGTCCAACAATGATGTTAACAGAGAGGAGAATAGAGCTGAAACCAGTGGTTTAATAACCACAGATAAAGTCCCTGCACACACATTTCTCTTTTTAGAAGATAAGAAAAATATGATATCATGGTTTTCTTGGTTGACATCACTTCACCCTGAATGAACTGAATTCAAAGCTGCAGGGCAATTCAGTGAAATTATGTTTTCTATAATTAAGTACTTTATTTTAAGATGCACATTTTTCAAAAGCTTTCCGTTATGTAATTTATTCTTAAATGCATCCCTTATTTTACTTGAAATGACAGAAGAACATATATTTATTATTACAGTATATATTATTTAAAATTCATCCAGTTAAATGTGAAAACTGATGATGAACGAATGATGATATTATTCAATCAAACTTTATTTATTTGATTTGATGATCAGTTGTTGACTGCATACAGATGTTGATACTACTGCTAGGCTACTTCAATATATATGGGACTAACTCATCGCCCAAGTTAGACATCATTGTGATGTTCTGGACCTTCGCATGAGGAAATTATCTCTAACTGGACCTCGATGTTTTTAAATTGAATACCCCTGCTTTACACATTCCTTGTATGTGGATTCTTTATTATTGGTGAAAACATACACAATATATGATCTGTCTTTAATAACTTGCTTATTTCACTAAATGTTGGTGTTGTGATACTGACCAGAATAAAGGGACAGCAAAGTCTAGAATAAGAGAAGGAGAGAATGTGAGGAAGAGGGGAGAAAGAGAGGTGTGAAATGTCTGGAAGCAGAAAAGAGCATCTTTGTTTCAAACATTAGTTTCAAGGCACTAGCCAACTCAGCAGGCGTATGCTTGTTCGTGTGTGAAGAAAATAATAAAAAACGGTCTTTTTTATGTTGCATGTGCGAGTGATTGTGTTTATGTGTGCACAAAATGTCTTTACAGAGAGCCAACACAGCAGGTGGATGTACAGTGTACTTGTTATATTGGGGAATTTGTATGAATATGATTGTATGTCAAAGACAGGCTTTGTGACTTTGAGTAAGAGTGTGTGTGTGTGTGTGTGTGTGTGTGTGTGTGTGTGTGTGTGTGTGTGTGTGTGTGTGTGTGTGTGTTTGTATATAGAGGTGGTGTAATGTCTTTGTTCTACAGCGAGCACAGACATTAGCAGACAACACCAGATGGTGGGCTAAAATGAGACAACGGAAGAGGGGGAGGAGAAGATAGACAAGATCCTTCCATCATTTCATCATCATCCTTCTTCAGTTTCCTCTCTGTGAACACCAACAGGCTGGCATAAACCTTAACATCAAATCATAAATATATATATACACACATATCAGAAGTTGAAGCCATATCACCGTTTAAAATCAACTGGAACTCGGTATAAAAGTCAGAGCTGTGCATAATGTTTTGTATGAAATGTTGAACTATAAAAAATAATCTTGATAGTCATTCACATCTGCATCATTAATCATCATAAACATCAGAATATGAACAACCAGAACCATCAGAGCTTTGACACTTTAATGTGAGCTCCGTAGAGAATGACATGGTACAACATCCTCGTCTTAAAATGAGCAGATAAGGATTTTTGATTTCAGAATCCGGACCTGTCTGCACATCCTCCCGGCCACGTCCTCGGCAGCAGCGAGAGGTGTCCGACAAAATCGTGTGAAAGTTTGTGAGAATGCTGTTCATGTGAAACAGAAAACTGGATGCCATGCGAGATAGCAAGTGTGATAATACTACCGGGCGTATGCTTGATTTGAGGCGTGAAAACACTATCCTCTCTTCTTTATTTGCATGTTAACCAAAAAAACTACAACAAGCCAATCAACATCCAGCACAAAGCAAGCACTGAGAGCATCTCCACCAACAGAAGTGACAGCTCATGTGCTTTACGATACTCTATTATAGTAATAGACACATTCAAGATTCATTTAAAAACTAGAGACCATCTCACGATTGGATCAAACCAGCTGCGACGCCAAACCGGGCCGACTTCCTGCCCTCCTGCTTCCGGTACCATTCCTTGGACCACACCTACTTCAGACTCCGCCTTCATTGTGATCTAGAAAATGACCAGCTAGTAATTAAAAGTGAAAGCTTACATAGAGGATTCATTTGACGGCACATGACAACACCGTTGGGGTCTTCTCAACAGTCACACCAATTCTTATCCTCTCCAATTATTCGGTTCTTTGCTTTGATACGATAGTTGAAGAAATGTAACCGAGGAACTCTCACCATTAAGACAGACTACCAGTGTGCTGACTATTTCATTTCCTGTTGTCATCTCCACTCTAGCGTTGAACACCGGAGCCCCTCAGGGCTTTGTGCTCAGCCCACTCCTGTACACGCTGTACACGCTGTACACCCACGACTGCAACCCCTGACATGAAGAGAACTCTGTGGTGAAGTTTGTGGATTACACCACCATCATCAGCCAGATCACACAAAAGGATGGGACTTCGAGATCTTGCAGAGTGGTGCTCAGAGAACAACCTCACTGCTCAACGTCGGTAAAACCGAGGAGCTGATTGTTGATTTTAGGAAAGAGGGGGCAAAGACCGTCTCCATCAACTGAGCTGAAATTAAGCAAGTGAATGGTCTTCACTGCCTTTTCAATGAAAACTCAAGAATGCAAATTCTTGTTCACTTGTACAGAAGAGCTACAGGAAACATCCTGACTGGAAACATTACAAACTGGCATTGCATGTGCACGGGCCAGTACAAGAAGGCTCTACAGTGGGAGATTAAAACCACCCAGTACATCACCGGGACCCATCTATCAAGCATCAGTGATATTGGTGAGGTGAGGTGCCTGAGAAGAGCCCAAAGGATCTCAAGAGACGATACGCACAACAGCCTGTTCACCCTGCCGGCGTCCTTCAAGCGGTACAGAAGTAGCCGCTGCTGTACCACCAGACCACAGAGCAGCTTCTTTTCACAGACTGTGGAAAGCCTGATCCTCCTCATCCTCCTCATCCTCCACACTCCAACATGAAACATGTTTTTGTTTGTCTCTCATGTAGCATAAAGGGAGTGCAAAGTCACAGTTGATTCCTTGTTGAATTTCCTGTTTTCAGGCCCAAATCTTCCTCAGTCTTCATATCATCGTTCTCAACAACCATCCACACACACACACATATACACACACACACACACACACACTAACATATCATCTACTTAGAATACAAGCTGAGCTAAGCGTGCTCATGAGAAACTGCAGCTTACTCATGTCATTTATCAGTTCTCACACTAAACTGTAATGAAGAGTAAATCCCTCCATTTTTCATACTCATTCTTCACTTCACGGTGAAAGGGGCGGAGCCTCATCAGTCTGCCTTTCGACCAACACAATTTGCTTTATCATTCATTTAAATTGATCAACAACAGCAGAAATGCTAATGAGCACAGTTAAAGAGTGTATTTAATATAATATTCTTAACACGTCCTGACCAGCAGCATCACTGCTGTGGTCAATGCAGTGAGGAAAGCAAAAACAGATCAATGTGACACACTGCTGAGGACATATGGATATTACGACTAAACACAATACATTGATGATCGCATGCAATAAGTCAATTAAATACAGATCAGCTCAACATGGCAGACTCTGTGAGGAGGACCCACTCCCTATGTAGATATGAAGGGCTCCTTCTAAACTAACAAAAACAACAATTCAGGTTTCAGGTGATTATACACTCATGAAAACAGAGTTAAAATTATTCTATATGATTTCTGCAAATAGATCTCCCATAATGCTGCACACTGGCCCTTTAATCTGACATCATAACATTAAGTTTGCAATAAGCCTGTCTCTACATTGTGGCCTAAGTTCTGTATTTCTTATTTAAATGTTTCTATATTTGTGTGTGTGTGTGTGTGTGTGTGTGTGTGTGTGTGTGTTACACTTAGAGAACCTGAATCTCTTGATTAACTCAAAATACTCAAAACTTTCTTTTTTTTCTTGTCCATGACAAAAGACAGTAATGTTATTGACAATAGAAAATACATTTCGGTGCGCACACACACACACACACACACACACACACACACACACACACACACAATTGCAGGCACACATGCATAAACACCAGCAGTGTCCTTGAATCGTTGGTTGGTTTAAGCAGCCCTTAAAAATAGACAGAGACAATGCTTTACCATTGGGAGACATGTTGGCGTAGTTCTCTATGCAGAAGGACAATACTTTTATTTCCCTGTGGTGAACTGAATGAGCGTGTTTATGAATAATACCGGACCAAAGGGGAGTCTGTTTCCTGACTGCGTGTGTGATATTCTGGTCTTGTACCTGTGTGGTGGAGTTGCACGGAAACCGCCCCAAAGTTAAACATTGAATAGTTGGCTGACGATTAAACCCACTAAAATCCTGTGTGACCTAAAGAAGGCATCAGGGTAAAATAAATATGATGAATGATTTGTTTATCACGTTCAGTTCGATGAAAACTGTGCGGTTCCTTTGTGCTGGTTAACCTGTCAATCAAACTTCGGTGTGGACGAAACAACCTGACCAAGACGGTTAAGAAGAGTCTCATACGCCGTTTGTGGTCTGAAAGGAAACACAACCACAACAACAACAACAACACAACAACAGCCAGCTGACTGTGAGCTGTTCAGGTGGTGATCTTATAATAAGTGATCTGTATCTGCCATATAGGCTATTTGCAGAATCCTTCATGAAACACAGTAACATGTATGTGCAGCAGCTCCTAACTGCAGGATTCTCCAATGATTATTCAGGCAAAAGTGTTTTTTTTCGCAGTTTACAGCAACAATCCATACGAGACTAAAAATAACCCCTCCCTACGAAGGCAGTCTCCAAGCATAGTTTGCTATGAAACAGTACAGAAGTAGAAGAATCAGGAGCACTGCTGTGGTGGAGAGCCTTTGAGTGAACACATGTACCAGTGAGACGACCGCAGGTATTCAGCAGCACTTGGCCAGCGCACAAAGAAGAGTTCAAACATGCGTACATGGAGCCACTCTGGACAAGATACAACCCTCACCAGTGCTTCTATATGTTAACACACGCACACACGCCAACACAGGCTTCCTTTTCCAGTCTGCAGAGACAGAACTTCCTATGGGGCTCAGGGTCGCATGCGTGTGTGTGTGTGTGTGTGTGTGTGTGTGTGTGTGTGTGTGTGTGTGTGTGTGTGTGTGTGTGTGTGTAACTTCCTGGCAGCCATTGAGGAAACATCGGTCGATAAGAGCGGAAAGAGACACAAAGGGGAAAGAGAGCAACATGAAAAGAATTAAATACATTGAGAGGTGGGAAAAATTAAAACAACCAAAGACATGAGTGACGGGATGAGAGCAGACGAAACCAAATGAAAAATGGTTATTCTGCTTGTGCAGGCGTGGCTAAACACAGCAAAGTGACGCCTCACAGTTGTAGGGAAAAGTGAAAGTCAGCTCTGAATCAGCTGTGATGTATGTACTGTATGTACAGTGAGAATATGATAGAAAAGGACCTGAGAGCAGTGGTTCCCAAACTCAGTGGCACCCCTTCTAACGATGTGTTTCTGTTTTTGTCACCCAACTCCCAATAAAACGTGAATATACACGTTGTACACGCATAAAGCATATCCTGTATGTACACGGATGCTGACCACTGAGCTCCCTAACAAGGAAGCACATTCTGTTACTAAATAAATTGGCAACCACAAGCTTTAATGTCAGCAGCTTTGAAATAACCCAACATAAAATGTATGTAATGTACAGTTAATGTCGCAGATTTTTTTCAGTGTGGTTAAATGTTATTAAAACTCCACAATAAATGTATAGTGATGTGATAAATCTTGCACCCCAGGGAGCTGTGGAACCACTGCCTGAGAGAATAACGTCTTTAAGGAAAGGGGGATAAAGAGCTTAATTAGCACCTATGCATGCATAGTAGTTGATCATGCAGAGTCGGATTGAAAGTAAAAGCATGGAAAAATAGAACGAAGAAGAATAAAATAAGTGTTTATTAATCAAAACAGTGATGAAATTCAGCAGAAACAATGTGCCAAGGAAAAGCTGGCAGAAAACATTACCAAAATCAACATAAAGCTTCACAATGGGCTCATTTGATTCAATAAGAAAGGAGAAATACAGAACTCTGTATATATGACTGCTTTGTAAGAGAGACCATCTCATTCAGATTATTCAGAAAACACATGTGGGTTTAATGTCTTAAACAAGAAGCCTTCCTATAGGCTGCTGGGCTGAGCATCTTCCAGGCAAGCCTGTTGATTGGACCAAAAAAAATGGCAAAATTAGAAGGAGCTGAAAAGAGAGCGGAAATTTGAACGAGTGAAAAAAACTGGTGACGTAGTCGAGTCCTGTCTGTCACGCCGCCTTGTCAGGAAAATGAAAAAAGAAAGGAGACCTGCAAATCGAGCTGAATATGCTGTAATGGATACAGCGTTGTGATTGGTTCTTACCATCTCTCGGGGCAGGAACATGTCTTCCTGCCGTAGGACCACCAGACACACGCTCTCTCCCTGCCGCGTGCTGCGCAGCATACACACCAGCTCCTCCTGGCCCACACCTGTGATATCCACGCCGTTCACCTACAGAGACGCCACCATTAGCAGCGGAACCACCATGTTTCCTTGCCTCCACTAAACACCAACCTCCTTAGTTCTAACATTCTCTTCAACGCAATCACATCTTTGGTAGAAGAACAACACAAGCACATGTCGTTATTTTTAAATGACTGCATGAATGTTACAACAGTCGGCTGCTCCGTACCTCAAGTATGCGGTCTCCAGACTGCAGGCGTCCATCTTTGACAGCGGCTCCTCGTGCCAGAATGTTTTTGACGAGAATAGGACCGGGGCCGTGGACTGAAGAATCTCTGGTTACTACGGTAAAGCCAAGACCTTCTGAGCCTAGACACACACACACACACACACACACACACACACACACACACACACACACACACACACACAAAGACATGTGAGAAAAAACAGAGAGGTGAGGTACAATATGCAAGCAGAAGTAACACTCCTAGGCCTGTATCGACACACAAATATCCACAGCGGTTTACTACCGGCCTCTATATTTGTCTTTCACAGGCTTTGAGAGTAAAAAAAAAAATCTCCTATCCATCCTCCCACACACACACATCCTAAAGTACACCTGAAAACTTCAACACAGTGTTGTTGACTCAGCTCCTGACTACATATTGTAAGTGTGATAACTTAAAGCCTTTGGAGGTGTGTGTGTGTGTGTGTGTGTGTGTGTGTGTGTGTGTGTGTGTGTGTCACTTTAAACCCTTTAAGCTATTGCTGGTGCTGGAGTATCTGCAGGTGTGAAGGTTTTAAAATGGGTTCAGGTGTGGGGCAGAGAGGGGGGAAAGAAATTGAGACAGAGCCGAGGAGAAGGTGAGAAGAGGAATGAGTGTAACACAGCGGAAACAGGGAGCGAATGTTCCGGAAAGAGACGTGATGAAGATTAAAATAGTAATCAGTGAAAAACACGTGCACGCACGCGCACACACACACACACACACACACACACACACACACGCACACACTAAAATGAGTGTGAAAAGCACACGCAAACATGCATTCATGTACAAAAAAAAAAGCCCACACACGGACAGAGAGACTAGTTGTGTGTTTTATAGACCTCATTTAGTCCGGTCTCTTTAGCAGAGCCAAGTCAGCAGTTTGGTCCAGTATGAATTCATATCAGCAGAAATGAACAGATCAATAAAGACTTAATAGACCCTGAAGAGAGGGAATCAGGAAGATGGAGAGAGGAAGGGTGAGAGGAGAGAGAGTCGGCCAGAGAACAGAGAAAGGAAGCTTCATAGAAAAAAAAAAAAAGTACAATGCTGGACGAACAGCAGGAGAAATAAAGTGGGCTCATAATATACTTTCAGAAAATGGCAGGAAATATAGAAGGATAATGATGTTCTTTCAGAAAGCTTCTGAGGGACTGTGTGAGAAGATTGAAAGAAATATATAGAGATAACACGGACAGATGTGACTAGAAACTGTGTGTTAGTTCTACCTGAAGCTCTAAAACAGAGATCTTACACACAGTCCTGACATCATGGCGGGGCCTTTTAGACACCTTAGGGCAATCCAAGTAACGACAAAATAGTATATACTACTAGTATACGAGTAGCCACACACAAATACTCAATATCCATCCCTATGTGTAGCCAAGTGTTGCTCACCTTTCTTGAGATCGATCCTCAGCCTTCGTCCTCCTCTCTTATTGGTCACCAGGCTGGAGAGGGCGGGACTTTTCTTGGAGAGGGGGCTGTCACTCCTCCCCTTGGGTGTCTAGGTGGAGAATGTGGAGCATTAAAAGGACACTTTAGAGCACTAAAACATATTAAAAAGTACGGCACAAGAGCAGATCAACACTAACATTTGAAATGACCCGTTTGCACAGTGTGTTTACATTCTACTGGCATCGTTTCTAAAACTTCTGTGAGCTGTTGATTTGGGTTCTTCTTTTCATAATTCATGTTGACATAAATTGTTGTCTTTTACGTCATTTGTTTGTAGGTATTATAAAGACATTAAAGACAAAAACGGACTGTATAAAAAGTGAAAATGACGGCTCGTATAATGTCATCAGCTGTGCCAAACCTGGACACCATGTATGAATCAATAATGTGGCGCCCTGCCAGAAGTTTATGAAACCTTGCTCCAACGTCGTCATTCCACATTCACAGATGGACAGATTTGTTTTCTAATAAAATAAAGTGATAATCATCTGTTGCTAAGTAACTGTTTCCACTGCGGCAGCTGTTTTTCCAAATGTCAGCCATGTCACCATGGTGATACTGACGGCCCAATTTGCATGTGTTTGAATCGGAACGACTCGATAACTCTGAGAAAAGAGACGACTGAAAATTGAAAATAGTGTGGCTGTACAGTAGGTACAGTAGGTACAGTAGGTACAGAATGTGCAGAATGTGCAAAGCCTGAGAGTAACTCATGGAACATGATTCCACCCAAGAACTTAAAATCACGACGTTTGATAAATTCAAATAACTTTAGGTTTAAGTTCATAAAAACCTCCAGGTTGTTGGAAGGAGGAAGGCTGGGGAAGACAAGAGCATCCAGGGTTGCAAATGTATGCCGAGCGACTCACATTAACGGCAGCTTCCGTAGAGGCGGCTACCTCGGCCAATCGCGTAGCTGGATTCTCAGGGGGCTTGAACGCCGGCTTGGCTTTGACGGGTGGAGGCGGCTCTTTGGTCTTGGCGACTTGAGGGCTGCTGTCGGGACCGGCGCTGCTGCCAAAAAGCTGACCAATCAGACTCTTCTCATAGCGCTCTCGTTTGACGGAGGGAACTACCTCCAAGCGGACAACTGGGGAGCGCATTGCCTGACGGAACACTTCCTGGGCTCTGAGAGGGGAAGAGGAAGAGAGAGAGGAAACGGTATTAAAGAAAGAAGTGGCAGGAGTTTTGGATAAAGTTTGTGTATATGTGTAGTGTATATGACACGCATTTACCATTAAAACAATAATGCAATAAATAACAATTACATACAATGTGTAGTTATCAATCTCTAACAAGCAAGGTAATTATCAAAGGATATATAATCCACTTAAGGAAAAAATTATAATTGAATATTCATGGTATGAATCCAGTTAATTGCTTATTATTATAAATGAGGTGTCGATTTTTCAAAAATTGTAATTCACCATAACATATCTTGGGCTCATATATCTTTATTAAACTGATTGTGTTTGATCATCAATAACAAGACCGATGAGGATCACCGAAACTAACAACTGTTTTCACCGGAAACTACTTTTAAAATGAAGCCAATTGATTATCTAGTCTCTTAAATGTCAGAAATAATGAAACATGTTAAATTTTACAATGATATGAAACACAGAAGAGCAGCAAATCCTGGTGTTTGATAGGCTAACATCCAGCCGTCAGTTATCATCTAACCAAAGCACGTCTGGTGATAACATGTCGAGTTTGGATGTGAAACTATTTATGCCTCGTGAAGCCAGACAGAGTTAAGAAAAACCTGTAATAAAGAAAAAAACATAAAATCAAATCAAATTAGCTTTATTAAATAAATAAAACACGGATGTAAACTTGGGATATATGGTCATTTGTTGACTGCAGTTCATTATTCTATCAATCTGTTTCTATCTATGTCAGTGGTTTCCTCTGGTGGGTCACTGGTTCTGTTAGATAAACTGAAGGCAGGACTTAACAGGAGATGCAACACAGAACAATGACACCTGTGCAGCAGGCCATTATAATCTCATAATCTACAAGAGAGATCATTTTGCAGAGAATTAGTTCATATCAGATTATGCTAAGTAAATTAGGGGGACCGTTGTGTCAGAGGCGATCGGCACACGCCATCATTCACCTCAGATAACCAACGGAGAAAATCCAGTTTATTTCAATTCTATTGGATTACGCTCCTATTATTTCCCCCCTCGATTATTATTAGATGCATAACGACCATTAAGTTTCTGTAACTAGAGACTACAGTATGCTTAGGAAGCCGTGTCGGAAGAATATACTTGTTGAAACTTTGAACACATTATTCAAGCACTAATACTACTTTAAAATGTTGTATTAATATAACAGGAAGACTTGTGGGGATAAATCTGGTGAGGAAATGACATTGTGGGGAAATAATGTCCCTACAATCAGTCAATCGATGCATCGTAACAGGAAATACATTTTTTTGTATATAAAGTATATTTATTGTACATTAACGACCGATTGAATTTGCCTTGTATATATTATGCATTATAAATAATGTCATTCAGCACTGTTTAGATTGAGGCTTCCAGTTGAATGTACCTACTTACACGTCTCTTGTCTCTTGGGTGTTTAAGAGGGGCAGATAACTGAAGCTCACTTGTACTTTAATGCACCAAACTCCATGGGGAGACAAAGAATTTTAGAAACTCTACGGCAAATGATTCATGTGATTCATGCAGAGGTAAATATTAAAGTACAACAAAATGCACCCTTTACACCTGCCAGTGATCAGAGTACTGACCCATTGATCTCATTCCGTATGTAAATCCATTACAAATGATTCTGTGAATAATAACCCACCTCAGAATGGTTCCAAAGTGTGTGTGTGTGTGTAGGGATGGGTGGTCATCTCTTCTTCAGTCTACTCACACAGGATTTACATTGTGAAACCATTTAACACACTAGGCTGTCTAATCAAGTGCTGGTGATGCGCCACACCTTGCTGAATGACACTTTGTAGGGATGTTCATTGTAATAAGACCACAATACAGTACAATGAGACTGGATGTGAGCGCCGTGTGTGTTGCTGTGTATATAGGGACCATTGTGCGCAGATATTATCGTCATTGTTCCTGATTGGACAGTGTGTGCAGGCCCATTTGTGTAAAAGAGATATTCTAATCAAGCAGGCTACCTCAACACAGCCGCCAAGCTGGGACAATGGAGGTGTGTGTGTGTGTGTGTGTGTGTGTGTGTGTGTGTGTGTTTGTGTGTGTGTGTGTGTGTGTGGACAGGGCACTCATAGGGATCAGTGGACCTTCAGTGGCCTACTTACACATATTTCCCTGGACCAAGCTCCACATCTCAATACACCTGCCATGACAAGACAATACTGGCAGGGGTGTGTGTGTGTGTGTGTGTGTGTGTGTGTGTGTGTGTGTGTGTGTGTGTGTGTGTGTGTGTAAGATCACGCTCAAAAACTGTGTGTGTTAAGAGAAGGCCTGGCTGCATCACATACAAAAATGAAGCACTAGTTGCTTCATTCATATTGAAATGTATCTTCATTTGTTCACATGCATATGGATATGTGTTTTAAATTGAGTGTGTACAGGCCAAAGACGATGAGAGATGTGTGTGTGTGTGTGTGTGTGTGTGTGTGTGTTAGAGACTAACCCTTTCTTTGAACAATAGGTGCAAACCCCTCCGGTGATAATCCATTTACCTACACTACAGCATAAAAACCCTCTCATATAATCTTATTAGCACGCTGAATGCTGGACAAGGACTACTGTGTGGACGGTATAGACATTGTAATGTGCTGTAATCATTATAACATCCGCATCAGGCCTTCTAATCTGTGTGGCAGATCGTTTTTACAGGTGTGTCTTTTGTCATTTTAATGCTCTATAATCACGTTACATCCACAAATACTCTCATGTTAATGTGCTTCAGGGGTACAGTAAGCAAACCACTTTGAAACATCTGGTCTCCAATGAATCTTGAACAAATCTTTCCTCGGAAGAATGACGTGAACACACACACACACACACACACACACACACACACACACACACATATACACACAGATGAATTTGGAAGCGAGGCTCTCCAAACATCTGCCAAGTGTCTTTTCTGTTGTTCTCTGTGATGGCAGTGCAACAGCGATATAAACCCTCTGACAATGGAAAGGGAAACAAGGCAAAGACGGGCCAGAACACACTTCAAAAGGTTTTACACATGAAATGCATCGACTCGTATACACACTGAGGGCTCCGTGTCTTTTTCCTTGAGAAAATGTTATGTAAGGGACATGTCTTTTTATTCAATGCTTTGTTTACTTGTATTCAAATGAAAAAGAACACATTTACATTTTAACAGCTCAACTGGTTCACCGACAGCAAAAAAGCGGCGTCTGAGTCCTGCAGCGGGTCCAGTACCGTTGTGTAATAGTTCAAATAGGCTTTAAAATTCCTGTGAGCAGGTCAAAATGAAGACATTTTTTTTTCTCTGTAGAAATCAGAAAATGAAAATGATTGGGCATCATTTTAATTCATTATCAAGCCATCCCCGACACCGAAATGGAGCGCACTCAGCACCGCCGGTTAAAAGAGACTTTTCAGAATCTGGATTTGTGATTCTAGAACAAAAGACCCAACTCAACCACGGGGAAAAAATGTAAGCACTCAATAGGGAGTGACCTTATAGAGGCCTGTCAATTAATCAGTTGTCCCATTCGACTTTATTGAATTTGGGTGGAGACAGACAAAAACCCTCGAGACAAATATGTCCAAATGAGGGAAAATAAAACTAAAATTTGCTAAATGTCTAAGCACAACTGAAGTTCTCTTGTGTTTTTTCATTCTGTTGTGTTTGTTTTCAACTTGGGTGAAACCTAAAATCATTGATTGAACATGTACTGAAATGATGTGAACATTACATTAATGTTGTATTGTAATGAACTGTATATTGTAATCATATAAGAATGTATTTGTATTTATATTATTCAGAAAATTCCAGCAGTATGTTGTTGTAGAAATATTAGACACATTTGTTTTGTGCTCTCACACTCTTGGGACGTGTGTTTGCAGCTATAAGACTCACCTCAGACCCAACACACACACACACACGCACACGCACACACGCACACGCACACACACACACACACACACACAGCGCTGCACTCACTGGCTGAATGTCTTGTCCATGAGGTCGGTGCCGTTGATCATCACGATGCACTCTTCCTCTTGGAACAAGCCCTCCTTTCGTGAGCGACTCTCCTCCTCCACGCCGCGGACGTACAGGCCGAGAGACCTGACAGGAGAGCGAGCAATGAGAGGAAGGGAGGTTGAGGTATGTTCACTACCACAGCTTTTTCATTTTAAACCTTGCACACGCACACTTTGTTAGAGTGACTTTCAGCGCGTGTCCCTTATGTGTCTGATGGGGGAGTCCACAGGGAGCGTCCATATGGTGCATTTAGACACGGCTATGTCAGACACACACACACACACACACACACACACACACACACACACACACACACACACACACACACGCTAACTGTCTGCTCATGTCTCGCTGTGGATCAGTGTAACAACATGACAGACAAGCACACGCATAATGAAAACATAAAGGCGTGCAGACATGTGGATTAACACGTGATAAAGGGACAGATTCACATTGACAGGCAGTCAGTGAGATGTCAGCATAGACCAGCTCTGTCCTTAACATCAACCTCTGCCTCACCGAAAGGCATCTCTACAAAGCCGAGGCGTTGACACCGACACTCGGAAGACCTCTGCTGCAAGAGGATGAAACTAGGTTAAGAGGTGAACGGGATGATGGTAAATGGCGGAACGAGATGGAGGAGGTGTTCGGGGGAAAAGGGCAGGAAAGAGGGGGGGGGGGGTTTAAGGGGGAGATTGGCAGGGTCAGGTGAGTCATGAGAACAGCCATAAAAGCTCATCCTGCTTTCCTTTAGGAAATCCCCATCCACTGTCTCACTGTCACACACCCAAAGAAAAGCCCTGCATAGCGGTGCAATTTTTCTTCTTTTTTTCCCACTGTGTGTGTGTGTGTGTGTGTGTGTGTGTGTGTGTGTGTGTGTGTGTGTGTGTGTGTGTGTGTGTGTGTGTGGCATGTGTGTACACTGTAGCCTCTGGATTGAGAATTCCTCACAAATGCAGAACATGATTATTACGAGAATAACTCTGGGACGCGCCGTAGCTGGTAAACAGACAATACTTCCTGAGGTTAAAGGGATGAATTAGAGCTTATATAGATGGGTATCTCTTTTTGTGTGTATGAACTGTGTGTGTGTGTGTGCGTGTGTGTGTGTGTTTGTCTGCGTGCACACAACCTACCGTCCACTGAGTGATGAGCTGTAAGGAATCACATGAATTCCCAGGGGACTGTCCTCTCCCAGGATCTCCACTGTTCTAGTCAGGCTACTCGCACACACACATACACACACACACACACACACACACACACACACACACACACACACACACACACACACACACACACACACACCATGAAAATCAAATCAGTGGGAGAAAAACAACAGATGTAATATTAGCATATTAAAATACAGCACAGGTAAAAGTTGTGTCACAGTGAAATAAAGAGAAGCTTTGTCTTCTGTTCTCTACGTAATGATTACTCAGCCAGGGTCCAATCTGTGACACACATTAACTGTAAAACACACAGCGCCAACGTGAGAACGTCTGATCGCTCCTTTCTCATACACACATATGTACGAACCATGAAACATGATGTGGAGACAGTGAAGGTGAGGCCTCAAACACAAACACATGCAGACACCAGAATAAAAAGGAGCGTCTCCGGAGGAACAGTTTGAAAAGTGACATCCAAGAGTGACACATCACTTTCCATGGATGTGTTCATTGCGCTAAAAATACTTTCGTTTTTTTTTTTTGTGTCAAGGACTTAAGCCGTGTCGGTGAACCCGGCCGTTAAGAGGAAGGGATGCCGACACTCTAGTCAAAGTCAACACAACTGCAGATGGCTCTGTGTGTGTGTGTGTGTGTGTGTGTGTGTGTGTGTGTGTGTGTGTGTGTGTGTGTGTGTGTGTGTGTGTTCATGTTTGCCAAAACTGTTTGTGAGCCATTCATCTCTATGGGCTTCTTCCTCTCTTTCAATCTCTCAACGTCTGTGTCTCGTTCGGATTATTCAAGTGCGTCTGCTTTACATTCTGTCTGTGTTTTAATGTGTGTGCGTGCAGAAGTCTTTGTTTGTTTGATTAGTTTATCTATCAGAGCACAGCCATTAATCCTCCCCTGACCTTCTCCATGCTCCCTGTGTGGCTTTCTCTCTCACTGAGTTTGTCTGAACTTAGTTTTGTACTCTGTAGTTCTACCCTTCGCTCTCTCTCTCTCTCTCTCTCTCTCTCTCTCTCTCTCTCTCTCTCTCTCTCTCTCTCTCTCTCTCTCTCTCTCTCTCTCTCCCCCCCAGCATCCATCCATCCCTAAACCCCATGAACTGATAGCAGTACAGTTGCTGATGAACTCCAGGGAGGGTGGTTGATGATGGTGGGTGGTAACAGGGGAGAGATGCAAAGTGCAAAAAGAAAAAAAAAAAGTTCTCCCTCTCTCTCTTTGTCTCTCTCTTTCACTCTCTCTCTCTCTTCCCCTCACACATTTGAGTTAATCCAGACAAAAGGAAACGAGGGACTGCAAGAGAGCGGAAGGCCGGGACAGAGGGAGGAAAGATGGATGAGGAAGAGTGACAGGCAAGGATGGAGGGAGAAGAAAAAAAGGGAGGTTATTAGTAGACAAAAGAATGGTGGCAGTGAATAAGTAAAAAAAAAGATGAAGTTGAAGGAAGAGCTGCAAGACTAATGTGTTGTTCTAATTCCATACTGCATATTCATTATCAACAGGTTTTGAGTTTACAGAATGCTCACACTGGAAATGTGAAAAATATCGCTTTGTTTAACTTGCAGTTTGACTAACGTGCAATAGTGGAAGTATTGCATAATTTCCTGTTAGAATGAACAGGAAATATGTTGATTGCTTTTATACTGTATAGATGTGTATGGAGCACACTGTACGTAAAACAGTGAGGAAAACAAGAGGGAAGAGAAGGTAAGAAGGGAGGGAGGTCTGGAAGCAAGATATAGAGAAACGAAGGGAGGATGAGGCACTGAATTAATGAGACAAGGCTAATGAATAGCATTAATATGAGAGGAAAAATAACATCTTCCCCTCCCTCTATCCTTTCCTGTTGTGGTGCCTCTGATCTCTAACACTCCCACAAGAACACACACACACACACACACACACACACACACACACACACACACACACACACACACACACACACACAGAGAGACAAGCACTTGAGATCCATTTGCGTTTCCTTTTTTATTTTTTGTTTGAGGTGTATGACAGGCTGCAAAAAAAAGAAATGAAGTAGGGGTGAGAGAGAGACAAAATGGGTGAGACTTGAGAAAAAAAGAGAGAGGGAGAGAGCAAGAGACAGAGAGAAAGAGAGCCAAACACAGAGAGAGAGAGAGAGAGAGAGAGAGATGAAGAGAGCAGGTGCTCTCTTTATCCACCTGCCACTTCACTGATCCTCGCTATGAAAGAGCAGCAATAACACAAAAAAAGGAGGATGTGCATTACCAAACCACTCTCTTCCTCTCACTGCATTTCACCCTCTCAACCTCCTTCTTATTTGTCATCTCCCTTTCTCTCTCTCTCTCGCCTTTTCTCTCTAAGCTGGTCTTCAAAGTGCGTAGTGCCAAAGATGTGGGGAGTAAAGGGAATGCAAAACAGTGAAAAGTGTCCAACACGGCTAAGGGTTACTATCGGCAAAGACAGAAATAAAAGACATTTTAAACAACTTTAAGTTAGTAGTTGATGAATGAATGAGGACACAGTAATTAACTAATACTAATCATAGTATGTCTACTATATTAATCGGCGTTTGTAAAAGAAAAGCGAGAGTATAAAGAGTATCTTGTGCTCTGGTGATGAATCATAGTGTCGTATTAAATCCTCCATCACGTCCCGTCGGTCTGGTTGCATCCAGTGAAACCTCTTTACCTTCTCACCTCCTGGCTTCTGAAGCACCTCCCACACGGAGCCTTATTTCACGAAGAAAGATCGCACGATAGCGACGCTATTTCAATAAACCAATTTACAGTAAATCTGTTTCCCTGTATAAAAAGCACACTTTGATTCACAGGTAATGAGTTTTCCAGTGACCGCGCTGTGTGGTTAAAATTACGATGAGCCATTACTGTTTTTATAGGTGTAGCATCACACACACACACACACACACACAGGAGCACGCACACACACACACACACACACACACATATTCAGTCATTCAACGTATGTTTGGCTGTTCCAATATTTATGGCTGCATTCCTCCTCTCATTTTGGACTTTTTTGCAATTTCAAGGATCGTTTCCCAGCGACTACAAAAACCATTACATCACTTTTACATTACTCACAGCTGAGACGGTTTGTGCGCGAGAATGCATGAACATGAGATGATATGTGCAAAAAAGTTCTTCAGAAAAAGAATCAAATGTGTGCGTCTTAAGTAATGACCTTTATATCCACTGCATTGAACCGTCTAGTACCGCATGACTCCATAACACTAAAATACTTTGATTGACACTATATTCTCTGATTGACTTCTATTCAGACATTAAGTTATTCTGGTGACAGGTAGTGTCACGCTAACTCAATGTCAGAATATTAGCGTGACATAACTCAACAGAAAGATGAGAAAAAATATTGTGTTGCCCACCCACGCCTTATATGGAAATCGCCTGTATGTAGTGATGAATATGAGGTTATACGAGCATGTGTGTGTGTGTGTGTGTGTGTGTGTGTGTGTGTGTGTGTGTGTGTGTGTGTGTGTGTGTGAGCTAATCTCTGTGCTCTGCGGTTGCAGCTTGTTGCTATGGAGAAAGGCTAAAACAGGCTGAGGTCAGACATTATTCTCTCTCACATGTCTCTCTCTCCAGGTTAACTACATATTATTTTCTTGTAGTATTTACGAGTTAACTGTGGATTAAATGCCCGAACTGACCTGTTTAAAAATAAAGAGCAGCCCACTTCCCATTAAGGGAGGTCAATGTTGTCAGACAGAGCGATGACGTAACGGCCATTTCCTCAGATTTACAGCGGACCCGTTCACCGCCTGGGGGTTTGTATCAGTCGTGCTGTTGCAAAGGTTGACCGTGGTTTGGTTGTGTGGACACGACGTCGGGTTTGTATGTTTATTAGAGGACAACGCTTTTGGTTTTCGGTCCGAGAGAGAGAGACACCTTTGAGTAACGAGAAGTAAATGAGAAAAATTTAAATTACATTTAGTTATTTTCACTGTAGGCAGGGCCACTAATGGAAAATCTGTGTGTCGGGACTTTTTATAATATTTATTCTGTGACATGGTTGAACATCACAACAGCGTCCAGCAGTGGAACGAACACACTTCCTCACTCATTGTGGTGATTGTGGTGAAAACGTTGGATGTGTCGACTTCCACACTTTGCGTGTGTCAAAGAAAAAATAACAACAGAAGGAAAAATTGAATTCCCAAGGGGATTAATAAAGTTGTCATAATTTGGTTTAGAAAAATTCGCCTCAGTTTTATTGCATTATTCCCAGGCAAAGACTGAATGAAAATGATTACTTTTTTTATGAAATATAAGATCAGGCTACGATATTAAGCTGAAGAAAAACATTACACAGCAACGGCAACTTATTCATTGAAAGGGTGTGTCAAGATTTTAGGCCGAAAATATGAGGGTTCTGAACAGTCACGTACGTGTGTGTGTGTGTGTGTGTGTGTGTGTGTGTGTGTGTGTGTGTGTGTGTGTGTGGGGTGGGGTGGGGGGGGGTGGGGGGTTACATGTAAGCCAAGACTACGCCAACATGAAAAAGTAATATTGATGGTTGGTTCTACACATCATACATCTTAATCTAAGTAAAGCCTTCTTCATAAACAGATTCATAGGGGCCTATATTGTTCTCTGTGTTTATTACATGTATGGTAACTATCTCTCCTCCCTCTGCGAGACTGTGTGAGCCTGCACCCACCATAACACACACACACACACACACACACACACACACACACACACACACACACACACACACACACACACACACACACACACACACACACACACACACACACACACACACACACACAGACACTTACAAGGCCCAAAGGAGACAGAGGGCATCCTGCAGCCGTACAGCTTCATTAAGCAGCCCTCATTAGTGTATGCATGTGTGTTCTGTGTTCAGTCGCGTCTGCCTTTAAAAAACAGTTGCAAGTGTGTTTGTAGCAGTTTATTTTTGAGGCCATGTGTGTATGGGAGGCAGTCTACACAAGTCTGTGTGCTTTGTGTGAATGTGTGTGCGTGTGTGTGTGTGTGTGTGTGTGTGTGTGTGTGTGTGTGTGTGTGTGTGTGTGTGTGTGTGTGTGTGTGACCCTGACCCTGTTTTTGCGGTCTTTTGTAGTGGGCTAATGATGGGGCTTCTGTACACTAACTATATCTGCAAAAGGCCTTGATCTGGATGAGGATACAGTTTTAATGAAGGGAAAGTAGGACACAAACACACAACACACGAACGTCAGTAAACATGAATGTAGACAAGCATGCACGCGCAAACGCCATCCTCACAATTACGTCACAGCAGCAGGTGGACTGCAGAGGAGTTACAAACACACTGACCTGCCGTTGAAGGTGTTTTTACCTTGGGGTCGGTCGACCCCGGCCTGCCTCTCCACAGCGGGACCGGCTGCCTGCAGAGAAAACACACAGAACGTCTTCCTGTTAGTCAGTGAGAGACGAGAAAAAAGAGCACAACAAGCTCCAGCAGCACATTGGATCCGTCCGAAAGGGGAAGACTGCATGGCTGGACAAAAGACAAATGGGAGATAAAGGGAACTGTGAGAGACATGCTGGATGGATTAACCCTCTCAAATAAACACAAAGCTGTAAATGAGTGACATTAAAGAACCCGTGTTTTGATTTTGGCTTGTAACGCACCGCACCCAACATGAAAGTCTTTGCGATTTGAAAGACAGGGGAACGCATAAAGGGAATGAATGAATTGATGAGTGAAGTGATGACTGAGGGAGCTGCTAAATTGACGGATGGATGATGTACAAATAGCAATTAATATGTGAAGGCAAGAAGACAGTGTTGCCAAGCAGTGATAAATAACAATGTCACTTGGCATGGCAACCGCGAAAAAGAGAGAGAGAGAGAGAGAGAGAGAGAGAGAGAGAGAGAGAGAGAGAGGTGTGAGAAAGAAGAGTGTAAATGTGAGCCAAGGGAGCTGTAATAATTACTTAATACACTGACATAGGGCTTGCATGACGTGTGTGTGTGTGTGTGTGTGTGTGTGTGTGTGTGTGTGTGTGTGTGTGACGTGTGTTGATGTTAGAGACACAGAGAGGTGAGCTCCACAGGGACGAGGTTGCATGCCCAGCGGTAAAGAGATGATTAATCATCTGAAACTCAACGTGCCTGTGCGCGTCACATTCTTGTGTGAATGAGCGCACACATGAGACTTTACAACGAGCTACCGCCGCTACAGACGCCTGCGAGTTAACGCTGCATCACGAAGGTCTGCTCAGTCCGATGCAGTCAGTCACAGCAGACCTGCAACAAAATGACGCCTCGCTAGTGCACGAAACACGTTTGGACATTTAGCTAATGTGCGTCAGTTTTTAGACAGTAGGAAGGAGAAGTATTGATTTAATTGGTCTGTAGAGACCCAACGTCCTGATGTCACCTCTAGGCCAGCTGCTGTTCCACTAGCATCTGTATTTCAAAGGGTTGATCCATTTAAAACGTCAAACAGGGTTCCCGGTGTTAATTATTTATATTCTGAGATAAATAGGAATCAAACAAAAAAACTACAGCTCTATTGAAATCTTACCGACTAATGGGCACTAAAGATTTGTCGTCACATTTCTCCCTCTTTAATGTCCACGGCCTCCTTCAATGCTCTGCTCTAACGTCAACTCTTAAACACCGTATGACTCCTCCCTCTCTGTCCTGCTGAGGTCACAGAGGTCACTCGACTCGCTGGTGACGCACGGTTTAAGTCGAGTCTTGGCAGCTATAAACTGAAATATTAGGTAAATAACAATATTTATATATTGGTACAAACACATTAGGATTGAGCCATTGATAATGAAAACAGATGTTTTATTTTAGTCGACATACGTTGTACATGTAGACTTCTGTAGGCTGACTTTTTAAAGAAAGTGTGCTGTAATTAAAAATGTCAACGAAAGAGCCAAATAATAAAATACTCTTGTTGCTGAAATCAGACATTATGACTGACTCTGGTTGACTTCATAACATTGATTTCAATACATTTCATCTCTAAATCAAAAACAAATTTACATATAAGCACTTAGAAATTGGCCAAAGCGTGATTTGCACCATATAAATACATTAACCTTGATTTCCTGATCGTTGAATCAGAATATCTGGCAAAAAATAATGAGGATTAGCATTCAGTCCTAATCGCCTAAGTGTCTGCATGTTCATATGAGCACGTGGAGTTCTTGAGTTCAGGCGCGTTTGCGTGAGCATATGCGGACAAACAGACGCAGGTCAATAAGGCTCAATGATCGCGGTCGGCACTAATGGACTCTAAACGTGACCCTTCACCTCTGATCTCCGGCCATGTGACCCACACCACCTGTCAGAGAGAGCGGGAGAGGGAAGGAAGGAGAGAAAGAGCCGACGGATGAGTGACGGAGAGGAAATGTCAGAGAGCTGAAGAGATTCAGGTTGGGTCGAGAAACAACAGCTGTAGAGGTGAGAAGAGGAGTGACGACGGCGGCTGCTGAGCAGACTGAGATGAAGGTGAGATGAGAATGACAGACTGCAGATACTGTAACCATATGTTTGGGGTTTGGTGGCTTGGAAATCAATTAGTCTGGCCTAGCTGCAGATGCTGTCATGTGAGCCTAATTACTAAAAGGATGACAGGTAACATTAATTATCCTAACCTCTTTGTCATAACAAGGGCCACTCATAAATTAATTGGAAAGTCTTTGGTGCTTAATTGTATGTCTCATTTAATAACTGCACATAGAAATAGTCTCTCTCTCTCTCTCTCTCTCTCTCTCTCTCTCTCTCTTTCTTTGGAAGAGCGACGTATTAATTAAAAAGGCCAGAAATGTAGGCTACTTATCAAAGGCTAATTTAGAACAAGTAAATGAATGTGAACAAATAAATGTGTCTCATTATTCATGTTAACTTTTCAATATTATAGATGTATTCATATTTAGAGATATCTGTATTGTTTTTGTTTGGAGAATAAAATCTTAAGACTTCCTCTCAGTTACATATTTAATCATACTATGCTATCTATAACTAGTAACTAACTAGATAACTAGTTATCTGAACACTAACGATTATACGTACCAACAAGCAGCCGATACCACAATCATTGCTGTTATTCTAACCCACCTGCTCAATTACATATCTTTTATTTTTCCAATATTATCAAAATTCTAATTTACTTAATGAATATGTTTCAAGGTCGATCAGCACTCAGCCAATCATTGCTTTCAGGAATATATATATTAATTATTATTATCAAAATGCAAAGTGCCACAAACAGACACAAGAAGCGTAGGAATAATTATTGAAAGACCTGATGCTTTATTTGAGAATAAAAAATCAAAAACATACGTATTAAATGACAAAGATGTATAGAAATATTTCGAGGACAAAAATGAATAGATTAGTCTGCGGACTTTGGACAGATCGATCGATGCTCGTGAGCATTAGTGGCTCTCTAGAAACTGGAGGAGAGAGAAGCAGAATTTCCATTTTAACTCAATGATGGATAATCCTACCTTGAATAACTATGCTTTTATTAAATGGGCCGCGCGCATTTAGTATTCTCGGTCCAATCTAATAATTGCTTAAAAGCGGATAAAAAGAGTGAACTATTAGTGATATCGCTAATTACTGAATAACCAATCAACCTAAGTGTTCCCTGAAAACGCCCCCCGACTGAGTATGATAAATTCATTGTAATGCATGCTGGAAAGTTTGTGCTTACGTGTTGTATATGGTATGCATTTATAAATGTGTGTGTGTGTGTGTGTGTGTGTGTGTGTGTGTGTGTGTGTGTGTGTGTGTGTGTGTGTGTGTGTGACAGTGATAAACCTAAGGTAATCTATCTTGCGATATGTCTTTGGGGATGTGGCTGATGAATTGAAGTGAATGTGTTTTGATAAATATCACGTCAGAGAGCCAGACGTCTGAACCAGGAAATAAACAGAAAAGGCAGCATTCATTTTTCTATTAAATAAATCTATAAATAAATACGTTTATCAACAATAGTTAAAGCTCTGTGTGTGTAGCTCTTTGGTCAGTTTAAAGGCAACGGACACAATGACGATGTGTCGTATTTCAATTGTTGTTTTGCTTTTTGTTCTAATGATGATTATATCATCAGCGTGACATTTACTTTCTTCGAGTATCATTATATCAATGTGTTCCTGTCAGTGCATTGTTTAGTGCTCTATTCATTCTATTCATGAACATGAGTTCAGGTCTCTAACTGTACACATACAGAAGGCATTGGGGAAAGCACAACGAGTAACCAGAAAGGTACAAACACAAAAGAGCAGACACATTCACATGAAAACCAAGCACACACACACACACACACACACACACACACACACACACACACATACGGGAGAGCAAACTAAAGCGCTTCACTGACCAACGTACATGTGCAAACAAACCCAGGTGGAGCACGATAAATAAGTGCCACACTGCCTTATTAGTCCCAGTAGTATTCTAGGTAAGAACAGATACTCCCAGCCTGATTAACGAGTGTGTGTATGTGTGTGTGTGTGTGTGTGTGTGTGTGTGTGTGTGTGTGTGTGTGTGTGTGTGTGTGTGTGTGTGTGTGTGTGTGGGTGTGTGTGGGTGTGTGTGGGTGTGTGTGTGTGTGTGTGTGTGAAAGACGGGAGACGGAAAGACGGAGTGATTTTGTGGCTTACTGTACTCATTTGTGCGTGGCATTTAGAACGGAAGAGCTGCACCAGTAAATCTTTCTGGATAGAAATTAAATAAAGCAAGGGGACATAAGAGTAGGAGAAGAGACAGAGAGAGAGAGAGAGAGAGAGAGAGAGAGAGAGAGAGAGAGAGAGAGAGAGAGAGAGAGAGAAGAAAGACGGAGAATTACTGCTGGAAGAGTACTTTCTTCCCCTCATCGCTCTCGTCGAAAGGCCAAGTGACAATTTGAACAATTACCCGGAGCCATTACCTCCCTCTGAACCTGGCTGTTTGAGAAGAGACAGACCGATGAGTGAGTGACTGAGGGACAGCGAAGGAGACAAAGTAAAGACGGGGACTGAGGAAATGACACATGAGGAAGAGGAGCGAGAGAAACAGAGAGAATTCTTTTATTCAAAGTAGTCACGACAAAATGAACTCCGACACTAAGCAGAGGGGTCTATTTCAGAATAACGGTCAGCTAGCTGTGCATTATCTCACTTAGTACTTACTAAAAAAATATAATCCATAATTTGACACACAATATTGACTTCAAAGCCATGTAAAAACAAATTTCCATACACTTATGGGTCCAAGTTTGTGGTCCTAACAACATGAAACTACATAAGATAGATTTGTGGTTGACTCTAATTTGGATGGTAAGTTTTTTTTATTTAACAAATTGGTTCAAGTTGAAATTAACTCACAAGTGGAGTCGTGAGCAGGAAGGATCTGATCTCAGCCTTGAGGTTTCTCGTCAGTAGCAGAAAAGGGGAAACTACTTCCTGACGCATGTTTCAGTTATTTCTTTACGAGGCACAAACATCTGCATAGCCTGATCACAGGCCGCAAACAAGTCCATAATGAGTCATAAAGTTATAGGGACTGGAATTGCATTAGTTCTGACTATCTAAACGTGGGACACAACGTGGGAAGATGGTTAACAGCTTTCATTAAAATGTTTCTTTAATGAAACATTTTAGTCATCATGCTGATTGTGACATAGCATCAGCACAGCTGTGATGTAAAATGAGACAGGAAACCCGAGGAGCTAGCATGAACTGTAATAAAGAGAGAGTCCACAGCTGGCGTGGTTGAGGTCATGCATGCTATCACGCCGGCACACCGACGTATAAAACACCCAGAAGCACACAGTCCAGACAGGCCTGCTGTGTAATCGACACGCAGTAATATGTCATATTGACGGCAGTGCAGCGTAAACGGAGCAAAGATGTAAGGAATGGTAGGTGGGCTCACAACAACCTGATCTACATTCCTGAGCTTTGGATTTCACCGGGTAAATAAAACGAAATAGATCAGCGTTGGCAGTTTGATATTTATTAGTGACAAGTGCATCCAGGTGTCATTTCTGCTGAACCATGTGTCGCTGTAGGTTGTAAATCAGAAGCGATTGCTGGTCTAGTTTTTCTGGTGGAGTCACCATAAGACAATAGATCAGTGTGGTTGGGCTGAATATTAGAGTGTCATTAACACTCGATGGACTTCTCTCTCTGTTCGTCAGCCTGTTGTTCAGCCTCATCTACCTCTGGTGCTCTTTCCGCCTCAGGAAGGTTAAGACCGGGAGACCGGCCACCTCTGAGAACCAATCACATTCCCCAAAAGAACCGAGCCTCGCAAACAGGTTGTTCTACGGGGAATACGGCGGGGTTTAAAAAAAGGGATGTTTGTCCGGTGAGGAGTCCCATGGGAGGAGGACTCACCACTCAGGAGTCCAATCAGGCAAGGAGGCCCTTAACCAGTGAACTTGAGGGATCGGTTGTGTCCAAGTATCTACAGGGAAATGAGACCGTAACACCATAATAACAACACCGTGTACTCGTAAAGGCAGTGTGTGTCTCTGTCTTCAGAGGGGGGAATAGGAGAGAGCTTTGTGTATTTCTGTCACACAGCACGCAGAAGAACAGAATCATCTCATAAAGTTATCTCCAACCTCCTATCAGATATGAAGGAGCAGAATCAGAAGAAGGAATAGGAAGAGAAATGAATGCACAGATGGAGGGATGTTATGGTAAAGGACAGATTCAGATTAGATATGAAGTGAAGCAACTGGCTCCACAGTTAGAGAGGAAAGAGATGTGTTCTCTTCAGAAAGGAGGAATGGACAACATGGAGCGAAAGGTTAAACATCAGGCCTTGGGGTCAAAATTACAAAGCACGTTTGGAAGCTGGATTTAAATTATTAATGTTGACACTGGACCAAGATGTTGAAAAAGGAGACACGAAAAAAAAAAGGTGTGACGAAGGAGGAGAGGAGGAGGAGGAGGAAGCAGATGAGAAAGTGTGTGCCCTCTACCCTTTGGAGAAACAGAGAGAAGAGATGAAAAGAGAGAAAAGAATGGAGAGAGCCATCCGTCTTTGTTAGAGGAGTGTGATGTGACAGAGCGTGTCTGGATTAGAGAGGACATGAGGACACCACAGGCACCACTCACCCCCCCGACCTGTTAACACATATATTACCTACACACAGAACATGTGTCACAACCCACCAAACAGAGGAGAAAAGTTACTTCTTTAGTACTTATCTTGGATTCAACTTTTAACTGGTTGGTTGAGATAAAATATATGTATTTACATGTTTATATTATGTGGGTATGAAATATATAGGCTATAATAAAAGAGAGCAGTAAACCAAGCCACAAGCAAATTGAATTACTTTCCACCTGATATCTGTGGAATTATTCTGGATGCTTATCTGAATAAATTATCCTCCCCAAAGACAGATCTGTACTCTTTATGTACCGTGTATAAGTGGAGCTTTCCTCCACACAGAACAAGGCTCGACAGAAGTTTGAATTTGAGACATTTCTTAAATTTCTTTTGGTACGGCTGGACTTCGCGAGGTACTTTTTATTTATGTCTCAATGGTCTTTATTGATTCTTATGCGGTCATTCCAATAGAAGACAACTTTTATCGGTAGTAAAACGTTAAGTATGAAAGGCTGTAGGAACAACGTGCTACGCTGTGAGCATTACCAGCTGTGGCGTGCTGGGAAACCTTCTGGATGAAAGGCCACGGGGTCAGTAAAATCAAAGTGTTTACCCCCTTGGGAGTATTAATGTGCTTAGCCGTTTTCATGGCGATCTGCGTATTAGATTACGATAGCACAGTAGCGTCCGTGAGAATCCATAACGCTGAATCGATATCTTACAAGAGCCGATGAACCTGTAGGAAGAGGAACCAGACCAGAAGACACAAATCAGTTTGTCTTTTACACACAAAGGACAATACACTGGGCGGTATTCAAGTAAAGCAATACTCCTCTAAACAAATACATGATGTCCCTTTTGCGCTGCGTAGCAACCAGAAGAGTCTCTTGTTGACACTAGAGGAACGTTTATGGGATGTCCAGCAGAAAGGTTTACTCTCTGGGGAGCATGAGCTAATTTCACTGCAATGTGTCGTTTAGATTCTTCAGAAAGTCATTCTGAAGTGAGGCCATGCTGTTCCGAGTGGAACTAAAGAAGTTCAAATGTATATAAACGGCGGGGTGACAAACTGCTTCTTTTCGGGGTCTTACCATCCCGACGGCCTCCTCACTGAGGGAGGCTCCGCTCTCTGTGGGCTGGGGGCTGAGGGCTGAGTCACTGCTGCTTCTCACCAACAGCGGGGTGTCTGTAAGGAAACACAAGGACACAAACATCTCATATGTGCAGGGAGCTTTGAGTTCTGAGGCCTGAGGCCTGCTCTTTAAGATGTGTGTGGATACCTTGAATGTTTACTCTAACAGTGACACAAATCCACAACATCTACAACATGATGCGAAACTGACATCAGTGACTGTACTGTGAGCATTTCACCACAGCCTTATAAATACATGTTTTGCAGCAAGTTGCACGTGTGTGTTTATAAAGTATGTATCCGCTGGACAACTACTGACCAGAGGGGTGACCGTGACTAAGTGGAGAGCAGGGCTGCCTTTCAATCAGAGGGGTTGGTGGTTCGATTCCCAGCTCCCGCTCTGCTAGTCTCATGTCAATGTGTCCTTGAGCAAGACACTTAACCCCAAAATTGCTCCCGTAGCTGCGTCTATGGTGTGTAGATAGATACTGAATTGTAAGTCGCTTTGGATAAAAGCGTCTGCTAAATGACTGTAATGTAAACCATGTTTAAAGTAGAAGTTCCGCAGCCTGTGAATCGACCACTTCTTCTTCTTTCTTTTGCATTACAGAAGGTAACTGCAGGAGGACTCTGACAACGCCTCCAAACACTAACTGAACAGCAGCTTTAGTTGCAGATAAATAGCTTGATTGACCTACAACGATATTCCTGTCAGTTCAATTTGACGCACTGTGACTATAGAGTCACTGAGAATAGTGGAAGTCTGCATCTGCACTGCTTCACAATATACAGCCAGTGTCCCTGATACACACACACACACACACACACACACACACACACACACACACACACACACACACACACACACACACACACACACACACACACACACACACACACGACTACCTTTAAAAAGCTTATGCTATTTTGATTGAGTCATAGTTCAGCTAAATTCAAGTCTAATAATAATCTGTTAGATGACAAGATAGAGACCCGGAGCTCGTCATGCCACGCTACTCCTTTCTTTACGAGTGTCAAAGCACGACGAGGAACAAAGAGAGAGGAGAGATGAATATTTCTATGTTCTTAGGTTGACTAAGTTCGTTTCCACTCGGTCGTTGCAATGTGCCTGTGACATCAGTCCAAGTCAAAAGTGTGCTTACAAACATAAAGCAAGAACCTCCCGACATCCAGTGCAATAAACTAACAAGCAGCTCTTGTGGGACAAAATGCACGACATATATTAAAGACATGGAGGCTGCAGTACATGAAGCACATAGACTGTGTATGAGAACTAGTCGCAGTGACGCCACCCTTTGGAAGTCTCGAGTTCGCCATCTTGGATTTTGATAGTCGACTTTTTGCAACCAGTGAACGGCCATAAGTGACCCTATTTGGACTATATTTGGTCTATTCTACTCTAAATGGGACCAGAATTTAGAACATCACGCCGTATGGACAAAGACTTGAAACTAACGAGTGAGACCACAACCTCGTGTTTACAATGTTTACTGAGGGAATAAATCAAGAGACTTGTCTTTCATACAATCTGACTTCTTTTTGCAATCAGAGACACACATATATGCATACGGATGTGTATTAATTTGGGCAGCTGCAGGTTTTAAGAAGACAAGCGTTTCACAGCTACAGTATGTAGAATTTATGACAAATCAAATAAGATTAAGAAGATTATTTATGAACTTCTTTCGATGTTTTTCTACAGAGCGATCTCAAACTTTCTGAGTCTTTAAACAGTTGTGTCTAAATGCCAATGCAGACATACTGTACGCATACAAAGGCAGAATGTGCTTTGTCGAACAGATGCCACAATAAAACACACTACCATCTCCATGGAGACTCACGAAGGTGTCAAACGTGTAGCTCGTTAAATAGAAGGGAATAAAGAGTGAGAGTGGTAGAACGGGTAGGAGGTGGACATTAAGTAGAGGACCGAAGATAGAAACAACAAGTAAGAAATCATGAACCTCAAACATTCACGTCAGTAGTAACGACGTTATGTGTTGCATTTATGTCCACACGTGTTGATTACATGCTCCACTGCAGCAGTGTGATCAGAAGCCCGTTCCTGGATGTTGTTTTTCTGAGCTGTGTCTTGCTCCGTGTGCTCATCAGGTCTGCGAGGAGCAGAATGTGTGAGCGCTTCCTTTAACGTCCCTTCAGTGAGCACACTGGTGTTCATGCGTCCAAATGGCCAATAAGCGTCTTGATTTGCAGATCTCTATGTGCGTGTTAAGTAACATATGATAGTGTCTCCCTCTCCACATCTCATCAGCCCCACTGCATAAAATCATCATTTCACAGAAGCTGATGGATGACGCAAGCCACGCCGCTGCCTGCTGCTTCCGCTGGAGCTTGAAGAAATAGTGAAATGGGAAGAAAAGTCAACACTGCAGAAAGCTATTCAAATAAATAACATTTATGACTGGAGGTAGTATTATGATGTGTGTGTGTGTGTGTGTGTGTGTGTGTGTGTGTGTGTGTGTGTGTGTGTGTGTGTGTGTGTGTGTGTGTGTGTGTGTGTGTGTGTGTGTGGCACTGCTAAATCCTCAAATCTACCACCCCCATCCATAGGCCCATCAATCCATATATACATTAAGAACTCTGTCATGTTAGCCTCTACAGCTCCAGTGGGAATGAAATGGGAACGGTGGTGGTGAGGGTGAGGGGTGGGGGGGGGGCTCCAAATGAGTAGACTACTCAGAACACATGCCAAATGATATTTTGTAGGGTCATATATTGATCGTCACAAAATGGACCCTTGGTGCTCTTAAGACTGGCGGGGGGGTGTATGGATTACATCAACGCCCTGATCAATTCATCTCTTTAAAGAGCGGCAATGAAAGACAGATAAATGACGGGAGGACAAAGGACGTAAAAATGAGAAACAGTTGAAGGAAACGGATAAAGAAATAAAGGGACGAACAAAGGGAAAAGATAATCAGTGAGAGGCTAAGTGCAATGAAAATGAAGATTAAATCACACACAAAAATGTCCAAATTGTTAAAACCAAAATTAAAGAAGCCTTTAAATATAATTGAATTCTACACTATTATATTTCACTTCGCTGTGAAACCTCATCTTCCCGGTTTTAAATTGAAGCAGACCTGTCAACACATGAAACCAGACATAACGTGGTAAAGATACATGCTGTCTGTATCCAGTGGCACATTAAGATGAATAGCAACGACCGTCTAGGGACAAATGGTGACACTGTTACGTCCACGTACCTGGAGGCATTCCAAGATTAATAGTTCTCTACTAGATTGGCAAAATGCAGTGTCAGCTTTAGATCACCTGGTAATCCCCACAACCCGGTTCCACTGCAGCACTAATACTATAAAGAGCTGTGGGCTTCTCTCTTTTCCCAGTTTGTACATCCTCAATTCCTTTCCTCGTCTCCTCTCCTCACGTCTTATCACCCCCACGGGAGATGCGAGCAGAGGAGGCGAGGAAGTGACACAAGGAGAGAGGAGTCGAGGCAACAGGCATTTAACAAAATGAGACATCCTGTGAGCCGTCATTTTAAAGCGATGTCAGGAAAAGCACAGGGCTTACTAATAGCATTAAAGATGGCTTCCTTTTTGGGTTTACTAATAACAAATAAAGATGGCTTCCTGACGGTATGACAGTGAGCCAGCATGAACAGTACCAGGACCCTGAAACTGAAGCAGCTAAATGGAATTCAGCCATGATTCATTTGACTATTCACTGTGCTTTTCTCACTGGAACAGGTCTAAATATCCTCTGTGAAAAATGCCCGTTTCTGACTTCTTCAAAATCACACAGCTCAACTAATGTATATGATGTCAAGAGCTGGACACTTGATATTTCTCTCAAGATTCTAGCCGCGATAACAATTACAGTGGCTGCTCGAGTCGCGGGTAAGTGTACCACTCAGAAAAAAACCTTTAATCAGCGGCGATGCTTCATTTTGAGCAGTGGTGCTCATCAGCACTACTATACCAATGCTTCAGACTCTGTAGGAGTCCTCCTTGGATTCAAGTGTGAAACCTCATGTGAGCTAGTAGTCAACAGTGATGGAGAGAGAGAGAGAGAGAGAGAGAGAGAGAGAGAGAGAGAGAGAGAGAGAGAGAGAGAGAGAGAGAGAGAAAGAGAGAGAGAGAGAGAGAGAGAGAGAGACAGAGAAAGAGTGAGAGAGACAGAGAGAGAGAGACAGAGACAGAGAGAGACAGAGACAGCGAGTGAGAGAGACAGAGAGAGAGAGACAGAGACAGAGACAGAGAGTGAGAGAGAGAGAGAGAGAGAGAGAGAGAGGAAAAAAGGACAGTGAGAAGCAGAAACAAGTGGTTGGAGTCGGAGGCAGACCATAAGACAGTGATAGAGGCCTAAGCCTGACCTTCTCACACTGACAGAGAGAGTCTCTCCAGAGCTCCGTTACCTCTAATCCACCATGACAGTCACACATTACTACTAATCTCTGCTGACAGGCGACCACGCTGAAACAGACCAAACTTCCTGTCTTAACAGTGTCTGGATCACACAGCTTCACTCAGGAAGGTCATACAAGCACAAATGTCAATTATGTTCAAAGCTAGTAGTATAGATGCAAGATACATGCTTTCTGCTGTAATAGACATGGTACGTGAAATTAGATTTATTACAAGAAGGGGGTCGGGGAATAGGAATAATCGGCCGTACCAAATTGTGACTTTTGATTCGGCGTGGGAGTCCTTGAGCTCAGTAGACCGCATCACGTCCTTCTGACTGAGACATTTAAACCGTATCATCAAAAACAACAAGGAAAGAAACTTGCTGATATCCTACTTACGATAGATGGATGAGCTCTATCACACTTCATTTGGCCCATTAATGACATTCTGAAAACAACCATGACAGATCGCGTTTAAATGTCAAGTGTTCATCGAGATGGATGGTGCGAAGTCTACCGGACTGTCTACAATTCATAACGAAGTGGAGTCTGTCATTAGCCGACGCCTCTTTGTTTTAGCGAACTGTAGGTACACCCGATCCATCACCCGGACGGTTTGTTATGTTGACGCAGGATTACATTTGGACAAGTTTACGGTGACAGCTGTAAGCCATCTCACGCTCACATCTACGATACCGCGACTGGACGGCCGCTTGACTTGACGCAAGACAGAAAGAGATGAAGGAAGGGCGACGAAGAGGAAGCAGGAGAGAGGGAAGGGGGGGGGGGAAGAAAGAGAGTCTATTCCACGTTACAGTAAGCAGACGCAGACATCAGAGTTCGTCCCGCCGCCTGACATTACTCATACACTTCCTGTCCTCTCTTTCCTCTGCTTCTCCTCATCTGCTTCTCTTTCATCCTCATCTCATTCTGCATCTCAGAGACGGCGCTGCCAACATGTCAGCTGTCCTCCTCTTGTTTTAATCACGGCCCTGCAGAACATGCCCATAACGTCCTGACCTTTATCCGCACTGTAATTCAAAGTTAACATCATTCCGATTGTCTAGGATAGGGTAATAACAAGAATACACCGTGCCCAATAAGCCATTACCCCATGGTAAACATGTACTTTATTATTTCTTTCTTCCCTTTATGTTTCAATTTACAGATTATTATTCTAGCCGTCTATCCATCCCTCCAGACTGGTGTCTTGGGACTTGATTATTACCCGTCGCTGACGCTGCCCTGCAGTCTACCTCCACATCACATTTCAGTCTCTATGAACCCGTTTCTTGTCTAACATCAGCGGTGACGTTGACCCGTCTATGCACTGACCCACAGGTTACATCTATAAAGGTAAAATCAGGGGTTTCCCGAAGGACCTTTTGGATTCTTTGTTGAGTCGGAGGAGCGCTTTGAAAAAGCATTTAGACCGTGTGTCAGTAAGCCAGAGTCCCAGAAGCACAGTAGGGATTTCTGGCACAAGCATACCTCCTATCAAAGAGCAATCAGAAGAATATTAAGTACAACTTTATTGTTTTTTTATACTGCACGTGCAGCTAGACTGTTGATTACAGAGTACCAGCCGAGTCAGCAATGGGGGAAGTACAGGAAATACTTGGAGTATTTGGTTGCTCAAACACAGAGCGGTCATGGTTTGCCAGAAATAACAAGGACTAACTTGTCGTCATGAGAAAAATACATTGTCTAAAATGGACAAATGTGATGATGACAAATGCAAAAGCCTAACTGATGTTAAGCTCATTGTTCTTCCTCTAGAGAGCCAGTACATTATATCTTTGAGCTCAGTACAGTGGCTGGCATGAATACAGTTTATATTACACCTGAAATATCTTTTTGCTCTGTACATGACTTTCTTAAGTATACAAATCTCCTGTGAATGTAAAGTATATACAAAGCATGTAGCAATGAAGAAGAGCGACCAAAATGTCACCAACTCAAATCTCCAAATCTAGCTCTGAATTGTCAAACATCACTCCCAACATGTGTTGATCAAAACATAAAGATTCCCTTTGCTTTGATGGGCCGTGGGTTAAATGTCACGTCAAGGTCTGAGTGAGTCACTGCCAAAACTAACATGCAGTAAATAAATGAACAATGACTCACTGGACTTGAGGGCCGAGGAATTGACTTCAATCTCTCCCCCCGCGACCGGCTGGAAGACGGAGAGCTCAGATTGGTGGAGGTCGGGGCTGGGGGCCGGCCTCGAGTTAGCCACGCCCCTCTGCTGGGCTTCCTGCTCCTCATACACAGCCATCAGCTGAAAGGTGACGAAAAGAAAAACACACGCACAAAATGTCGCTGGTTATTTGTTTCAATTCTTCGGTTCTTTTCATCCATTATAAACACAGCAGTTAATCAGTAGGGGAGCAGCAGGAACTCCGTTCAGAGACTCTTATACAACTCACTGCTCTCCACCTACACTGAACGTAAAGCCCCTCCAATACGCTTCATTCACTGCAATCCAAATGCATGCATACGGTACAATGCAAAGATACATTTAGAGCTAGAAAGAATACACGCAAAAAAAAAATTCACAACACTGATTAGAAGTTTCGTGTGCCTTTGTTTGAACACAATTTCCGCGTTACCTTATGGATGAGGACGCTATAGAGGACGTCCAAGGAACCCAGCATTCCTGCGACAGAGTGTGTGCGTGTGTCTACTGTGTGACAGCTGCCTCCATTGGTGTCTCCCCCCTCTGCCCTGCTAGCGCTAACTGCGTTATATAGTGGAATCCCTGTCTATTGAGTATTGCACTGAGTCTGCGTTTAGCCTAACATAGCACAGAGCTTGTCAACACGGTGTTCTAGGGGCCTCCACGTAAAAACACCTGAATAGACCTGCGAGTGTGTGTGTGCGTGTGTGTGTGTGTGTGTGTGTGTGTGTGTGTGTGTTTCATGTCTATAGTGGCCAAGAGTACAGAAAGGGGACTTTGCCAGTAAAGCCAGAGGCTTCCTGCTACATCGGAACCCACAAGTGTGCAACGTACTCTCTCACTCATACGGACATGAGCACACACATGCAGGCTACAGACGCCTAAACCATATGAAAGTGTGCAAACTAGTGTGTATATACACACACACACACAGACACACACACACACACACACACACACACAGATGTGAGTCACTGCACTGCGATTTGCTGGCTGGCTCTTTTGCACAAGAAAGCAAAAAGAGAAAAACAACGATGCCAACATTATGAAAATGTAATTCTAAAGCGCAGAGTGATGCCAACATTTGAGACTAAAAGCTTACGCAGGTGCTGGTACAGAGAAGTCCAGCGACAGCATCTTTTTCTTCTAAGGCCAACCTGATGATTAAAGCAGATTTTCACTGGAAGTTTCTCCATTGGGCCTTTGATAACGTCTTGCTCTTGCTGCCTGTCGACCCCTCCCTAGCTCCGAGTCATTTTTGAAGGGACTGGTGTCACTGAATGCGCCTGCAGGCCCTGCAGCACTTGTTGAGGTGGGACTGAGCGTTGAAGCACTTATTGTGGAAGGCTTCGCCTTGATCTGCTGTGGCTTGGATTGTACCCGCACCCGCGTGTCACTTCAGACAAAAGATCAAAAATGAAACTTTCTTTTTTGTGTGTAGATTTACTATATATGTGCTCTTTCTTTCCAGCGTGGCCTCACCAGGCAGATAGAAGAATAATATCAAGTTATACAATATCACACCTTTCTTATCCCCCCCCCCTCCATCCATCCATATCTCACCAAGTATTCGGCACAACCAGTCTCTCACACATGCGTGTTTTGTCACACTGCCCTTTTCCATCTAACACGCATCTTTCTCGGCGTCTTCTCTTCCCTCTTATCACAAATGTCCTCTGACTTCTTTTTGCTTTTTTTCCTTCTAACCGGCTTATTGTTACCTGTCCTCTCCTTTTCTCCTTTTCTCCTCATCTCCTCATCTCCTCATCTCCTCATCTCCTAGCCCCTCTTCTGTCTCAGCACTTACACCTCTCTGTCATGAGTGTAAAACCTGTTCATTTGCTGACTACTTATAGCTAGTATTTATCACTTTTCTGTCAAACTGCTTTGGTGCAAACATGCACAGATTTATTAAGAAAAAAAGACCTTACATTCTTACTGAGTTTCAGTAAATGTGTCTGTTAGAGAGAGTACAAGGCTATTGCTTCCAGATAAACACACACACACACACACACACACACACACACACACACACACACACACACACACACACACACACACACACACACACACACACAGAGGTGGGAGAGATTCTTAAAAAAGAACATCTGAAAGAATGACAGCAAGAAAAATGGTCGGACAAATTCAACATAGTGTTGCAGAGTCTCTTAAAAAAGCAGAGTTGGAAAGAAAGGACAGACAGACAGATGAGAGATTAGTACTTTGCCTCTGTTCCCTTTGACAGGAGACTCAAAGACCTGCCAAACAAAATGACACCACATCCTGAGCATGAGAGGGAGAGAGGGGTGAGAGGGAGAGAGAGGGGTGAGAGAGAGAGAGAGAGAGAGAGAGAGAGAGAGAGAGAGAGAGAGAGAGAGAGAGAGAGAGAGAGAGAGAGGGAGACGGGTGAGAGAAAGAGAAAGGTGAGACTGCACAGACGGAGCCAAAGCACGCAGAGAAAAAGACAGAAATGGCCGTGGAGAATGTGAAGGACAGAAGCCGAGGCAGAATTGTAGTGATAATAATGAGGAGGACTGACAGAAAAAAAAAAAAAGAAGTAAAAAGTGCAGGATGTCAGAGAGTACGAGAAAAAAAGCAAACCTGAAGCTTGAGAGTGTCACCGTGTCAAGTGTGAGTGCCATGATGTGTCCATTTTCAGCAAAATGAAAAGTTACACACTGCCAAGTCTGTCTCTGTTCCTCTTCCACCGCAACCCTTTTATTCCCACTCAAGACTAGAACTATACTGTAAGATCAGGACAGTTTCCAGACACGGTGCACCACCGACGTGTGTCTCTGCATTACTATTATATGTGGCATTTTAAGCCTTCTCATCAGCTATCCTGTCAATAACATCAGCAGACTCACAGAGGGAGATGCTGGTAAACTTCAGATTGTTTTCTGTTTCAGCTTCCTGTCAAAACACACATTTTACTTTGATCGGGTTGCTGACAACCTCGTGTAGAAATGCCTTCATCCATCTGCTTCAAATGCATCCGAGCGAGGAATAAGGCTCTATTTTGTCTTCATTTGGGTTTGTGAAGAGGCACTTCATTCGTTCAAGTTTTAAAAAAATGATATAGACACCCTGAAAACATAATGCCTCCAGCCACGGCCACCACCAGCACAGAGGCGTAAAACACCAAGAAACAACGAGACCACTGAGTCCAACTTATGACCAGACTAAGCACATTTGTGACCTGTGTTTTGCCAAATGAAACAATACAATAATTATACAATAATTGTGCTCAGCTGTAATTAAAAGCAGACATAAACCCAGGGGTTAAACACTAAAGCTAGCTCAATCTTCCCCCCTGGGGTTACTTCTAAGCTTCCTCTCCATCCCTTCTGCCCCTCCTCATATTTACAGTCACTGTGTGGTCAATATCAGGTTAACACAGGTGACCGAGGACATGTAGAGGCCGGTGGGAGGTAATTTGCTGTGTGTGTGTGTGTGTGTGTGTGTGTGTGTGTGTGTGTGTGTGTGTGTGTGTGTGTGTGTGTGTGTGTGTGTGTGTGTGACCTGAGAGCTTGGATCAATTGAAAGGCTTGACCCAGAAAGCCAAAATGAAACGCGTCCACCCAGACACCAACACACCAAGTCTGAGCCACACTTTTCCTCTGGACCATCAATTCCAATATATATTCCAAAAACAGAAACAGATATATTGTACATATATGTATAGACATGTGCAAATGAGACAACTGTACTGTGAATGTGTCTGCATTAAAACACATTATATGTGATCAGAGAGAGAGAGAGAGAGAGAGAGAGAGAGAGCAGACACCCACACAGGTGTTTTCAATCATCCAGGCTGATTAGACATGTAGTCAGGTTGTAGGTGGGTGGAGCTATGCTGAGAATGACTTGAGGTCATTAAACTCCATCTACCAATAAGATGTCAGTCCAGCACAGACTGCACACACCTGAGAAGAGGTCTAATTAGACACCATAAGTGAAAACACCTGTGTGGGTGCAAGAGCATGTAGACGGGTCATGGGTCCAACTGGGATATTGACAGTGGATGATTTACTTTGCATTAACTTTGGACATTAATTGTGGACTGTACATCATCAGATATGAACGTGTGGAGCCAGAGAACGACACACGCGGTCAGTTTAACGCTGGATCGCTTATCTACAGACGGACTCACTGTGCTGAGTGATGGAGAAGACATAATTCAATCGCTATCCTTGTAAATACCAACACGATTTACAGAGAACAGCCTGCAGTGGTTTAGCTAACTCAGGTAATCAACATTAATTGATTCCAGCTAAAAAAAAATTAAACATGAGAGGCTTGCGAACAGCAATAATTGTGCCCTCAGCATCTCCGAAAGTGTGTGTGTGTGTGTGTGTGTGTGTGTGTGTGTGTGTGTGTGTGTGTGTGAGATCGGGGGGGGGGGGGGGTTGGAGAAGTGCAGAGTTGGTTCCTTTCCTTTTATTAAAATTAAAAGAGCACATGAAATTTAGATAGGTAGATTAATCGCAGTTCAGGATTTAAGTGCACAACATGGCATCGATGCTCACGCTCTCACACACACACACAAATACACAACCATCCCTTTTCACATCATACCCTTTATAATCGGGTCGATTAGGGCCTGATTGATTGCTTTGGAGTGGATCGATGAAACGCTACAATCAGCCAAATGCATGAGCACACAGCGAGTGCACACACAAACACACACACACACACACACACACACACACACACACACACACACACAAAAACAATCTTTAAATATGCTTAAGCTATCTGTACACCACTGAGCTTTGATTTCCACTCATGTCCACTTACCATAAAAAAAAAAAATCTATGATGTTCAAGTGCATGTGTGTGCTTTGGCACCTTATGCAGTCAGCAGTATCTTTAGCAATGACCACTCCATCACTATAGCTGGGTGAGGTGGCTACACCCGTCCATCATGTGTGTGTGTGTGTGTGTGTGTGTGTGTGTGTGTGTGTGTGTGTGTGTGTGTGTGTGTGTGTGTGTGTGTGTGTGTGCAGGTCTGTACATGCTGTCTTTTACGGTTTTATTACAGTGTGGTTACTGTTGGCTCAATGTGGTTTGGGATACATTAGAGGATTGAGGGAAGGTAAGACGGTACTGAACGAACAATTTGTTTCTATTTTTCTCTGATAAATATGCTAATTTACTGCCATCTGCGCCATTTCAGCTTTTTGTGTTGCTTTTCCATTAGGAAGGAATTTTATTAATGAACCGCAATGATCTAAATAAAACAATAAATTCAGGATGTCATCCGGGTTAAAATTCACAAAGCTTTGCCTGTGACGTAACTGTTCCTCGCAGGTTAGATCACTCAGTGACACACACACACACACACACACACACACACACACACACACACACACACACACACACACACACACACACACACACACACACACACACACACACACACACACACACACACACACACACTGACAGTGGGTAGACTGACAGCACCACCTAGCTCTGCGCTACAGAAGCTGCATCTGAAGTGCATCTTGAAGCCCCCCCCCCCCCCCCCCCCCCGTTATTGTGTCCTATCCAAACAAAAGAACTGTTTTCTGCCTGTGAGAAGCAAAGAAAGAAAGAAAACAAAGTAATTCAATGACTTTGTTATTATCCGTCTTTGTGCACCTGTCTGTCTCTCTCGGCTCAAAGGAAGAAAGGCTGAATGTGGAAGCGACGGCTCAGTGCCTTGTGCTTTGTGTTTGGAATGTTTTAAACACCATCCTTCCGCTACGCTGCTACATCCACACCCCTCTTTGATGTAATCATGACTTGCCCTTGATGCAGCTCTTTGCGGTGCGCCCATAGAAGACTTTAGCAGGTCTGCTAATCGGTCCAGATTAGGTCACTCGGCTGGGCCCTCTGTGAAGACGCTAGCACGAGAAGTAACTTTGAAAAAGCCTCGCACATTTCTGTGCGATGCCCGTAAAAATAATTGTGCAGATCACAAAGAGAATTTGAATGAACCCTGAGGCGGGTCAGCTCTTCTATGCTAGGCTATGTACGAGCACAAGTTGGCCTTTTCGTCTTTCATCAGCAAATATTCCTGCTTAGCCTGGTTTTCCCCTCCGGCTTCACTTTGCCTCCTTCTCTTTTGCTTCCTCCCATTTCCCCTCCCTTCCCTTCCCTTTCCTCTTCTCTGGTTACCTCCTCTCCTCCTACTGTTGCTTCCTCTCCTTTACCCCGTGTCTCCTCTTTCTCTCCTGCTCCCCGTCTCCCTCTCCTCTCCCTTGGCTTCGCCTCCTGTAACCTCCTCCACAGCTTGCCTCTCCAGCTGTCCCCCTCTCCCCTCTGAATTGTAGCGGATCCTCACAAATCAGCAGATGTAAATCATCATGTTCCAGCACTTTGCTCTATTGGAAACACCCACGAAGCAACAAAGAGCTCATCGATTAGCACATGAATCTGATACACCCGCGCTCACTCCCTCGGTCTCCGTACTCTAATTCCTTATTCTGTTTTATCTTTCTTGTTTTCTGCTCTCGTGAACTCTCGAGTCAAACACCAACAACAATAGATCAATGCACAGATAAGAAAACACACTTCACACAGAGGGATACAAATACCCTGTTAAGGCATTCACTTATGCACCGCCATAAAGGACAGGGACAAAAATATTCACGCACACACACACACACACACACACACATCTCAGACTGTGACCTCTCCGCTGGGATCGATCCACCGCCACAGTAATCCATAACCAGGACGGTGTCGTCTCCTAAAGGAGAATATGGATGAATGAAATTCACCTGCTCAGCAGTTTGAAGTGATCGTGTGTGTGTGTGTGTGCGTGTGTGTGTGTGTGTGTGTGCTGACCCTCCATTGATCTGCAGTCACCTCGCCTCTCAGTACAGCATGAGAAATCCAGACGAGACAGACGGGACGGAAGAGACGAATAGGGGACAGAAATACTGTGAAGTATGAAAAACAGGGTCATAAAGACAAAGAGGGAGAGAGACAGAGAGAGAGAGAGACAGAGACAGAGAGAGACAGAGAGACAGAGAGACAGACAGAGAGAGAGACAGAGACAGAGACATCAGAGAGAGAGAGAGACAGATAGAGACAGAGAGAGACAGAAAGAGACAGAGAGAGACAGAAAGAGAGAGAGAAAGACAGAGAGAGAGAGAGAAAGAGAGAGAGAGAAAGACAGACAGAGAGAGAGAGAGACAGAGAGACAGAGACAGAGCGAGAGAGACGGAGAGAGAGAGAGAGAGACAGAGAGAGAGATGGAGAGAGACAGAGACAGAGAGAGAGAGAGAGAGAGTCGGTCACAGACATACAGGACAGACTGTTTACACAGACAGCAGAAAATACACACTGGAAGACGTTATATAGACGTATTATTGCGAGACAGAGAAAGCAGAAACGATTTCAACAGTCAGAAGTAGAACATCCTGCATCAGCACCAGCAGTTCAAATGCTCGGTGACTTTGTGAACTTCTGACAGGCACAACTTCAGTGTCTGCCACGCAGACAAATATAATGGCTACTTGAGTTTCCTCAGTAATGCAGACAGATCTTCCACATGCCCGCATCCATATTTGCATGCATGTGCGTGGATTTCACACACACTGCATGATGTATTCATGCTTGTGCATGAGGAAGAAACTCACGAGCGTGCGAGCGCGCGTTGGAGTGTGTGAGCCATCATGAACCGCCATGAGGCTGTGTGGAGACCACACTCGGCCATATGGAACGGCATTATGGAGACACACAATGGCACAGATGGACACGATCTGTGCGGGGCGGGGCCGTATATTCTCAATGATCCACCAGCAGCAGCAGCAGCCTGAACGGCAGCGCTGGTGAACCAGAGGGGCCCATTGACCGGAGGAGACGGCGCAGGATTCAAAGAAGAAGGGAGTAAATGTGGATCAAAGCAGTGTTTTTTTCAAGGTGGATTTATTATTCACAAAGTCATTTTGGTACATAATTACAGCAGGTCTGAAATGTTAATGATTTACTGATGTTGAAGCGCTATGCGGAGCCTTTACAAGTAGTGTTCAAACCAGCGTCAAGGTCTAGTCTAAAGCTCTCCCGTCCCCTGATAGCTCATTTATCCAGCCTTCCTTTCCTCCCTCCTCTCCTTTCTTTCCCGCATCTTATCTCATTCAATTGGCTCTCCACATAACAATGGATGTCTGAGTGGCTTTTCAAGTAGGATTTGCTGTCTGTCAGATGTGACTGATTAGGCTACACACACACACACACACACGTATACACTCATACACACCGTGTTCTCGCTCACATACATGCAAACACGGTTTCACACTCGTACACACACACAGAATGTTTTGATGGTGTTTATCTCGGGCTTAACGCGTCAAAACGCTAAGCAGTAATAACTGTCAGCTGACAGTCCTAAACCTCCAGCACACACAAGAATTAAGAGAATAGATTGTATCACACCTTCCACTGGTACATATATCTCTTCTCAAGATGGACCGATAAAGTGAGAGGAAAACAAGATTTCCAATTTAATGATGTTTTTTTATTCTAGAGAAAATGGAACCTCCTAGAAATTCCCTTGAAGCTTTGAAGCTTTGAGAACTTTAACCATGTCTGGTGAAGGGTTCCGTCCTGTTCCATACATCCGGGGATTGCCCGCTCTACACATTCACATGTCTATAATCTGTAACCACTTTGGGGATTAGAGGGTTAATTGTTGAAAGGTTGTCTCCTGACCCACGGACAGCTTATCTGCTTCAGAGCTGAACGAGAACAATCCATCTCACCGTGTCACTTCCAACCAGAGCGAGGGAACGAAACACTTCACCGGTTCTACTCGAGACGGAAGCAGCTTCACGACTTTGTGAAGCCGTCACCCTGAAGCAGCTTGTAACGGGTCACTCTCGGTTTGGTCTGCGTCCTCAAAAAACACGAGGGGCTAAATTCAACATTGTACGGTTCACAAAGACAGTATTTATCACTGCATCACAGAGACTATCGTGTGTTACAGGAGTTTATGGCTGTGTGCATGGTTGGACTGATTTGAGGGTTTTCTGCTTATATTTGCAAATTTTATCGTTATCGAATGTCATTGTTTGCGACGACACTGTATGATCATGATCATCAAACGAACATCAAACCTTCTCATGTTTTCATAGGACGACACAAAACTAACGTTGTCATATATAGAAGAATTTAGTGATGCCATATTAGTGATAAATTATTATATTTCCAGTCGGACAAGTATTATTTGTTTGTTTTATTACTCCAAGTTACTTGTTCTTCTGACCTTAGCGAATACTTTAGATATTGCTACCGGATGCATCGGAGCTGGGCCCGGCTTCAGCAGCAAGTCTCAGGTTGTAAAACTATAACTTCCAGACGGTTTTCAACAGTTTTATAGCAACAGCATGCACAATGACCAGGTCCTCTCCCAAGCATCTGCTGAGTGCCAAAGATAAAGATTTTAAATATTCAACATCATCGTATACTTGGCAGCTAAGTTTAACTGCGAGTCCTTGCCGGCGGTGGCAGGAGCGTTAGGGACAGATTGAGGCTTGATGGAGGGAACTTTCTGAAAGGGGATTTTAACATAAAACACAAGAACAAACAGTAATCAAACTGTACGATGAGTATAAAACTAGTAACTTTGTGTCTCGCTATTGTCTTGCCAGCTGACAGATATTACACTAAGATTAGATTTGATGAAAACACCTCTAACATGGCATTAGCTCCACTTCTCACAGATTTTATTTTCTTTCTCCCATAGTGTCTTACCTCCACCCCCTCAAGGTGAATGACAGAAAGTATGTGACGCCTACACAGAGAACTGATGATCTGTGTGTGTGTGTGTGTGTGTGTGTGTGTGTGTGTGTGTGTGTGTGTGTGTGTGTGTGTGTGTGTGTGTGTAAAGGGGTTAGGCAATTAAATGAGCCTGTTATCATCACTCACACATTCAGGGACAGGTTCACTCTTTATAAAGCTCTCACCGCCCAGCGCATTACTCTGTCAATGTATGTAAATCTTTCTGCTAACTGCTGGTAGCGTTGCGTGTCTGTGCACACACACACACACACACACACACACACACAGACACGTGCACACACACACAATAAATCTCTCCTGGACGCACACACACACACACACACACACACACACACACACACACACACACACAGACACACACATCACCCACTGCTTCTCTTTCTAAAAGGGTGACACGAGAGGTGGTCCTCCTAACATCTCTATGATTGAGGTGAAGAGTAAAGCTCATAGCCAACACTGAGTGATTACATTAGTCTTCCTAAAAGATCATATCTTCTATTCACAAGACCGTGAATCAAATCTGCCTTGACACTAAATGATGTGTACTTAAAGGGACAGTCCACCTTAATACAGACTACACACTGCCAATAGCACGGCTGCTAAATTCTCTCGATGAAGTTTCAGATTAGCCTACAAATTCTCAGGTTGATCTGCGCACGTTTTCTTGAAACAGCCGGAGGCCTGCTGCAGAAAGATGCACACCGTCTTCAAAGACTTCTACGGCTGTGACTTCAGGATTTTAAGTCATTAGATCAAGCAGCACATTATGTCTCAGTGTAATCATCTGGCTTGTCTTCAGGGGTTCCATGTACGGGATTTAAAAGCTGCTTTTAACCCAGAAAGATCTTAGCCATACTGCCAATTTATGTGTCATATGTGTGTATTAGCCTATGAGTGACTGCTCCATTTACATATCCAGTATTCTAACAAATCCTTCTGACTGAAAGAAAATGAGAAGACTGACGTGCTGCCTCGGCCTCATGATCAGAAGCCCACTAAATATTTTCAAAACCCTCTAAAATGTCTAATGCGGTACCAGAAATGCCACACTATCAGTCTGTGATGAAGTCCGAGCAGTTTGTAACCTAAAGAAGAAAAAGAACAGGCAGAATTAACAGCAGTGAATTGGGCTGAAAATGTGTCCTTTTTTTGTTGCTTTTGTCCTTTTTTATCCTTCCTTCCTCAACACCTTTCCTCTGTGTGTCTGACCACACAGTCTAACATTAAAGAGTGGCCGCGTGAACTGAACCGGAACACGGGGGGGGCTGCATGTTTCATCACCTTATGTTTTTTTCCTCCTAAATCGCGATAATGACAAACTTTAACAGTCGACAAAGTTCCGCATGCAGTGGACGTTATCCTTAACCCAGCAAGTCTGAACTGTAACGGAACATAACGTAACTTAAACTTTAACGGAACATAACGGAACTTAAACTGTAACGGAACTTAAACTGTAACGGAACATAACGGAACTTAAACTTTAACGGAACATAACGGAACTTAAACTGTAACGGAACATAACGTAACTTAAACTGTAACGGAACATAACGGAACTTAAACTGTAACGGAACATAATGGAACTTAAACTGTAACGGAACATAACGGAACTTAAACTGTAACGGAACATAACTTAACCTGTGACGGTACATAACTTAAACTTTAACGGAACTTAAACTGTTAGCTTAGCTTAGCATAAAGACTGGAAACAGGGAATCAGTTAGCATGGCTCCTCCTAAGCTCAGATGAACATGTTGTTCTATCTGTATGAAAACTGACGTGTAGAAAAGACAATTTGCTAATTTAATCATCCATTTCTTAGAAAGTTTAGTAAAATGGATATTTATTTAGTAATATTTAGTAAAGTTTGGCCTCAGATAAGTCATTTTAAAAAATGTGAGTTTGGTTGAATATTTCAGGTTATTTTAAGAGTAAATTGAACTTTAAAGACATGACAGATATTTGGAGGATCATGAAGTATTTTTTTTTTTAAAAGTCTTGATTTTATAAACATTTATATTTCCCGCCGGCTTCCAGAGGATGGCGAGAGTTTGAATTAAATTTGTATTTATACATAAACACACTCAGTACTGTGTATTACCTATTCTAGGTGGGACTCAGGTGCAGCTGTGTTTTCTTAATTAAGACCCAGGGTCCATAAAGACCACAGGCCGCATGGTTTATTATATTCATAATTAACCCTTTCCCTCTCACCCTCCCTGCCTCCCTCTGTGTTTCCTTTCAATCACTCCGTTAACCCTTTCTCTATCGCTTAAAATCAATCTTCCACACCCTGCTGGTCGGCCGCCTCATGCTGCGACCCCGTGCCCGTCTCACACACCGTCGCCATTAACCCCGCGGTTGTCTTCATATCGCCGCCTCAACTGCAATTCTTTAATTACCAGCCTCCCTGTGTCTTTTTATTCACTCCAGCAATTAACCCCCTTTTTTCTCATCCACCCTCCCACTTCCCCTCTCTTCATGCGCTCTTTCAAATTGCACCTATCTGTCTCCTTCCCGCTCTCTTAATGCTCTCACTGCCAACGCCTCTCTCCTTCGCTCTGGCGTTCCGTCTCACCCCCCATCTTGGTACACTCTCGCAAACACCATTACTCAATTAACCAGCCCCCCCCCCAGTTCCTGGCTAAGGGTCAACATATGTTTCAGGTCTGGATCACATCTTTGTGTCTTTGACAAATGAAGAGTCCACACACACACACACACACACACACACACACACACAGACACACAGACACTCGTGTGCACTCTTGAGGTGTGACTCAGAAATGATTGGGTTCATTAGAGAAAAGGGTGAAAGAAAGAGGTGCATGGTGAAGGGGGAGGAAGAAGGGGGCTAGAGGAAGCAGACGAGTGGAGGCCAAGACGTTACTAAATACTAGAAGAGGACTCGGGACATGGAGAGAGAAGAGCTTTGTTCAATAAATAAGACCTGAAGGAGAAAAGACGGTAGTAATGCAGGAAGGAAGGGGACAAAAGGGTGTTTATGGGTACATTGTGAGCAGATTGACAGGCGGTGTTAATCAAGATGGACAAGGTGTGAAGGTAGAAATAATTTGAACAAATAGAGGCGTTCTTGTGGGGCAGCACACAGGAAGGACTCGACGTGGAGTCGGTAGGGAGGACGTAGCGGGTGAGTGTAGAGAGGATAACGGCGTGAAGAGGGAGAGATTGGGTGGAGGAAGCGCCGAGGTGAAGGTGAGAAGGAGCTCTTAGGTTCATTACGGTAACATCTCCCTATCGTCTTCTCTTTATCCCGTCATGATGAGCAACCTCTCTACGTAACACAGATAATGATGCACGAGCTAAGCCTGGATGACCTTTTGGAAACATCTCCATTAATTGGAAAGAGAGCCGCACGTGTCTTAAAGAACGTTGGTTCGATGTCATGTTTCAGGCTGTAGTAGTAGATATTTTTAGGTTATCTTGTTATTTTTGAACACATTGCCTGTACATGGCCTGGCCGGACATCACGTTGTCCTTCTTAAGAGATTTTCCTGCGTCAAATTCAGCACTTCAGTCGTCGTTATCGACATACTTCAGGTCTATACCATGTGCTTTCTCTTCTCCATTAATTAGTAACTGAGAAGCAAGACGCAACATTCTGTTTGAATTGCACTGTGCCGATGAATTAACTGCATCAGCCAGTTTCACGTGATGAGTGTTCGTCCAAGCTTTAAAGGAGTTAAGACTGATCCGTTCGTGTGTGTGTGTGTGTGTGTGTGTGTGTGTGTGTGTGTGTGTGTGTGTGTATGTGCGCACACACACACACACACACACACACACACACAGAGAGACAAGAATGCGTGCGTTTAGCAGATGGCTGGTGGTTAAGAGAGTGTGAATGATAAAATCTGCCCACTATTCCATCGCCTTGTCCATTATTCCACTCCACTGCTTTTGAAGAGTGTGAGGGTGTGTGTGTGTGTGTGTGTGTGTGTGTGTGTGTGTGTGTGTGTGTGTGTGTGTGTGTGTGTGTGTGTAAGCAAAAGTATATTTTTGTGTGATGCTTTCTGGGTGCATTTTCATCTCCATGTATCTGTGTCTAAGTGAGACAATCTACTCACGCCACTTGTCTCGTAAATGAACAATATTAAAATCAAGCCATTAAATTAAAACATAAAAAAACAGCCATTTAATTGAGTTTTGCTCTATTCAGATTTTATTGTTTCTACCCGTCAAGTGTGGCGGGTTGTAAGCAATCAAACTAATGGAACATTACGAACCTATTGAAAACGGGTAATACGGTGTTACCCATCTGTGTGTGTGATGGAGTGAATCATGACATGTCTGTAACACATGCGGCATTAAAGGTTGTGCTGGAAGTCATCGTGTTCTTGGTGAAGTTGTGCGGTGTGTGTGTGTGTGTGTGTGTGTGTGTGTGTGTGTGTGTGTGTGTGTGTGTGTGTGTGTGTGTGTGTGTGTGTGTGAAAGAGGAAGACATACGGCAGCATTTTGACGGACGATTCGCTGGAATCACACACACACACACACACACACACACACACACACACACAAAGAGCTCATTGAACACACCAATGACTAAAATGCACACACATGATTTAACACACATATGGTAAAATCTGCATTAGAGTTTACTGCCGAATAAGATTTAAGAGCGATAAAGGCTTGACACTGCACTAACACACACTCACACTCACACACACACACACACACACACACACAAGGTTATTATATGATCTTTCATAATGGCTCTCTGTTCAGCCCCTAATCCTGGACATAGACCCTTTACCCTATCAAAAACACAGATGAGGATATTCATTCCACAGACTGACGTTGTAGATCAATGTTAAAGATATTACCTTGTAAGTCGTATATCACTGAATCCCACACATGCATGCGCACAGTGAGCGCATATAGTAAAGGGTGCTCTGTTGACCGTCTCCGTAGACTGATATATGTGTCACTGTACAGCAATTTACCAACGAGGTCTCAGCCTTATCAAATAGAAGTCACAATTTGGCTGATTGCTGATATCTCAGCTCCTGGAGAGAGAGAAGGTTTATGGGCCCTCTACCCTTCTCAAGGACTACCAGACACTGCTCACACACACACAGACACACACACACAGAAGAGGAGCCACCGATGACAACTAACACATATGATTACTATATAATGAAAAATGTCGGGCTACATAAAGAAAATGACAATGAAATGATTGAGTCACACGTAGGCGTACGGTGGACAGGAAGGAGATTTGATGGCTCCTTTGCCCTTTCTGAAGGACTCCGAGAAGCAAGTTCACACATTCATACGTGACGGTGTCCGTCCAACCAGTGGAGGGCATGACAACAGTACACACACACACACACACACACACACACACACACACACACAAAGAGAAACAAGTTAGTTGCTCTCAATAAGACATGTAAATAATAATTCACAGACCCAGTGCCCCCGAGGCCACACAACAAGAAACACACTAGTTGAACATATACCTTTCTATATATACTTGTGCACATACACACACACCCACACACACACACACACACACACACACACACACACACGCCTACACACTGAGACACCCAGTAAAAGAAACCAGTGCAATGTGTGAAAGCAATAAGCAGCACTGCTTTCTTTAGTGGAGGGTCAATATTATTCTCGCCAGAAGGCCACTTTGTATGGAGGGCTGAGGGGGCAAAGGTGGCTGGAATTCTGCTTGTATTACATGACTATACAGTGTGTGTGTGTGTGTGTGTGTGTGTGTGTGTGTGTGTGTGTGTGTGTGTGTGTGTGTGTGTGTGTGTGCGTGCGTGTGCGTGTGCGTGTGTGTTAGAAAGACATGAGTGTGTATGTTTGTCCTTCCTGTTCATTCACTTAACCTTTGCAAGGTGACGTCACACTTTAAAAGAAAAATATGTCTGAACCCAGCTGCCCTGTGAGATCTATTGATAAACAAGATTAGGACAAGCTGGGAAAACAGCAGGAAGAATAGAGGAAAAACAATGTCTTCTTATTCCATATCCATATATCTTAAAGGTTTAATCGACTAAATGTAAGGACAAAGATGGCTTACCCGTTTTAAAGAAAAGTAGGACGCCTAAACGACAGTTCTCTTTTCTCACCCTGGCTGAATTTTACAACTGGATTTAGTTCCCGGCCGGTGGTCAGATAAGCGCCATTACCAGACATATTGGAACTCGCAAGTGATTGACATGTTTTTTCATTGGTTAAAGCAATCTAACCTGCGATCTATAACCATAGCAAAGTGAAGGTGCAGGCCAAGCAAAACATCAACAGAAGGAAAAAAAACCTTGTTGAATAGAAAAGCTTTTCATTAGATGGACCGAGTCCGAGGTCAATCCCAGTCCACCCCGGGAGCTACAGATAACAGAGTAGCCACGAAGAGGAGAAGGAGTCAGGTGATGAAGAACTCTCACTGGTGCATGAAGACGTGCATAAAGAAGGGCACAAAGTGCACACTACAGATGGACGGTGGAACCTTAATGCCAAACTACTAGTTGGTTTATCAACACAAAACAGGCAAAAAGTTTCACCTAAACTGTAGATTAATTCTGCTGGAGCTCGCTAAAATTGATCGAAATTGATCTCTGCCACCACTGCTATGATGTGTGATTGAAAACAACACACAGTTGACAAACCCCCCCCCCCCACACACACACACACACACACACACTAACCCACTCACTCACTCACGCACTCGGCCGATGATCCTCCTGCGGGGATGAATAATACTTCACGTTTGTATGATTATTAGGATCAACACATTGGTTGGAGGTGAACAATGAGGTTTGGTGGATGCCTGTCTGCTTGGTTTAAGCGTCAGGCTTTCGTTGAATTGCCGGGGATTTGAATGTCGGGATTAAATGCAGACTGTGTCAGGGGCCACCCACACAAATCGCTGCTCCTCAATACGTCTGCATGTTTTTCTAATCCCTTTCAAGTCTCATTGTTCTGATCTGGGTCGTGGTTCAATTAACGTCGACGTGTTAACCAGCAACACACACACACACACACACACACACACACAGAATGATATAAGAACCTTATCATCAACTACCTTAACGCACATAACTTACACAGCAAGCTGTACTTAGGAATCCAATCAAATACTGTCTGGTGTCTATTGTCTTCATTATCTTGTCACACCAGAATAAGCAGCTATAAATAATCACATTAAAAGAGCATCATCTTTACTAATCAATGCTTTAAACACAGATTTGTGTGTGTGTGTGTGTGTGTGTGTGTGTGTGTGTGTGCGCTGTTCTTCATACAAAGAGGTTTCTGTCTGCACACACATATATATATCTATATATATATAGATATATATAGATATATATAGATATATATATATATATATATATATATATATATATATATATATATATATATATATATATATAGATATATATATATACTCCAGAGACTTAATGTACATGCCATTCATGATGAAAACTGTAGAAGAGAATTATGGGGCATTACACATAATAACCCTTCCAGCAGAGTCATAACTGCCTCATTCTGACTGGCTGCTGTTTTGCTCCTCGAAATGAAAATGGGAAAGAAAAAAAGATGGAGAGGGAAAAGAAGAGAGGGAAGGAAAGAGGGTAGAGAGGACTGACATGTCCACTAGATGAAGAGTTGAGGAGGAGGAGGAGGAGGAGGGGACAGCAAGAGAAAGAGACACTGAGAAGTGTTGAAAAGAGCAAAGAGAGCAAAAGATATCCAAACACAAGCCATGCCATATGTGAACAACGTCTCCACATCTACGTTAGGACTGTTCATGCAATACAAGCTCTCTGTACCTCTCACTCACTCTGCATTCGTGGCTCTTCTGGTACGTTCAACACAAAAAGTCCTTCCACCCACCTCCACCTGAGCTTTCTGTGTGTTTCAGTTTTCAAGCCTAATCCCCATCGCCTCAGCCATTCTTGCAAACCAGTATTCATTCAACCCATTCATTTGTCTCCACAAGCTATAACCGAGTTCATGCCGACACACTTAGTCACTATATATGCGAAATATAAAAAATGTTGTATGTCTTGGGCTCCGAATTCCTTATCCCTCCTCCAGACATGGAGATATGACGCGATACTAGCACACAAAATATGAAATGAATCTGTTTGTTACTTTCCAAATAAAGAAAAAACATTTATTTGGGGTTAAAATATGTGTTTTTCGACTGAACAGAGCTAATAGCCCCACAGTTAATTGCCTTATAAAAACTAAAATGATCTGCAGTGATGAATGTCTGCGATTACATTGCGGCTCCGCTGCGGATGCTAATACGAGTTCACACGATCCATCTGTAAGTGATGCAACACATACATTAGCATCTGTTGATGTGTGTGTAGGTGCACGTCAAAGCACATTATGCAGCAGCCCGGCGTTACCATCGCTCACTCACACAGTTGCTAAATGAACATTTTCGTAAGCCCTTAATTGATTCATTTGTATCCAGAACTATCGCGTCTGGCAAATATAGCATTAATACGCGCGCATGCTATAAGTTACAAAGGCAGCGCTTAGACCGAAGGACAGAAGTGAGTTAGAGAGTTTTTACAGAGCTGCATCTGTTAGCGGCAGCAGCTCGTGTTGTTTACCAGCGATCAGCAGAGTTTGCATGATCACGGTGATGGAAAACTGTAGAATTAAGAAAGCACAGAAGGGAGGGATGGGCCCGCTGATAACCAAAAACCTGCTCCGAATAATGTCCTCATTATCAGAGATTATGCTACTTTGCTAACGATTCTGGTATTTTAGTGACCTTTAATTATCTTAATTATTTCAAAGTAGGATTAGAGTTGATGGAGGAGGTTTTTAAGAATCAAATAAAAGAAAATAAACATTTTCAGAAATGTTCTCTGACCTTTGATTTTTATGTGGACTAAAGTAAGACATGCAACACAAGCAGAAGAGAAAAAGACAATTAAGCTGAAGTCAGCTTTATCTGAACGCAGGTAATGTTTCACTTCCTCAGACTCTGTGCTGCTATTTCTTCTTGACCTCCTATTCCTGAGAAAACACAAAGTATCTTCTCCTCTCTTACAAAGTATAAAGTTTATCTCCCTTGCACATTTCATGCCAACACAGCAGACGCACGTCTGTCTGTCTGTCTGTCTGTACCATGCTCCTCCTCCTGCTACTACCCTACTACCCCCCCGATGTGACGGCAAAATGTGCCAAGAAAACAGAGAGCAAATCAGACAGAAAGAAAGTTAAAAAAAAGAGGAAATGAGAGCATTATTTAAATATTAATGAAGCTGAGAGATGAACTGTTGGACTGATAGTCTTCTCCAGCAAATGGTTTTGGCTGACTGGAAGACCAACACATACACCCGTGGGTGCAAATACACACACACACACACACACACACACACACACACACACACACACACACACACACAACTTACTCCCCACTGAGTTGGCTTGAATCCACCAACTGTCCATCTTAACGTATCCAAGTCTAACTGTTTAGGTTGTTTCATCTCATCAGCAAGCCAGACGGTATAATCGCCAGACATCTTTCAAGTTCCATCAATTCAAAGTGCATTTTAACAGGATTAACAAGGCCGTTTACCAACGGTTTTCCAGAAAAGTGCACTATTGTGGCATTGTAGACCTTATTGAAGAAAAGTTCTGTGAGAAAGGTGGCCACAGGAGAACCTCGTGAACACCAGAGATCTCACGAACGCGTCTGTCTTCTGATCATGGCAGCTTTCTGTGCTAGTAAACTCATCTGAGACAAGGAAACAGATTAAGGATACAAGAAGGTTACCGATGCAGTTCAGTGTCTGTTATTAAAACTGAAAAGAAAATATGACCCTGTCTTGATTTCCTCTCCCAATACCTCAACTCTGGTTTTTACGATTGACATCTTAAACTAGAGAAAAAAGTTGGATCCTCCTTCCTAAATACTGAGATTGTGGGAAATAGAAAATAGAAAAATGCCTTTGAGTAAAATAAAGCACATTCACTCATGAATATAATCATTTTTGCTAGAAGCAGAACAAATAGAGGATAATAGTCTCTACAACTGAATGAGGATGCAATATAATCAAACCATTGGCCCTTTTCTGTGTGTGTGTGTGTGTGTGTGTGTGTGTGTGTGTGTGTGTGTGTGTGTGTGTGTGTGTGTGTGTGTGTGTGTGTGTGTGTGTGTGGCCATCAATAGAATAAATAATGATTGGCACAATTAGCCATGATTAAAGCTGTGCTCATGGAGAGCCGCCCTATTTCCAGGCTAGCTTGAGTTCAAATTGTCTTTCCAGAGAGTGTTTCTAAATAGGTCACACATGGTTATGTGATATTTCACTGGGATTGCATCTTAATCATGTGATCATATTGTGTAATGGTTTTACAAAAGTATTGTCCAAATGTGTAAGTGTTAAAGTGTTAAAAAGACAAAGTTCAACTGTGTGTGCAGAGCAGGTATACTAGGTATGAACACACAGATGCACATTCTGCACACTAATAAACCCATCGAACGCGTGTGTGTATGTGTGTGTGTGTATCGTCAAACATTAACGGAGAAAGGAACTGTAAATGAATGCATGCATGTGTGTGCATGCAGAAGCGAGCACATCCAGACAATGAATATAAGTTGCTGGAAAGAAAAACATGTAACAGATAATGCTGCCATGACAATATAATTAAATACCACCAAGAAACCTTTTAAGCGTCGAGCTCTTCAGACAAAGAATTTATTTCAATTGTTTCTGTGCACGCTGTGTGTGTGTGTGTGTGTGTGTGTGTGTGTGTGTGTGTGTGTGTGTGTGTGTGTGTGTGTGTGTGTGTGTGTGTGAGTGAGTATGCGTGCGTTTTATCAACAGTATGTGTTATTTATGTCCCAGAACAAACATTAATATCATACAAGACAACATTGTTTCCCTCCTCTCTCTCCTTAACTAACCTGTTAATCAACCCTACAAGATGGGAAAAATACATTCGGAGTAAACTTCCAGATAAATAGAATCCATACATCCTGCCTACTGTTCATCTTCTGTGGCACAAAGCTGTGAAAAACAACATGCAGGGGAGATATTAGGGTAACGGGGGTAAATAGTCTGCACAGGGGCGGTGTACCGGTTAATCCCGTTAATATCCTAAAAATACCGCGTCACACATTTCTACGCCCAGCACTAACACACACACACACACACACACACACACACACACACACACACACACACACACACACACACACACACACACAGTTTCCCAAGGAGTGGGGTTATGTTTAGGGTCTAGCTAGCTCTCCTTTAAAAAGGTGTATGTTTTTATGATTGTAATAAAGGGCTTTGTTGGCCTTCTACTGTCGCTCTGTCTGTAGGGTACATGCATTCTGTTTGCATTGTACTGTTATATTACTGATATACATTTCAGCATGTTTCTGCTTATCCAAGACATATAGATGTATAGAGACACCAAGTATATAGACATATACCGATATACACTTCCTCACAAGTGGTAGATAAATATCACCTCAGACATTCATAAATGTGAGCCCTCTCTCTCAAATGCATGACTTGGGTATATATATATATATATATATATATATATATATTTTAAACAGTATTTCTGACCTCTGTCTCCAGCAGACCTCAGAAGTCGTCTCTGTTTTCTTTGTGGTGATAGCCGGCAGTCTGAGTCTGGCGACAGTAAAACACTCATCTGGGATTAGGAGCCATTTATTCATCTCAGCTCAGTAATACTATGAGAGCCTCGCTTCAGAATCCAATGAATATTTCACACTTTCATTTCATATGCAATCTCTGGTGCTCGGTAGTGTGTATTGCTTGGGTATCATACTATATGTGTGTGTGTGTGTGTGTCTTGGTGTGTCTCACCATCTGTGTGTTCTGGTGTATTAGTGTGTGACACTTTATTTGATCCCAGTATTGAAATCTGTATTTTGTACTATGTGTGTGCTTTTAAATTTGGTTTCTGTGCTGCAAAGGTATTTATTTTTTTTCATCTTTGAGGAGCACACGCAAGCACATATTTACTGTATTTATAACTCCATCCTGGATACAGAAACCTGCTAAACCAGCTTTAACTCTAGACCTACTATTCAGACGATGCAGTGCTTATCCGGGATACACTTCTGCATTTTAACTGAAAGCTTCCTCGACACATTTTAGCAGTGGAGCTCCCCTCACTGGAGCCCGAGAGCACGCTGGTAAACTCCTCATTAGAAGCCTGTTAAAAGGTAGTGAACGCCACAGAAGGGGTCGAATCTGATAACTAGCAACCAGCTAGCAACAGGCTGAAATACTACTCAGCTGAAGAAAAAGTCAGGCCTGAGGGAACAGGGACGCTTCACTTAATGACATACGTACTGAAGTGCATTCGAATGGTAATGCCTTCACTTACATTTGCATCTAATTGTGATTCGCATTGGATTTGTGACTGGAAGAGGAAGATACTTCTCACAGACTGATCGGATAGAAATAGAAGGGACGCGACACCGATATCGGATGTCGGCCTCATACTGACTCAATAAGCCAATCTGGCGTCAGAAACCATTATTTTAATAAATAACAATTCAGTATATCTATATTTATGTATTTATTTACAAAGTTAGGAAAGGAAAGCAATGTTTAAGTCAAGCCTGTTGTGAAGCATACGGCTTATTAGATTTACCCCGTGTGCTCCTTTTAGCCTTTAGACGAAAATGTCAGTAAGTCCGAACTAGAGTAAGAATTCAGTGCAGACTTTTGCATAAAAACGACCATATGGTTCTCATTCAGACATGAGACCGAGGTGTGAAATTGCCATCACGTTAAGGTAAAATGTCTGAACGGGGCTATAGCCATGAATAGCTCTGGCTGGCACCGACTGTTTGGAACACTTCACCTCCCAGAAGCATCTGGCTTTGTTCGTATTTATAAAACACGGAGCCCTGCATGGAGGGAGTGAGTGCACACGCCACAGACGACATGTTCTCCGTCTCCATTGTGGAAGTAGTTTCGAGTGACAACTCGCCAGCAGCAGGACCGGTGTGCGCTGCTCTCTACAGAACCATGGCAACAGGCTCTCCACATAGTAATCCTGATCCTAGGGACCCCCGGGCTGCAGGCTTAGCGTGTCACGTAACCCCCCCCCCCCCACCCCCACGACCAACTCTGAGACATTAGAGCTCATTTCTATTTCTATACTGTAAAATAGTTCACATTATTCAGATTTCTACCTACAGCAATGCTGTGCTAACCTGGAAAAAAAACACCATTAATAACACTAGATTATGTTTTTCATATAGCTATACAAAATTGTCTTCGTCTCAACAGCTAAAAAACAAGATTTGAACCGTAACAATGAATATTTTGACGTGAAAAGCGGCAGAGAGGGAGAGAGAGATCACTTCAGTTCTTCCCAAAGGTTCTTACAGCCCCGAGAGAAATTGCCGACCAATGCAACTTTGTTCTTAATTAGCTCATAGAATCTCCAACAAATCCTGCAGTATTTATACACGCTTAGAGGCATACAGTACGAGCTGAGGACAGGCAAATACACTGTGCATTACATTTTCTAGCCAGTAGGTTTATTCAGGGGTTTTTTTTAAGCTGTGACCTAAATGAAAAATTCAGTCCACCACAGGACACGGGCTCATTAAATAGTGTTGATACTGTTTTAATGTGCAGCGCCACCGAGAGAAGATTCCAGATTAATTTAAGGTCCTGAATCATGGTTCAAAGAGCCCTTAATCTAAGCCATTTATCACCTTCTAATGCTGCCACAGTATATGTGAAGAAACCGAGGCTTTCCAAAGGGGAAAATGAAAAATGACACATTCCTCGGGGGGGGGAAATAAGAAAAACGGGATATATGGATTGAGTTTGCAAAGTCTCCAAAAGTGAATTGCTAATAACACTGCCGAACGCTGAAGGCGAGTTAAAACCTTTTCCCTTTGAATTTTGCTTGTGAGGCAATATTCTACCCAGGAGAGAGGCTTATAGGCCACCGCAGCTCAATACTCAGAGTGAACACACACATCCGGCACAGACACCTGCTCTAACGCTGCTATAAGCACACACACACACCTGTGTGAGCGCACAGTGGTATGTGACTTATTAAGTGGTATAAATCAAAAAGATTACATTATAAGAGAGGTATAGATGGCTGGTTTTGTAGCTCTTTTGGTGATGAGCTGTCCGGCACTTCTTTGTGGACTGGCTGGCTCAACATTGGGTTAGTCACTGAGCGTATACATGTTACGTGGCTGTTTGTGGTTCACTTAAAGGCAAATAAGACCACTGAATTCCTCGTTCACAATGTCTGTTTTTATATTAAAAGGAATAGAAATATGAAAAGCAGGAGCAAACACTAAACATGACGTTCTATTGAGAGGTTCTTACCTTGTCCTTGTCTTCTACCAGATCACTGAGGATGTCATCGGGGTCCAGAATCCCCCCGTCACAGTACTCAACGTGGTGCGTCCGGACCAGGAAGTCTCCTTCCTAAAAACACAGGACATCACAAAGTTAGATCAACGACTCGGTGAACAAACATGATACCTGCTGCCCACGCTCTCTACTTGACTCATAGTGTATCCATCAACACTAACGGTTGAAGTGTGAAAACATGTTGTCTATCAGGAATATAAGCTCATTATTTAGACTAGTGCAGTACTCAAACTTCTCCTCAGCAACTTCACTTAGTTTATTCACATTTAATATTCTATCTTGAACATTAAAATCCACATTAAACAGTTACTACTTTCTCAATATGACGTATTTTTTATGAAACACACTGAACGAGGGTATAACACAGGGAGTGATAATCAAAAACACTAAATGGAAAATGGCAAAAGTAGTTTTATTGTTTTACATTTTTATTTTGCTTTTATTTTTATTTTCAAACCACAATAATAGTCAATTAATATTTCAAAACTGGACCAGACTAATGCTCACAGCCAAAGGCTTGCCCTGCTGTCCTGGTCACCAGCTCCACATCTACACAGGCCTACCTCTCACTGTTCAACTCCACCTCCCAGTCGTGCCCTCGTCTTTGTTTCCTTCCTCCTTACATCCTCCACATCTTTCCCTAGGTGCCTTGTACAGATTACAGCCTGGCCCTTTCTCTCTCCCTCCTCTCTCTCCTCTCTCCCTCCTCTCTCTCCCTCCTCTCTCCTTCCCCTCCTCTCTCTCCCTCCTCTCTCTCTCCCTCCTCTCTCTTTCTCCCTCCTCTCCCCTCTCTATCTCCCTCCTCTCTCCTTCCTCTTTCTCTCCCTCCCCTCCCCTCTCTCTCTCCCTCATCTCTCTCCTCTCTCTCTCCCTATTCTCTCCCTCCTCTCTCTCTCTCTCCTCTTTCCCTCTTCTCTCCCTCTCTCTCTCTCTCCTCTCTCCCTCCTCTCTCCTCTCTCTCTCCCTCCTCTCTCTCTCCCTCCTCTCTCTCTCTCTCCTCTATCCCTCCTCTCTCCCTCCTCTCTCTCTCCCTCCTCTCTCTCTCTCTCTCCTCTATAACTCCTCTCCCTCCCTCTTCTCTCCCTCTTCTCTCTCTCCCTCCTCTCTCTCTCCCTCCTCTCTCTCTCTCTCTCCTCTATCCCTCCTCTCCCTCCCTCTCTCTCCCTCTTCTCTCCCTCCTCTCTCCCTCCTCTCTCTCTCTCCTCTCTCCCTCCTCTCTCCGCTGTGTTGGGTCTGTGATTAATGACATCGACGCTGCACCGGACAGCTGACTACATAGAGCCGGTTGTTGAACAACATATTGAGACAACACGCACACACACACACACACACACACACACACACACACACACACACACACACACACACACACACACACACACACACACACACACACACACACACACAAACAGCCTACAGAAAGGTATGACTCAACCCGTTACAGGGTGCTGCTCCATTAAATCCCTGTTTCAGGGTCAGGTGCTTGTCAATGCTTCTGAAAAGCTCCCATCAGGGAGAGAGAGAGACTCTGTGTCCATGGATGTCACCGCAGGTCTCCAACCAGTTCCTTCACTAAAATCAGCTCTGCATCAAAACACTGCTTAACAAATTACTTCATCGCACAAATCATTTTAGAGTGTTTCTTTATACAATTATAAATGAGATTTGGTTTTAAATGCATATCATCAAACCAGCAGAGGAAAATACAATTCATTTTCCAGAACCAGTATAAACTGTTGGTGTCTTAAAGGAGGTTTTAAAATGTAATTTAGCTGTGTAGGCAACTCCTTTCACTGCTGAATGCTTAATGATAAAATACTTTATCAAAAGTCAAGTGGTGTTATAGTTATTAATGGTTCTGCTTTGTAAATAAGTCAATCTCAGTTGTCCCCCAACGTTTCCTAATGAGTAACAAATACAGCGTTTAAAAAATATAACACTTTAAAATGCACCTAATGAGTGTAGTGAGGCGTGCAATAAATAGATAGTTAAATGTTATCGCCTTGATGACCCACCTCTATAGTAAAGCCACTGCTATTTAGCAGACTTACACTGTACCGTACTTCATTGATAAGTGCAGCGAAATATGGTGTACTGATATATACAGGACACATACAAACATGGCTGTTTGCTGTTTCCTTAAGATAAAGCAAGAAAAATGTAGCCGGGGTCCATAAAAACACTTTTTTTCTATTACGTCCCACAAAAAAAAGACATTTCAATGGCTTTGCAACCATCACTGTTACACAGGACTCCTTTTTACTGTTAAATTGTCTCTCCTCACTCCCTCCCTTCCTTCCTCCCTCCTCCCTCCCTGATAGAAGTCATTGTACGACTCTATTGTAACACTGACTTGGCTGACACCCAGGCCACATGTATGAGAGAGAGAGAGAGGTTTTCAACATTGTGTTTACATTGTTTTAATTTATCTTTCGCACCGTGTTTATCTTGCTTGAGCACTATGAACCAGGGTTTGGGGGCATATTAACTCTGTAACAAGGCGTGTGAATGTGGTGTTTTTTATGATTACTCAGGAATATTTCAGTCCAAAGTGTCATGTAAAATGATTTTGTATCTCTTCTGCCCTCAGCTTCGCACAAAGACTGTGTGTTTTTATTACCCCTCGGGCTTCAGGATGAGTCCCCAGAGAGTGAGATTTTGTCTTTGCTGGTTTAACGGTAAGCACTCGATCCATCATCGCCACACAAACCGTGAGTCGCCGCACGAGCAACGCAACGAGCAACGCCCGGACAGAAACACGGACTCTATCGCGTCTTACATTCTTACACAACAAGACTACAGAGAAGCAGTAAGAGGCTCACAGTCAAATATTACTTCCCAGCTAAAGTTCTATTGAGCCTCGGGACTCGGAAGCAAGAAAAACGTCTTTAGTGTCGACACTCCGGTCATGGAATCCACAACCTGAGGCGTCCTGTGGGCCTCTGCTGACCCGCAGTGCCGCTCACACAGCAGGCGATACGATGTGCTTTTCATTTGAGTCGATACTGTGCCTTAGAGGTGTCTGGTCCCAAAATAATTAGCAGTTCATCAAACTACAAAAAAACATTTTGACACATCGTAAACACGGAGCTTTTGGGGACCGTGGGGATCCGAGGCCTCGGGGCAGTTTGCCATCTTATAGCGTGGTCGGTAATCTAGTCCAGAGAAATGCGGCCTTTACAGTAAAACTTCTTCTTCTTCATTTCTTCTATTTTTGAGCTGCGTGCCCAAGCAATATTTTGCACCTGGTAAGAAATGAAATGATGTATAAATTGCAGAAGAAAAGAAGTAGTAAATGTGGTGATAGGAGGATTTTTTTTTTGGTTTCTTTGGTGACCTGCTGTTGTTTTTGGGTCAACAGCCCCCTTTGATCTCTTGTTACAGTAGGCACGCTGAGACGACAGGAGACGGAGCGGTAGAGAGATAAGTGCTGCGAGCGCACCGATCTAATCTGATATTCAGGGGGAGTGCATCCATAATGTGTTACAGCCCTGTGCCTCCAAGTCTGGCAGTTTAAAACGCTAGAGGGACGCTCAGATACCGCAGGACTGAAGATAAGAGTGGTAAACAGCCCCATCTAATCTCTGAATCAGGGGGATTAGCACTTAATACAGTGTTTTTCCTGATACTATTACAGATCATCTTGGGCAATTTTAGAAATTTATCTCTCATGACATGGTCTAGAAATTATTGTTAGGTTGTAGTAAAATCCCACCAGAGTTAAAACACTATGTGGATAATACAGTGTTGTCACATGTGTGCTTAATAAAGTGCTGCAGGGATGAAAAATGATTGTAAGTCAACCTGGAAGTGAGCATCACTGGCTCCTCTGACTGAAAGCCTTTTGATTTTTGATTATTGCAAAAAATAAGCTCCATTTCTGATACTTACACGTTTTTTTCAGCAAGATAATGAAGAGTAAATGCAATCGGCAAAAGTAAAAAGCTAATGTGAACTAAATGTAAATGAGCTAAACCACGGTCACATGACTTCACATGACTTCATGTCACCACCACTGAGTTAAAGGCGGCCTGTTGTTTGGTTTTTACAATTCATAAATGGGATACTAACTGACAGATTTCATGTCGTAGAACAAGCGTTTGAAAAGCTTGAGACCATATTTCAGGCATTCCAGGCTTTAGGCATCATTCCAGCAGCACTCTATGACGTGGGGAAAACGTGAAAGTGTCTCCTGGCCCATCTGGTGATCCCGCAGTCACAAAGCAGACAATCGCTGGTGGAAATGCCACGGACACCATTACTCACCAGGTTAACGTTCCACATTCGGGCTGTAGACAAGCTGATTCACTGACTGACGTAGTTAGAGGAGATAAAGTATATCTAGATGGATTAAAACTAACATTTCATTAGCACCATTACGACACGTCACAATACATATATGTGGTTGTGTTCACTTTTTTTAACACGGTCTGGTGAGCAGACATTTTTTGACAACTAATATAGGACGTGAAATAGTCAGAATAGAACAGAATAGAATAGAATAGAACAGAATAGAATAGAATAGAACAGAATAGAACAGAATAGAACAGAATAGAATAGAACAGAATATAATAGAACAGAATAGAACAGAATATAATAGAACAGAATAGAATAGAACAGAATAGAATGGAATAGAATAGAACAGAATAGAATAGAACAGAACAGAATAGAATAGATGTCTGGCTGGATCAACACATTATGCAGCACGCGTCTCCTCCCTCCTCTCAGAAATAATTGCCTGTGCTCTGGCAGCGGTCCAGGATGTTGTATGATTTTTATCAGCTTGTTTGGCCACGCCTCATCAGCATTCCTGCCCTGGCTAATGAAACTACAGCACACACACACACACACACACACATATAGCTGGGAACCCTTTCCTACACACCTATGTTATACGTGCGAGTGGAAGATAAGGTTTGAGTTTGTTTCTTTGTGGCCATATTTGAACCACACACACACACACACACACACACACACACACACACACACACACAACACTGTCAGCTACAACATTGTGTCAAATGTAGACACAATCTAACATGTATAAACATGTATTGCATCTATATCTTAGAGAGGTAACTCATGTCACATCTCACTAGAACATACATACGCCGATATGTTGATGTGATCCAGTTTGATATTTCACAGAATGCAGCCGATTAAACCTGGAACCACATAAACAAGCGTCCATGATCACACAGCTGCACACTAGACTGTTTGGCCAAAGGTAATTAAGAAGTCTGTCAACAAGCTGATAACTTCCTGACAACTCCCCTCGAAAAACAACCTCTGCTCCCCTCTCCTCCCTCCCTCCCTCCCTCCCTCCTCGTTCTCTGGCCACACTTCCTCTTTGCCGTGCGGGCGATCTCCCTTTTTACATTCATCGTCTTTGTTCTGATTTCTGAAAAAGGTTTATTCATTTCCTCTCTGCTACCTCTCCACGAGGGCCTTGTGTACTACCTTTTCATTTTTTTCTTCAATACAACTTTCGTTCTGCTTTTCCCTCATACCATAGTTTACGCTTTGTATCCATGTTCATCCATCAAGGCTAATAGCGCCATATTAACAGCTGTCAGCAAGCTGATTGTGCTTCTTGTTCTTATAAATGATAATTACAGATCATGGTTCGCTTAGTTCACAGATGTATTGAGGTAGGTGAATGAAAATGAACCAATATAATGACACACTTGCAGAGTGACAGGCTTGAGACTGACTCATCTGTGAGGACACTATCTCCACCTAGCAGCTCGACATGAGCCCCAAACCCCTCTGAGTGACGCACAGGAGCCAGATATCACACCTATATTTCATCCACTCACTTCAACTCGTTCTACTCTTTATTGCATCGTGCTCTGTCTTTGCCAGCTGCCTCACATGTTATAAACGCACAATGTTCACGAGGGTTAATATCAAGGCGTATGTTTTAAAAAGCAGCTAAAATGTCTTTTGATAAATGGAGAGCTAATGAATTACATAGCCTAAACTGGATTTGCTTAACCTCTGAATGCACTGTGTGCATTGTGTTACAAATGAAAGCATCAGTCAATACGTTTATGTTCAAAAGCAGGTTAACCAAACTCGAGGTTGTAAACATTATGTACTTGTAAGCTTGTTTTCATGCTGAATGACTTATTTCCAAAACACTTATGAACACTTCTCTGGTAAACACAAGATTTAAAAGCGCTGCTTTTGTGTGATTATTTTCAGAGAAACTCAGTTTTATAGATCGATTAGTCGTCAAAATTGTTATGAGTATCAGTCGACTAAGACTTTCTTTGGTCGAGGAAGTGAGAGTCCACAGAAAGAGGAGACTTTCCAATGTAGTAGTGTGAATAAAAGTCTGCTTTACCAAACTTCGATTGCCTTTCACGTTCAGGCAAACAAATTCTAATAATCAGGCTGCGATCAATGTGAACTTAAAAGAAAAGAAAAAACTCAATGCTGCTACTGCAACAGAAATTAAATCCTCTGAAACTTAACTTAAGACTAAACCTGAGGAATCCCCTCACTAAAACGTAGCTTTAATGCCTACTCTGAGTGTTAGCGCCTCTAAAGCGCCTCCGTGGGAACGCCTAACAAAGCAGCTGATAGCTGCCAGTGTCAGCTAGATACAGCGCAGGAACACACAAGATTAAAGAAAATACAAGCAGCATACTTTCTGAGTAGCATGAAGCAGATAGGGAGGAAGGGAGGGAGGAGGGGAGGAGGGAGGGAGGAGGGGAGGAGGGAGAGAGTCAGACAGGAAAGCAAGCTGTCTCTCTGACAATTTAAAAACATGATTTTCAGAGCACTGGGAGGGAGGATTAGGGACCGGACCGCTCTACAACACACACACACACACACACACACACACACACACACACACACACACACACACATATTCTGGTTTTCTAATCCTGGTACACATTAACAGACATAATTACACAGCTACAACAGATTAGTGTTGCAGGGAAACGACTGAGAGATGGGAAGAGAGAGAGAAAAATACACAGAAACAAATTCAAAGAGAGAAGGGGGGACGAAATGAAGCCATTAAGGAGAATAGGTATTCTCCATCCTAGAGAGGAGGAATGAGGAAGAGGAGAAATATGTTGAGGAGGAGCCAGAAAGGGGAGTTATGAAAAAGCTGAATATCTAAAATATGAAAGAGACAGAGGCCAAAACTATCAAAAAAGTGGGTTGATTGAGGGCGGTAGGAGAGGTGAAAACAGAAATTACAACGGGGAATGTAAACACGGTAAAAGGAGACGAGACGGCAAAGTGCTGACAAAGGCGTGGGAGAGAGCAGGAAGAGAGAGAGAAAACTGAGGAAGAAGAGACGAGGAAGAGGAAGATCGGTGTGCATGGACTCAACAAGGCATTTCATTCACACATACAGAAAGCACAGAAGGTAAACACTGTGAGAGCTAATCGATAGAGCCGGGAGGTGCATCATTACACACATCACTGCTGCAGGGAAACACACCTGGAGCACTAATGCTGCCTCTTTGTGAACATCAAGAACACCGACAGTGTTGCTGCTCGTGTTCCACCTTAAATGGGCCTAAACTGCTCTCCTACACGGCGAGTGGATCAACCTTTTGCTTCCAAGTCAAACTGAAAATAAAATGAATCAATTCATCGTGCAGTCATTCATTAAAAATCATAAATTGTTACTCCGGGGGAATGAATTCTCGTTTCAGACTAATAATGTCAGTACAGGTAATTTAATTGGTGTAGCCTAGTGTGGGCAGGCACTAAAAGGTGTTCATAATATCACTTAGATCCTATTAGCAGTCAATAAGTTTGGGGGTCAACATCGTTACTTTTTAAAGTCCCAGTGAAAGAGAAGTTAAAGCCACTTTCTTCTGTCTCCTGAAGTATATCCCAGTGAAAAAGGAATATAGGAGGGCTGTACAGTTCGTAGAGTTTAGCGCGATACGGAGCTACAGAGGACCGTTAGCTCAAAACACACACAGCTTCCTCACCTGTTGTTAGATTAGGAGGAGGAGGGAGAGATGAAATGTAAACTTTACCGATCTTCAACCAGCTGTGTCACTGCAGTACATGCAGTCATCAAACTGTATTTTAAACCAGTTTACAGAAGAGAAAAGAAAGGAATTTTATGGTGATTTTGATATTAAAAACACTCTGATGCTTATTTTTTTACATATATTTGGCATATAACAAATGGACAATTAACACAGGGACAAAGGATTAAAACTGGGAGATTGTATGTTTTTCATTTCTTTAAGAGTTGCTGTTATTTGAGCTGGACTAGGTGGACCTAAAGTGGCACACATTGCTTCAGCCTACCCAGCTGCCCATCCTGTTAGTTTAGACACTTAAAACACTTCAAATGTAGACTATTCATCTCTACTTCTAGGAGGAACAGAGTTATCTCATGAAGAACAACGGAAGGTGAAGGAGGAAGTGTTTCAAAGAGGAAGAGAGAGTTGAAATGAAAGGGAAGCGTGGGTTCCGGCTATGTGGAAGGTGAAGAGGCGATGTACTCGTGAGCAGGAAAGGATGATAAATGAGACGAAGGGAGGAAACACAAGAAGCACTGAGGAGGCAGGGCTGATATTCAGGGAGATGAAAGCAGATTAAGAAGCAGGAAAGTAGAGAGAGGGGTGCGAAAAAAAATAAGCCCATCTCTGTCTCTCTGTCCGTCCCACACACACACACACACACACACACACACACACACACACACACACACACACACACACACATACACACACACACAGCCTCGACATCTCCCCCTCAATCACAACTGAGGCCATCTATCTATGTGACTGGTGTGCTCTTTGAATAATGGAGCCAATATGAAGCGAGTCACTGAGAAGATTTGGTGGTTTGATGGGGGTCACGAGGCTCCTGCCCCCGAGAGCAGTGCAGGGAATCAACAGCAGTCATAAAGGAATCACAAGAGGGAGTCATTTGCATTCTACATTCACAACTTAAGTGGAAACGACTCATGCCCGCTCCTGTCTGGACCATCACAATTCATATCAGATATGCTTTTAATTTTTCATACAGCAATTATGGAGAACTGGACCTCCATGGCTTTGTCTAATTTCCCAAGACTTTGGAATGTGAAAATCACACGGCCCCCTTCATGATATAAAAATGACAGAGCATTCGATTATTCTTTTATGACTTCGGGGAAATCCTCAAATGCTATGAAAATGCTGTTTCATAAAAAGCTATCTTTTCTCTTCTCTCAGTCTTTCAGGGGTTCATAACAAAAAAAAATAAAACTATTCTGATGATGAATAATGTAGCTAACTGATGGCTCACGGGTCACATAGCCTCAAAAAAAAAAAGAGTTGTTTTTTTCATGCTTTTGTTCGTGTTCTTGGACTATTTTAGTATCTATGAAAATGAAACTTATTCTACAACTAAAGTGATCGCTACTCAGATGAATAAACTGCATTTACATGAAAGACACATTCACCATCACTGTCAGTCAGATGATGTACAAGGTGAGCACATGTTGTACCTACCACAGAGCCATTAGAGTTAAATCAGAGCACTTTTTTTCAACAGCAAGCATCAAACTCGGCAATAAATATCCACAACAAGCATTGCATAATGACGCATGTGCATTGAGTGAATACCACTTTTGCCTGGGTTTGGGTCAGCTTTCCTCAAATCTGACAGTTCTACGACACAACATGGCCTATTCTCTTGAATTGTGACTGCTAATAGGTGCATGTCAGACCCACGGAGCGGTACCTGTTCCAGGAGCTTTCTGTATCTCTGCGTGGCCTGCTGGATGAGGTCCCTCACGGTCCAGCCGTCCTTGCAGGGCACCACCACACCGGTCTGCCCAAATGTCACCGTCACCTTCATCGCGTAGCACTGTCCACCCTAATCCAAGGTGCAGGATGTGGGTCTGCAAACTGCAGCAAGTCTTGATAAAGAGTCAGGGATGGGATATCACTCAAACCAACTTCTTCAAAAAGTGACACAGCTTGTCAAGAGTGGTCCAGAGTCAAAGGAGCTCTTTATTAGAACTGTCAATCACTTTACAGCCAACAGCTCAAGGTGATAACGATGACAAGTACATCCGGGTCCGTTATTATTCTCTCATTATATGGTCAGGAGGGTGATGGTCTTTACCTTTCTAATCTCAAGTTGTAGCTTTCTGTTGGTCCATGTATTAACGTGGTCCGTTTCCAGAAAAGTTTTTAAAAAAAGATACTTTCAGTCTTTATATGATGGAGAGCAGCTGGTGAACGGGAAGTATGTGTCATGCCTTGTTTTGTTTAAAGAAGGCTAACTCTTGTCAACTTTATGTGACACTTGGCTAGCTGTCTTTCAGCTAGCTCCACTTGGCTAAAGAAAAAGGATTAGCTTGATACTGTAACCTGGTCAGCCAAGGATGAGAGCGTTCAGTTAGATATCCTCACGCCCTTCTCCACTACATCAAGTAATGTGTAACGACAAGATGAACGAACGAGTATCCAAACGTTCACATCAGAGTTAGCGAGCTCAGTCGTGCGCTAGCTAACGTTAGCCACCTTAGCTGAACTTTGGAGGGAGGGCTGCAGCATCACTTCAGAAGTTTTTCCTCTCGCAACTTTCCTTCTTCCGAGCGGTTAAGTGACGTCCACTTCATCACCGACAGCACACGGTTTGGCAACGGTACCGTTATTGTCACATTCGGAGGTAAGACGGAGGCTGAAGTTGAACAGTAAACAGACAAACACGGCGCGGTGTGTTGGAAAAAAAGTTTTTTGGGATTCCTTCAACGCCGTCCGCTCCTGGCGAGTTCCTGACCAGCTCCTGCGCCGCTTGTTGCTGTCACTTTCTTAAAGGGGAAGTACTCCAATTATCAGAGTTGAGCTTACGCACAATTCATGGAGCCACATGCTCAGTTACAGTTACTTCTCAAACAGCAACATGTGATGTGCGGGAGGGGGGGAACTCCACTAATCATAGAGGTCTGGTATTAATGCATTCATGCACCCGCCTTCTTCCTCTGTTTGAGTTTTCAAAAACAATGAACTAAAATATCTTTGTAACGCTGAGGAGAACTAATTCTCTTTTGGGTTGTCACTACCAGGGACCCCTCTCAAATTATATCTAATTTGATCCATTGTTAATAAAAAAAAATATGAATTAGTGGAGCTTTAAAGTATCAATCAATCAATCAATTTTAGCTCTCTCAAATGTCAAAAAGAAAAGTACCAATTTTCACACACAATAGACGTTTTTCACAAAAGATATTTTAGCGTGTCAAAGTAGGAAAATCACAGGTGTAAAACCAATAAATGATGACTGAATTATTTTTTAACTGCTTTGGCTTTAGAGTCCTGGCCCACTGGAACGGAACAGAGCCATCATTAATGTTATTATAACATATGTGTTTCTCTTTTGCTCCTCTCTTATAATATGTTTTGTCTCTTTCTCTTGCTTCATTGAATGTTTTTCCTTACATGTGTATTCCTTATAAAACCGAACCGGTCTGATTGATTTATTAAATTATATTGTTGTAAATATTATTAATAGTAATAGATGATGTTTTCCCTTTGTAAAACCTAGAGTTGGCATGTATTTAGTGACAGTCACAAAAATGTTTGGGGCATAATTAGATGTCTCAGCTATCATCTTAAGGGATCCACATTAATTCAGTCAAATTAGTGTCTTACGAACCTTGAAACCTGATCAAACCCCTTGAAGATCTTCTACCGGCTGACACCAGCTCAGCATTAAAATGTTGAAGCAAACAAAAAATACCGTATTTACAAAACATTTTGGCTTTTCACAGATTGATTCATCTTCAAAGAGGAAAACCCCTCCCCGTGAGGCGGAGCTTGGCTTTGTAATTAGCAGCTTGAATATATGCATGTGTATGTCTGCTAATTGATTTTGGCTAGGTTTAGTTTCTGGGTCACTGAATTCCATTGCTTCTAATGAACCCCAAGGGAGGACGAACACTGTGCATGCATGCATCTTTTCCCTCCTTCTTTCTTTGGTGAAAGTTTGAAAGTTTGAAGTACACTTGAGCAGTCATTTAGGATTTTGAAATGAGGCAAACCCCCTTTTTCGCTATTTTATAACTTGTCTGAATTCTATAAATACCATGAATACAATATTAATTAAAACATTAAAAGTATTCAGAGCCATACACAATAAAAATACACTGTAAATGTAATAATTAAAGATTAAAAGACTAGGAGCTGGTTTAACATCACTCAATTTACCCTGAAAACAAATTATTACACCTGCACTGCTAGGCCTTTTTTATAGAAGACATTTTGACATTCTCCTCATTGAATCACCACAGGTGAAAATAACATTAATGATGGCTGACTTCCATTTGATTGCTTCAGTTATACTTTTTTCTTTTTTTTTGTAAAGGCAAGTCTTTCACGTTAAAGAATGAAATGTTGTCTGTCCCCTTTTAGAAGGACATAGAGGAGTCGTTTGCTCTGACGTATCTGCAAGATGACATTATTACTCTGTACCTTCCAAAACCATCACAACTGATGTGACAACACAGTTCACTATAGTTAGCGCTTGGTCAGGTTAGCTTATTAACTTGGTTAGGTGTAAAGAACGATTGTGGTTTGGGTCAAAATTATGTGTAAAAACGTTTTAGTTCAATTGCTGAAATGACTGCAGCTTTTTGAGGAAATTCTCCAAGGACTACATTTGACAATAACAGTAATAATGCAAACAAGTGTGGCTGGTTGGAGGAAGAGGAAGATGAGTTTTTACCGTGCACATATACAGCATCACAATGGCTCATTATGAAGTGGGCTGCATCAGAAAGGAACCAATTGCCTGATACACATCTTTTTACTGTACACGCACACACACACACACACACACACACACACACACACACACACACACACACACACACACACACACACACACACACACATACACACACACACACACACACACACACACACACACATACACACACAACTGTTTCACATCAGAGGCATTCATTCTTGCTGATGGAGAGAATGCAGCTCATAACAACAGAATATGACTCCTGTTGTAACACAAGAAAAGAGCAAAAAACAACAGTGACATGTAATGACATATGTAATGCATGACATATATATATATACACACACACACATTGTATTTTTGAATTGTTTAGTATAGTATTTGTAAGGACATTCAAACAGCTTGATCTAGCGTAGCCAACCCAACACCCAATCTAAATCCAGCAGTTTGCCAATTCCCTCTCCTCACCCCACATGGTAAAAGCCTCAGCAGCACTCTGTGTGATGCCTCCTCCATTATGAACTGATATGAACCGCAGCGAACATGCTAGGAAGTGAATGCTCCCCTGCTGTTGGGCCAGATGCATCCAGACCCTGGCAAACAAATCAACACGTGTGCTAGAACATGTTCTGCTTTTTCAAAAAAGAAAAGGGAAAAAGGAAATTAAAGAGCGCAGCGGGAGCGAGGAGAGCATTACAAGATGCCTGTGTATCACATGCAGGATGGAAACACTCACATACAGGGAGCACGTACAGTTCATACTGTACGTGAAAGCACCTAATTCCATACTCTTTTGTCCATCATACAATCTCTCCATCTCCCTTAATAACACTGAATAATGGCATTATCCACATGCATCATCCATCATGCTTTTAAATCACCCCAAGCAGCTCTCAAACGGCATTCAGAAGTGAGAGGGAGAGTGAGACACATCTGGCATATGACAAGAGGCCACCACGCACACACTCACACACACACACACACACACACACACACACAATAATACCCACACACTCATTCCCCAACTATAATTACAGGCTAACCATTTGGATTAATGTGGATGTAACACACTCCCTTCTTTTGGGTTTGTATTGGACCATATCTCCCTTGCATGGCAGCTGGATTCTCGCGATATCATGCGGTCTTGCGAGAGTCGCAGGATCACATATCACACGAAAGTCCATCTTGTTAGGCTTCAAGTAATGCGTTTGTGACCGGACCACCGGTGACCGGACCAGTCAAAGAGACACAGGCAGAAAAGTATATTTAAAAGATGTGCAATACTGTCCACACTTAATAAGCCTCTGCTCTGCACAAGTCGCTTTTGCTTCCACTTGACATGCGACAATACTGTAATAGCAACTAATGGTGGCCGAAATTAATGGAAATTTGAAGTTACCACAGAGGACTTCATAGTTTAGCCATCAGCCAGCCCTCCACAAGGACAAGCTTTTTTTTTTGCACAAGGAAAAACCAAGGTTGTATCCTCTCTACAGCAGCACATGAACATTGCATTCAGCTCTTACTATACGTGTTATTAGATCTCAGTTATATAGTTCCCCCTACCCCCCTTTTTCAATGTGAGCGCATGACCCACAGAAAGTCTTTGTGGCCTTAAAATCCATTATGTTAATAGGATGCATTGAATGATGGTTGTGAAGAAAATCTTTTATTTTAAATTATATAAAGAATCCATGTCAAATGGTCCCACATCAATGTCAATGCCTTCTTCATTGTAATGCTTTTATTTGTGCGATACTTATTTGTTGTCTTCATCTAGCTTTTGTCTGCTCACATTACTTCGTCTGCCCCGTGATGCATTCTAAATCTCCAAATCTCATCAATAAATTATATTAACAAACAAGATCCAGCCCAGACAGAATGCCATGCCCTGGTGCTCAACATGTTATATGTTACTGAAAGATTTTTCCTACAGCCTGCAGACTGGTCTTGTGTGAGTGTGTGTGTGTGTGTGTGTGTGTGTGTGTGTGTGTGTGTGTGTGTGTGTGTGTGTGTGTGTGTGTGTGTGGGGCCATGTGTCGGCCACAGATACAGACAGATCGATACTAGGACTTGTCAGCGGGGAGATTTCGATCAGTCCACACCCCTAAATCCTCAGCGCCCCCCCCCCCCCCCCCCCCACACCCCCCCACACACACACACACACACAGACACACACATACAGAATACACACAAACGGTCACACTGTATCCCACTGCACTGTGAAAAGAATAGCAGGATGTCAATAGACCCTTCCACTACACACTCTGATACACACATACACACACACACACACACACACACACACACACACACACACACACACTGGTAATAATAGCCCCGTCGATCATCTCTTGTCCATGCAGAGATCTTCAATGTGTCACATGTGTACAAGCCGTGCCTCTATCCAGGGCGAAGTATAAAACATTCATAGCACCACTGGGAATCCTGGACTCTCTATGGATGCATGAATGAATGGATATGTTGGGAATGGGAAAAAAAACATGTAACTCATGAGCAAAGTAAACCGATTTGCTTAATGTGGTTATTTTCCACAGAGCAGTGCCTGTTTTGTTTGTGAATAGTTCCATAGGTTTGATGTGTAAAATATTAACAGTGTTAAAAAATATATTTTAAGTGAGAGGACGGATGTGATTAAAGGTCAACTGATTAAGAATAATATCAGGCCATGTGTTTCAGACTTTGTATGTAAAAAATGTATAATTGTTTTGTTACATTCAATTAATAACTTTGCTACCTTTAAATAAGCAAAGTATAATACGGAGTTTTCTTTCTGTTCTCCACGTTTCTTCCATGTGTCTAATGCTTATGCTAATGTTTCATATCTTCGGTCCTTTTTCTGAGAGAAGGTCTACTCATAGCCCACAGAGTGCTGCTGGAGTGAGTCCTAAAACCCAGTTAGCACTTTTGCTCTTCCGGTTCCCTTGTCTCAAAGTCAGTGGGTTTCTGGAGATAGGTCGGTGGTTAACATAAACTTAAGAGATTATTATGTTTTATTTGATCAGAAAATGCGTCAGTTAACATGCCACTTGTGAATTTAGAGGTAGTTGCTACATGTACTGAACATCACCACGCTGAACACTAGTCCACCTTTACTTTAGTGGCGCTGACGTGAAGTCATGTGACCGTGGTGTAGTTCATTCATATCCTCACATTAGCTATTTATTTTTGCCGATTACATTTACACTTCAAAAATCATAAAAGTGGTGTTCATTTGTGAAGACTACCTTGCTGAACAAAATATGTAAGTATCATAAACATCTGTTTGCCTCAGAGTTGGTAATCCAGTGAGAAATCTCATTGGCTTCTTGTCAAGGGAACCATGGCTGAGTCTAAGTCCTGGGTTGACCCACAAAGACGCGTCATCCCTGCAGCACTCTATTGTAGCTTTAGAAGAAAACATTTAAGGGGCTCGGTTGGTTCTCTAAAAACATAAAAATGCTCTACTAAATGATGAGATGAGGCGGTTTCCTGTGGCACACATATGTCAAGAACATGGGGAAAATAAAACAATGACAAAAGTTTCATCATGGAGAGCAGCACAACAATGCAAAAGAAACAGAAAAAGAGAGAGAGTGTGTGGACACCTCAGAGAATTTGAAAAAATAAAACTCTTGTGTTAGAGAGGAGGCAGCACCGGTGATGACTCAAAAACCCTGAAAACAAAACAATGTCTTTCATTTTACTGTTGCTTACATTACACACAGCCTGAAGTACAAATGTCAATGAGTAACTATTTCCATAAACTTTGCCGTGTTTCTCCATTCTGGGCCACGCAGCCAAACATTTGGACCATAATTGTGTATAACAAAGAGAAACATACAAGACAAGCAGAACGTCAAGCAAGAAGCAAGATCAGAACATACAGGGAAAACAAGGAGGATGACAAAAAAACATTGGATTCTCCATGTACCCCTCAAAAGCAACTTCCTCTCATTAGAATTGCAAATATGTTTTAATGTTAGATTTAGCTTCATAAATCCAGAGCAGGAATTTTAAGCAAGCCTTCTACACTTTTTATATCACCTTTCTAAAATGCAGCATCAAGCTACCTTACACACTTATCAGTTTGATTGTTAGCAGGTGTTAATTAGAGGAAATAGACAGAAAATATGACAAAACACCTGCGCATATACGGTATGCACACATGCTCACGCCACAAACTGAACCTGAACACACCTTGAGTTTGCATCTCCCTTTCTCTCTTTCTCACACACACACACACACACACACACACACACACACACACACACACACACACACACACACACACACACACACACACACACACACACACACCTCTGGCTAATAGCTCAATTAACACACTGTCACGTCAGAAAATGTGAGCCCACTGAATCCACCTGTCTCCAAGGAGGATTGCAAAGAGAGAGGAAGTAATTGATACTATATTCACGGAAAGCTACTTTGAAAACTAATTATGTGTGTATAACAAGCAGAGAATTATTCCGACAGCTCCTGAAACCTATTAGTTGTAGGGACCAGGAGGTGTGTGTGTGTGTGTGTGTGTGTGTGTGTGTGTGTGTGTGTGTGTGTGTGTCATGTGACCATGCTGTGATTTCTCTGTTCACCGCTGATGTCACAGAACTATGAGTTGCAATACATAAAGGCAGTCTGTGACTCAACGGGGAACATACTTGAAAAATGTACTCAACAAATATCCATTTAGTAAGTAACTCTACAATCAAGTCGGACCGTGAATTAAAATGGCTTGTAAGGCATGAGCTGAGTTGAGTTGAATGTCTCTGTGGGGCCAAAGAAGTGTGGGTTGATCATGCATATCAAAACAGATATGAATGTTCAGCTATGGGAAAAGAAATGCACAAACAGAAAAACTGAATTGCTCTTCTGATCATGAGCAGATTGATTACATTCAAACTATTAACACGGTTTCCATGCAAGGAAATATATGAGATATGCTGTATATTTGTAGAGTCATTAAACTAAATATCAACAAATTGGGTAATGATGGCTGTCATTTTGTTTTTCATTTTTCTTAGTGCCATCAGATCCAGAAGACCAAAACCAACAATGTTACTCAAACACAATAAATAGTGCTCTTGTTGGGGACATGGAATTACAAAAAAAAACGTTTTAATTTGGTGAATATAAATGACAGCAGGGCGATATATGTTGGAATGACTCAAAATAAACTAGGGTCCATATTAATAATAATGTAGGAACCCATTGCAATGTGTTGGCTCATTGACCTGATTTTAATAGTTTTTGGACAGCAGATGAGCTCTATGGCAAATACAAAGAGGCTAAATCAGGCTACACAGGCAACACTTTTTAACACATTCAGTTCATTGTTGGTTTTGTTGTACTTGATGACGATAAGTAAAATGTTGAATATCACCAGCCTGGTCCTTTAATCAATGCAGTCGGTCATATTTGCCTTTTCAGTGCAGTAAGAATGTGATGAGAGCTGATGAATAGGCCGGTGGAATGGGAAGCAGTCTAACTCTGAATTGAATCCAGAGGAATTGCAGACCAAAAGACGAACGGGTTCACGCCCTCTATCTCCTTCTCCTCTCTTTTACAAAAAATATGACATTTTCAATGCATGAAGCAATTTAATCTCCCTCTCTTCTATGAAAATGCCTGTAAATGAGCGTCTGTGAAATTAAGGAGATCGCCCAGAGATTGGTCAGTCCGTCGATCTCTCTCCCTCTCTCTTTCTCCGGCTCTGTCCCGTCTCCCTCTAATACAAAATATAAGATATTATCAATGCATGAAGCAATTTAATCTCTTTCCCTTCGCTCTCTCTCTCTCTCTCTCTCTCTCTCTCTCTCTCTCTCTCTCTCTCTCTCTCTCTCTCTCTCTCTTATGAAAACGTCTGTAAATGAGTGTCTGTGAAATTAAGTGGGAGATCGTTCTGTTTTCTCTAAGGTCAGTCTCTGTTTCTCTCCGTCTCCCTCTGCTTCTGTGATCAGTCCATTTGTCAGAGGTCAGACTTGTTACCATCTGGGAGCAGCATTCTGCCTGCCAAACATTCCCCATTACCGTATGTAAATTCATTAATTGCAAACCCATAATTACATCATCTTAATACTTTGACCTCTCTTATCCAGCGGCCGCCACTCACACACCATCACACCCTTTGCCCCCATGCAAATAAGAAACAAATAAATAAATAACTTAATATACAAGTGTTTCATGTCCGGGGCAAATCCTCAGAGAGGAATAAGGAACACAGAGGGATGAGAAAACAGAAAGTGAGGAGTGAATATAACGAGGAAAAATGGAAAGAAAGTCAAAAAGATAGAAATGTGGTGAAGGGATGGGGGCTTATGAGGGCTTACACAACAAGGCAATGAAAAGAAGAGATGATAGCAGACTGAATGACTGCCTGAATGAAATCAAGGGTTTTCAGAAAACAGAATAAGATGCACGAAAAAACATCCTTTTGTTATGTTAAACACGCCATCTCATTGGAAATGTCTCGGCCTGCTTTATTCATCCGAACATTGTCATCGTGAATAATAGTGGAGATTGACACAGACTCTTGCTATGGATTAATTCTCGACTAGTTCAAAGAATTTAACACAGAATGCAATGTGTTGATGCCCCTGAGCTGGAGAATAATATGTATATGCACTTCTAGCTATCCACCTACTGTAAGTGTGCAAACTCTTAAGCTGTCTTAGTAATGTGGACAGTTGCAAAGAATCGTTCGTTGTGTGCTTCCTGAATGTAAATGGAACGCCCCCTTTCAAGTATAGATCTGCATTGCTGAAGATCAGCAAATAAAAGAGCAAGTCATGCATCCTTGACAAGTCCGCTGCAGCTGGCAGTGCTTGCACCTAATTTATTTCCTAAAAAGAACAAGTCAAAGATACAAAGTAAATGTGTATCGTCTCAGCTTGTACTAAATACAGTAATAAAGTTTTATTTTGTCTAAATTTGTATTGAATGTCTTGGTTCTCAAGATTAAAATGAAATTTAAAGCTGCATTAATCTATAATGTTCTAATAACAATGGATCAAATGTGTTTCCGGTAGAGACGGACACACAGAAAGTGAACTCTGCAGTCGACATCAACTCTATGGAGCATTTTAGTGTCTTTCAGCTCATTGTTTTCATGTTTACTGTTCTTCTTCAGTCTCACTGCTCGATTGAACCTGACTCAACATCAAACAGCCCACAGATAAAAGCCCCTTTGACACAACCTGTTCAACTGACTGTTACACCGTTGTTCCGCCTCAGTGTTCTGTACGAAACGTATGGAGGCAGAATAGTGTCAGTGACGAGTTAGTGAACATAGTGGTGAACATAACATCTTAAGAGCTCGGTAGTTTCCTCTCTTTGGTGGAAACAAAACCAGAGCTAAAAAGAGAGTGAATGTAGGACTCTGGTCAGGAGACCAGAAGCACGACTCAATTAATGCTAATGTTGCTTCGTTTGCTGATATGTTCACCATACTTTTAGAGTCACAGCTTGGGGCACCGCCCCAAATTGTCCACAAAGAAATCAATTAATGCAGGTTTATAATGACAAATCCGCTACTCAGTGTCAACAAAGAATTAACAAGCTGCCAAACAAATGCACAAATGAAACAAAGTGTGTTAAAGGCCCTACAGTAGCCCTGAGGGACACTTACTGGCTACACAAGTTTTTTGTAATCTTTATTTGCAATAGAAAGCACATACACACATACATACAAACAAATATGTCATTTATATAAACAAACCAACATCTGAGTCAGGGGGAATATTTGAATAAAACATTAAACAAGGAACACAAATAAATGCTCTTTGCTGCTTTCTTATTTTTTGAGTTAAAAAGTTGTGTTAATGTACTGTTTAGTTACATTTTCAAATACCATAAATACATGTTAAGAATGGCTAAATTTGGATTGAATGAATGTTACTTGGCTAAAAAAAATCAGCAAATTGTTAACATAGTATAAGTTATATTGATCATATTTAAGTTTTTCTTCAACATGTTTCCCATTGTTATTGTATATACCACACAGTACATTTTCACAGGAAAGAGAATAGGATATGGTACATTTTGAACACTAACGAGTGCAGTAGTGCAGGACATTTCACATGATGAACAGTTAGCACAAATGTATTTCCTTACACTTCAGAAGATTATGATTTTTTTATTATATATTTGTTTCTTATATAAAAAAACCCAGACATAAAGCGAGTAATAAAAACTAAAAGATCCGAGGACCTAGAATAGATCCTTGTGGGATCCCAGCTTTGTTGAATATCACTCACATTGTTTGGTACAAGACTGTTTGTGTGAACCATGAGTTAATGCATTTGCTACAATCAATGTGCAATATGTGACTGAAATGTATCAAGGTTTCAGTCATGGTACAACTGGCTGATCTCGAGACTAAGCTGTTCTTTGTTGTTTTACTGACACCTGATGTCAACAGGGAGAGATAGATCTGTGCTCTATTTTTAATTCAGTGTCAAACTGGGCTGCTGGGAATTCCGATGAGTAAGGCAAGTTCTGTGTTGGGATTTTATCAAACATACGAAAACCAATATTCTGCAGGTTTTGCTCTATATATCGACGGTTATTCACAAAAGGAAGTAAACATGTAACTGCACAAAGTTAACCTTAATTTACACATGTTGCACAATTTCTCTGCATTCATTTGTAAAAGTATTTGAAAAGCACATCATGCTACAAATAAATGATCCCATTATACAAATTATTTAACTGTTACTTTAAAACAAAATGAGCAGTCAAGAGGACATTTGAAATATGTGAAGCACACACTCCATTTTTTTAATTTAGGATTTATCTTACTCACTTCTGAGAAAGTGTGTGTGTCCAGAATCAGTGAACCAGTCAGTTTTGTTCAACAGAAGGAAAGTAACACTACAATCATTTTCTTTCAGGGAATTTCAACTTTAAATACTTGACTTGATTTCTCAAGATCGAGAACGATTCAGTGGGACTCTGTGCTTTGTGGTAAGTGCTCCCCCTAGAGTTTCCTTTCACAAGTTTCAGTCACGACCACTGAAGTCTCTGTCACAGGTTTCTCAGATGACTGACTCTCCTTTCCTCCACCAGAAACAAATGCTTTCAAGAAAAGCAGCCACGGAACAAGAAACAAGGTCTTGTGCGTGTGTGTGTGTGTGTGTGTGTGTGTGTGTGTGTGTGTGCAAACCAGTATGCCTTCATTAAATGTATAAATCAATCCCAAGCGTGCCGTTGCAGAGTTGAGATTATGTTGTTATTTTTCTATCCCCCACTGTGAGAGAAAGTCTGACCCACACACAGAGAGAACAGACGGAAATCAGGAGAGAAATGGAAGGAAAACCGAAAAAAAACCCATGAATGATGGAGAAAAAAAGAGACAAAAGCGGGAAAAATAATCAGTAACCAAAAGGGAGAGAAGGGATTCCAAAGAGATGATGAGAAAGGGAAAATATTTGGTTTTGACTAGAAAGAAATGAATCTATTTTTTGTGCTGGGGATAATGTATATTCAACCTCATACTCTCAAAGCCACAGCTAGCCTAGAAAACACCAACAGATCTATTTATTAGGAAGAATATTTTCATAGTCCCCTCATATAAAATTCCATTCCTCTGTTCACTTTGCTGAAATAGAAGCCACACGCCCACAGTGTGTGAGATATTACTATGTACCTTGTGAAAATGAATTATATATGATTGCCCTGAGACTGTGGCACTCCTGAAACCTCAGGAAATCATATCCTTCTTCTTCACACTCCCCTTTCTGTTTTGTGTGTGTGGAGTGAGGATTGGTAAGTCAACTTTTTAGCCTGTAATAGTGGGGGCAGGGGACAGAGGGGGAACATCACAGCACTCTTAAATTGAATTTTCAACAGGCCATGGTTTTAACAGGTCACAGGACCGAAAGAGGGATGGGGGAAAATGAATTGTGAGAGAGAAGGAGAAGGAGTGTGTAAAAGAAGGATCTTTTTGTATGTTGTATACAGAATGAAAGCATGAGAAAGAGACTAGAGAAGAGAAAAGTCTATTTTATTTGGCATTCAAGTGTGATTGCTGCCTGAACTCAGGCATCGGACACACACACACGCGCACACACACTGACCTTTCAAAGCTTTTCACATTTTTGATAACCTGTTCTTTTCCCTTCCTTTCCTATCATTGTGGCTCAGGGTCATTTCCCTTAAATTACTCCCAAAAGTAATGAAAAAAAAAAAAACAAGAAAAAAGAGAAAGAAAGAACGCTTCTAAAAATGGGAGTACAGAAGATGATGATCATTACAGCAGAAAATGTCCTATTCATCTATTGTAATTCTACGTTCATGTGGTTGCGTCTCAGCCTCCAGCCTTGTGGCGTATACTTCACTGACAGGTACTGCATTTTGAAGACGTCAGCATGAATGTTAATGCTGTATCCGATCAATAGTTCTTCTGGGAGTTACCCCCTTTAACCTTCTAGAAGAAATAAAGGCATTGAGTGTTCCATAAAGCAAATCAAATTGACATTTTTCCTTCAACTTTTTATGGATGTTGGTGCACATTTTTTTCAAACATCGATTTAGAATTATTGGTATCCTGCAGGACATATGAATTGCTACACATCTTCTGTTCCAGTGACTTTGATCATAAAACTTTCAACGTGCTTTTTGTTAGTCAGGGCAAATATGGACAATGTCCTCACAGAAAGAACTATGGTACTATCAAAAGAACACATGGTATCTCTTTTATTTCAATCCTCTCATCTGACTCTCGGCAAGAAAGTGAGTTAGTGTCCATGACCTGTGCATGCTTCTGAAGAGAACAAAAGAAGTGTTGTAGAAACTAACTGGGGATTCTTTCTCTCCCTCAGCTCCTGTCATACAACTCCCTCACTTTCTTTGTTTTCTCCATCTACTTCTTTCTCTGCCCTTTAGCTTCATGCTAAACTCTTTCTGTCCACTTAATCTGAGTTTATAACTCTTTAAATATTATTCTTTCGGGCCGCCCCCTCTCAGAGGTGAACTTCCTCGCGGTGTGTCGTCCTAACACAACAGTCACTTCATCTCTGGTAAAATAAATTGTCAGAAAGAAGAAAGGAATCAAATGTGGAGAAACAAAAGTGTTGCATTAGGAAGCAGATAAATAAAAGACATGTGAAAAGATAAGAGATAGACACGATGTTCTTCGGTTTCCTCGAAGAGAGAGATGATAACACACTCGAAGCCTCGGGGAAACCTAAGCTTTGACAAAGTGTGTGTGTTATTTTAGTATCAGGTATTGTCCTTTGAAGAAGGCTTTGGAAAGAATGGTTACTAGCCTCACTATGACCTCTCAAACTGTTTTCATCTTCTTCCAACCTCCACCTCCTCCTCTCTCGCATTATCTTTTACGTTCACACCCCCCTCCCATTTCTTCCTCTTCTCCCCATCACAGTGAGCTTGTCCCTGTTATAATCACTGCATCTTGTCACCCTCCATAATCTCACTTTGTCCTTTAAAATGTTCTTTCCACTCCATTATTTTGTTACTCTCTTATCCTCCACTCCAACAATCTCTCCATTAAATTCTATCTTGTGATGCTCCACCTTTGTCCACCTTTCTGTCGTCTGACGTTCATTCTGCACTATATAGCTATACTTTAATGAGAGAAGGTACATAGGAGGGAGGAGAGCAAGGTTGGGTGTGAAATGAGCTGAGCCACTATGGCTGTAAGCTACAGTGAGGTCAGAGGAAGGAAGTTCAACTTATAGTACAGTGCATTACCACATATGCTGGATAGAATGCTAGGACGCCATTTATTTTTAACCATATAAGAGTATCATTGTGGATTTCAGATGTTTCAGAAATTTCCAGATGTCGTGGCTAATGCTAGTGTAAGCTATTTAACTGAGCTTCTTACCAAAATTGCTCTGATTGAAGTTCCCTTGGTAAGCAGTGTAAATGTCTAGGGCTTTTATTGTGAAAGGTAAGAACCAAACGAGTGAAGCTGCAATGCAAACTGACCTTAAACCTTAAACTTGTATTCTTAAATACAAATTTATTAAACTTGACAATAAAGCAGGGTATGCTTTAGGGCGTGGCTACCTTGTGATTGACAGGTCGCTAACACATCGTTGTCTGGTCTGGGAGTTGTATACGCCTTCGACTTACACTTTCACTGAAAAAGTGTATGAAAGTTAATTATAACTGTAACCAGCGGAAAGCCAAAAATCAAGATGTCAAAGGCCAAAATGCTGAACTGAAAAACAGGAGTCACACAGTTCATACACCGCTGCTGCTGAGCCTGCGTGACATTATTTTATTGCCTTTAGAAGTATAGCTGCAACTCATAACCCTCTGCTACAACAGCTTACATCATTTGAGACACAACTGGAGACAATGAAGTAAAGAGAGCTGCGGCTTTGATGAGGTATTTTTGCAACGCATCAGGGTGCATGAGCGTTTAAAATACAAAAGATATGTGCACGTATACAAAAGCATCCCGCACGACCTCGGCAAGAGGTTTGAGTGATTGGATCACAATGCATCATGGTGGTCGGGTACACGTATTTAGCGCTGTCCACTCGTGAACGGACGATGTATGTAAACGCCAGATGTGAACAGGGTCTATGTCAAGCAGTAATAGATGGTTGCATCCGCACATCCAAAGTGTTGGATCTGATATTAGGGTGAATTGCAGCGTGACGTCTTCTTCTGTGATTCATGTTTCAAAAAGAATAGGCTGCAATTGCTGTTGTGTGTCCAACAGAGAACAGAGGGACTCTGTGCTGCACTGTGTCACTAATGCAGGCGAGACAAGAGTCTCGATTTATGGCTCGTTACCATGGCACCGCAATGACACCTACAGTACATCTGGCTAGGGTGCTAACAGGGAACAGGCTCACACAAACGTGGTGTCTGAATGTACTCGTGAGCCTGTGTGTGTGTGTGTGTGTGTGCATGTGTGTGTGTGTTTATGCAGGGTAAGGAGAGAGGGGCAGCAATGTTAGCATAATGGAAAGGATGGCATTTATTCCACAAATTGCCTTGAAGTCAGCAAAATAAAATCCGGTTCTGGCAAAAAGACTGACTGAGAGTAGAGAAGAGGAGGCATACTCTGACAAAGAAAAGAACAGTTGTAAAGGTTTAATGACGGCCGGCGCTCTGCACTGCTCTCATACAGCGGTTATAGCTGATAAAGCCGTCCTTGTTGATGGCGTCGTTCGTTGCGGAAGCGCAGGACTCATCCTCTGCTTCCCCCTCAAGTAAACACTGTCAGATCCATCAGCATATTCGCCGTTGTTTGCACTGTTAGCGCTGTTAGCACCGTTAGCGCTGTTAGAACCAGGCAATTGAAATACTTCCAATCTCTTATCCAGCGTATCTTTAACAGTATGTTTACTGCAGGAACCCTCCGGCAAGCTATTTAGCTAAAACATAGGATCATAGTGGTGTTGGTGTTATCGATGTCCAGCTCCAATGAGGTTTGTTTCAACCTGTTTGGATGAACTTAAAAGTCACATTGGCACTGGTTGCATATGTCCACCAATCAGCACATTTCTCTGTCTTTGTTCAAACCAAGTTTTGGCACTGAAACTGCTATAGGTTTGGGCACCAATACTACTTGGTTAGGTTTTGGTTAATTTCAGAATCTCAGGGGGTATGTTGTGTAGGGAAGTGGGTGTGTCTTGTAGCCAGTGAGAGTGCAGATAGACCATTCTCAGTTATTTGGAAAAAATAAAAAATAAGATAAGTATTCAAAGGGTCTTCTGGGCACCATCCACAGGCTACATGTACAAACTTCTTTGGCAATCTATCCCATAGTTGCTGAGACATTTACTAAAACCCACAAAAGTCAAAATCCTGAACAGAGACAAAAGTCAAAGGATCACCAACAACTGTAGACCTCTGAACTGTAATTGTTGAGATACTTACTTTGGTCCATCACTACCAAAGTGATGGACCAACCAACATTGCCATCCCTGAAACCACGTTGCTAGTGGGGCTGAAAACCGTACCAAACCGATCAAATGTACCCATTCGATCATGGTGGCCTTCGTGTTGTGGTTCCTTTATTCTTTTGATATTTATGACTGATGTAGCAACACTTATTGAGTTGGGGTCTCTACTGATTTCTAAATATGCACATGACAGCAGAACTGGCTGTTAGGCACCAGAACAAAAGCTGATGCATTGTTTGAGGATAAGTCACAGAAACACCGAGCAAGCTTTCAGTCTGTGCCTGTTTACCACTCATGGTTTGTAATTAGTGACCCTAAATGACAAGATTTAAGAGGCAACAATGAATCATTGTATTTCATGCCGGCTCATCTGTGCATCATGCTCAGAGCCTCACCTTTACCTGCATGCAGTTTTTTTGTTTCCTTGGTACGGACTACAGAAACTTTAAAATGTGATGCACGTAGTGAAATTAAACTTGCAAATTGGGGGTTCAGTGTCTTGCTCAAGGACACTTGGACGGGCAGACAGCCGGGAGGAGCCGAGGACACAACCACCAATCTTGCGAATAAAGTTAGACACGCTCTGTGCTCTAGACCACAGCCGCCCGAAACCAAACTCAAGTGTAATCCCAGCAGAAAAAGTAATGCCAGATAAGTTTTACACACCATTTTTTTTTTTAAAAACCCAACCAAATGTACAACAGTAACAGGTGCACTGAGCTGCATTATGCAGGAGTTGGATGGCTGCAAAAAGGACGTGATTTGCCATCAAGCTCTAATTGGAGCAAAGACACAACTAACGATCGTTAAGTGGGGAATGATAGCCCCAAGCTAACTTTTCTCACTCCATAAGGATATAATACATAATTCAGAGCTAACAGCTGAGCAAATGAGAACAGAGACAGGAGAAAGAAACGAACAAGGGAAGAGACGAAAAGAACAAAAAGGAAGAGGGCCAAGAAGACATAAAAATATACATGGCCAATGTTTGTGTGTGTGTGTGTGTGTGTGTGCGTGGAGAATGATCGATGCAAGTGGCATGTGCATTCACGTGTGGGCGTGCATATCAATTTGGATGGAAAAGTTTGCATGTGCACACACATATGCAATACGTGTGTTTGTGTGTGTGTGTGTGTGTGTGTGTGTGTGTGTTTGTGTGCATGTGTGTGTGTGTGTGTGTGTGTGTGTGTGTGTGTGCTGTTTGGCAGGCTGCTTAGTGTGTGAAACTGAGATTGAGGTGACAGTGAGCCCGTGAGAATAGTTAGCATCATCCGCACACACACACACACACACACACACACACACACACACACACACACACACACACACACACACACACAGACACACAGACACAAACTTGCCCACATAAACACACACATGAACACACGCGCACACAAGAACAGCAGCTGTTGCTAATTATTAATTCATGCTCAAATTCCTGTGAAAACTCAGTGTGGCAATGGACGCCGGGGACGGCAAGAGAGAGAGAGAGAGAGAGAGAGCGAGAGAGAGAGAGAGAGAGAGAGAGAGAGAGAGAGAGAGAGAGAGGGAGAGAGGAGAGGGAGGGAGAAAGAAAGAGAGAGAACGACAGACAAAGAGGAAGGCAGAGATGGATAGAGCAAGAGAGGTAAGGTGTGTGTGAGCACTTGAAAACTCCATGTTTTCTATTTATTGATGGATTAACCATTAACATGAATTAGATATCCTCTGAGAGCAAAGGTACGACAATCAACCTTTTGTTAGCGTGAAGGAGCCTCAGATGGGACATCTTCCTGGGATCAAAACAATCTGTTTGTGATCACCAGGACTCTAATGATAATCTGTGTGATTAAAGATGTTGATCTTAACCTTCAAATATCTTGTGTCAGCCTTAATATAATATTGTGCTGCTAAAATTGATGGTATGTTGGACATTATATATTTATTTATGTTTTAGATATTCAGAGTCTGGACCAGCAGATGGCGCTGTGGACGGAAAACACATCTGCATCACTTCTGTTGCCCTGTAGGCGTCTAATATAACGCAACTTTTTTCTGCTTGGCTTGCAATTAATGTTCAAACAAAAAACCTAAGATCAAGATAAAATGTGTAAGTAAATTATATGTTCAATTAATATTAACTCACAGATTTTCTCTCCACGTTTGGCATAGCTTTAGTTATCAGTGAACAAAGTGTGGCAGTATTTAAGATGCAGGGAACGCCGAGGTCTGTCCTAGAGAGGCAACTTGACCTCAGCACAGTTAAAACTGGACCCACTTGTAACCTGGTACAAGATGGCAAACACATCTACACAGGGTTCAGAGGGGTTTCACCTTTTCAGGTTGGCCTACATGTTAGAATAAAAAGAAAACATTCAGTGATCCAACTCTCAACAAGTCTCCAGCAAGTATTAGTTAGGGCTTAAACATGACTGAGGGTAGATCATTCATGCAACTGACCGTGAAACTTGAATTCACTTCCAAATGAGGTGGCTCCCACACACTCAGTGCCGAGCTTGGGACTCTTCTCCAGGTTTTTCCATGAGCCCTGTCGTTCGGTCCTTTTCATGCTCATCTTTCCAAACGAGGCTCCAACAGGTGGGAGATTGGGATGAGTAATGCCAGCAGGCCAACCCGAACAGAGAGCTCTGCTTCCGGTTCCTCACCCAGCAAAGTAAAGTGTTGTGTTCCATGTCATCACACTCACAGTTTTGTGAATTGTACACTAAAAGCAGTCCCCCAAAGTGGCTCCCTCCTCCTCGGGCCTCCCTGGGGCTCCTTCAGCCACTGGATGCTTGGCACCGCACATCATCAGCTGGTTGAAGAGCTCTTCAGCCTCTGGACCTGAAATGCCCTCTGGCATTAGGGATGGCCCAAAACACACCTGACCAGGTTTAGAAGTCTAATCAGGGGAGCACACAGCTGTAACAGCTGTAACAGCAGTTCATATTTGTTTGCCTGTGATCTAAAAGGAGTAACCTTTTTTTTGTGGCCATCATTTCTAACGGTCATCATGACTGTATCATGTAAACACGTTTAGTGCTGTTTTTTGATCTGTATGAACGTTCATCCTTCAGCTGGTCCTCTTGGCCGGGGTAACTGGGAAATGAAGGGTGCTAACTGGTTGCAAGCTAGCTAGCTCAGAGATCTACATTTCTTGTTAAGTGGTGATGGCCAGTGTAAAACTGAACCAAAGGTGTCCAGAGGGGAGCTTCACATGTCATCAACAACACATATGGACACGATGTTAGGATGTTTTATACAGTATTAGACCCCTGTAGAGGTCCAACCTTTCATTCTTGTTCCTATCACGTCACACCACTTTAGCAACTCCCAACCTTGTGAGTTCACTTCTGGTGGTTTTCACAAAAACTGAAACATTTTATTACATCTCTATAATTTTCCCACCTCTTGGGCTAATTAAACCCTTTCAAAATGTCACCGATTATAATTACAACACAGTCAACAGTTATGTGAATCTTAGCTACTAAAAAGCAGTGATACGATGTTATGAACCACTGAAAACGACAGTTATGAACACTGTCGTAGTGAAGAGCTTCAACCTAAATATTTCCAGCTAAATTGAAGATATTGACATTGACTAACAAGAAAATCTGACTAAAAACAAGCAAATCAGCCATAAGCATGTTGGTATTTTCTCCCGTTACGGGCTCTTTGTGTTTCAAAGAGGCAACGGATGGAATCATAATAGCTTTTTCTTGACATTTCCAGGCAATCAATAATTACATGTGCCTGGAATTTTGTGAATTGCCTAAAGTGCAATGCTTTTTCACAAATAAAGGAACCTTTGGCTGATTAGCTACATAAAGCATTGAGGCTGTTTTGCCTGTGCGAAGAAAAAAACAACAACCTAATAGTAATACAAGTTTATGGTGACATTTGAGAACGCTGCAAAGTTATTTTCGCCCAATGACATTTATCTACACAGAGAGTTTGTTACATTTTTTCTGCAGTACCTTAAGATATGAACATATTGATTGTTATTTGGAAAAACGAAATGTGCGCGTGCCAAAACATTTCTTTATGAAGTCAAACTGGTTAACAAGTAGTATAGGAAGAAAATGATTTGTATACACACACACACACACACACACACACACACAAACACACACACACACACACACACACACACACACACACACACACACACACACACACACACACACACACACTCACTGGAACAATAAAGAAGCTAATATAATCACCCGAACTACAATCAGAACTTGTTGCACATCTCCCCTGAAACGAAAAGGACTACACCATCTTTTTTTTTATATCAAATTGTGTAATTTTCTTGGCCAATTCTAATTCGCTAATTTATAGCTGCAGCTCCTTTTCTCGCAATTTCCTGATTTCAAAACCATCGGTTTTACCAGTGTCAAGTTGTAACTGTGAGCCAGGTGTTGAGGTTGATTTAACAGTGTAATAACACTTCACTTTAGCGCTAGAATCACAAGCATACAAAGCAGGGAGGGTCTTGTCTGTTATGTTGGGTAGAATTGAAACAAACGGCAGTGACAGCTACAGCGTGTTTGTCAGGAGCTACACAACTACCGAATACTCAGAGTCTGTTCACTGTGGAGCCTTTGCTTTGACACCTGCATGAAGAGAAATCTAATCAGCTCACCTCAATGTCTAGCCAGCTTTGATGAGGGCAACAATGTGCCTACCAACAGCAAAAAGCCCTTTACATTACTTTACATAACAAGGCACTGTGAGGCACTAAAACTGCCTCTGAACTATCTGCATTAAAGGACGGAAAGACGGGGATTCTGATGATGAAGCCAATTCATGCATTTCCACAATTGCTTCATTTTAAAGTGCAGTCTAATATGTAATTAACCATGGGTGCATGGTTTTCACAGACAAGCAGAACAAAGACGAACAAAATTTACAATAAATAATTCTTTCATTGTTAATTAACCAGTCATTCATCTCCAACTTGATCTTGAGCGGCTTGTAGAATCAAAAGTAATTGCTAAATTATCATTTTTTTAGTGGACATATTTTATCTTCCATGCATTTCTGCAGCAAAAGTCTAACCAACCATATGGCACGAAGAGTTAAATCTGGTTTAGGGTAAATCTGAATAAACATTTTTTTTGTGGGACGTTTAAAGAGAAATATTGAATAAAGTGACAGAGACAGGCAGGCTGTAACAATATACGAAATGAAGGAAGACAGGCGAGGTTGTTTGTTGCTTGAGAAGAAATACAAAAAAATACTGAGGAACAATTAATGTGCGTTAATCCGGAAGAAGCGTCTGATGAGCCTGATAAGAGTGTGACAGCAATACCAACTGCTGGTGAGCAGCAATCATGAATGCAACCATATATACAAGAGAAGGAGCGCAAATTTCACGTCTGCTGTTTGCTGACTTTTGCTTCCATGCATGGTTTTCAGGTCTGCAAATGTACAACCTGTGCAAATTACTGTTGTAACTCCAACAGCCTCATTAAAGTCATTTGAAAGCCCCTTATAGTTATTTTTAAAATGCCATTTTGATGGTTCCCCTGATAATTTCATGGAGACATTACCAAACCCTGTTTGGAGACTTGGCTGCCATAATCTGGAGTCCTTTCTGCTCCGGCTCTGCACTTTTGTTTGATTTGTGATTTGGTTTATGAACCTGCAGAGGCTTTAATGGAAGAGACACACACTCTCTGATCCCCATTATCTACCTTCTGCTGCGCAGAGAGGCAGATAAGAGGAGGAGGAGGAGGAGGAAGAGAGGAAAAAGAGGCTAAAAATGAGGAGCAAGTCATGGCCCTCATTATCAGATCCCATCAATGGGGGGGGGAGAGACGGACTGAGGGGGAGGCAGAAGAGGGAGAGGGGGGTGTTTTTATAAATCGAGCAAAAGAGAAAATCGTGGGATGTTGATGACAAACTGAGATAGGGAAAGAACACAGACGGGGAGATTTATCAAGAAAAAGAAAGTGAGGGTCGCCTATGGAGTGAGAGATAATAGGAATAACAGGCCGAGCCTCTGATGTGCATGTGTGAGGGGATGAAGGAGCCCAGTCAGCCTTCATAAGCCATTGATTTACACAATCCAAGTCACCACCTAATATTTCATCTGTGCTACATTTGCAATCTCCCATCCGCTGAGGCCATGAGCCATTACCGATGGCCAAGATCACAGCATGGTGGCCCCGTCGGAGTAATGAGATAGAGAGAGGTGGGAAGTGAGAGACGGGGCAGGCATGCAGGCAGGGGGAGGAGGTGGAGGAGGAGGAGGAAGAGGAGGAGAAAAGAGTAGAGTAGAGGACAAAAAGGGGGATAATGGAAGAGAAGAGGAGGACGAGGATGAGGGTGGATGAAGGTTTCTCAATGTGCCATTATGGAGAGATGGGCAGAGAGGGTGAGAGAGAGAGAGATTGAGATGGGGGTTGATTGAGAGTACAGGTAGAGAAAGACGGTGAGAGATATGGAAGGGAGATTGCTTTTCTCTAATTATGTTGCTTTTCACTGTCAGAGAGACGGATATAAAGCTAATTCCACCTGACCTCATTCTCCTCCCCGTTTTTCTCTAAAAGCCTGCACTCGTTTTCTTTACCCCTTTCACACGGAGCGCGTTAGAGGCTGTTTTCATGACACTGAAATGAACAGATGGCAATATCAGCCCCTACAAAAGAGACATTTTGCGGTTGCTATCACCTTGACAACAACCCCTCCACCACCCGCACAATGCACTCTGCTTCTGTTCTATCCAAAGCGAAGCTCCATCTCCCTCCGTCCGGCTCGGTCGACGCCTATCTGTCCATTCATCTGACTCGCATCGCCCTCGGTCTCTCTATGATATCTGTGTTTTCCACACAGGTACAATCAGCGGTAGCCATTGAAGCCCACTGCATCCACGCAGTCGGTCGAATGGATCTTAAGATTGAATTTACTGCACAATGCTGCTCTGGTGACAGGGTGATACCTCTTTTAATGGACAGTATGAAGGCACACAGAAACATACAGATGTAAGATATCGCCAATGCAAACAAAGCGATTTCAGTTGATGGAAGTATGTAAGTAATCTTACCACCGTACATCAGTAGGCCCGTAATTGGGGCATTTCTTATTAAAAAGCATATTATATCGTTACTTTATGCTACAGATAAAAGTCTTAATTATTCCATTCTGATTATATTTGATTAAGTCTTTCTCTCCACACCGAAATCACACAATCTCATTGAAGGGGTAATTTCCTACTTCAAAAGATAATTAAGCCAATCAGAGCACAAAGGACTGGCTTGAGCAATGACCCAGCATGCACTACGTTTAACAACCCAAAATCTTGGGCAAAGTTTAATTTTGATTCTCTTTTTTGCAAGGTTATTTATACTTTACCCTGAATAACTAAGAAAGCAAACTTTTTCATATTACATTATATTATACAAAAATAAAATTCTACATGTTTTGTTTCATTAAATAAGGGATGATGAGGTAATCTATCTATCTATCTATCTATCTATCTATCTATCTATCTATCTATCTATCTATCTATCTATCTATCTATCTATCTATCTATCTATCTATCTCTCTCTCTCTCTCTCTCTCACTCTCTCTCTCTCTCTCACTCTCTCTCTGTCTCTCTCTCTATCTCTCTCTCTCTCTATCTCTCTCTCTCTTTATCTGTCTATCTATCTATCTATCTATCTATCTATCTATCTCTCTCTCTCTCTCTCTCTCTCTCTCTCTCTCTCTCTCTCTCTCTCTCTCTCTCTCTCTCTTTATCTATCTATCTATCTATCTCTCTCTCTCTCTCTCTCTCTCTCTCACTCTCTCTCTGTCTCTCTCTCTATCTCTCTCTCTCTCTCTCTCTCTCTCTCTCTTTATCTATCTATCTATCTATCTATCTATCTATCTATCTATCTATCTCTCTCTCTCTCTCTCTCTCTCTCTCTCTCTCTCTCTCTCTCTCTCTCTCTCTCTCTCTCTCTCTGTCTATCTATATCTATCTATACATTAAAGTGAATAATCAAACTCTGACTCAGTCAGCAATCAGACTGATGCATTAACTGATGTAATTAAGTCTAATACATTTTTTAATGAAGTGCTTGTATGTAGTGTATTTGGGAAGTCACGGTGGCCGCCAGTTGCAGAAAAGAATTGAAGCAAAAAAGTATGATGTTTCTTGGACACCTTGAATGTGCGCTTTTCACAGCAGTCTGATGCACCACAGATAACTCTAAAAATGAACTGTAAAGTCCCAGCAAGGGAAAGCCCCCTCTGAACGTGCCCTGAATGAGTGGCAGGACGCTCTGAACACGACTCGGTCTTGCCATCGCCGCAGGAACAGTGGAACCTGAACGAAAGGCTCTGATAGGCCCAGTGGGGAGGAGATTGCTCTGTCCCTGATTGGATGATTAGGGGCTGCGGGGGCTCAAATCAGCCGTTTTCAGGAGGAGAGTGGTTTGGTTAAGTGGATTGGCACTGTGTGTGCTCTGTGTGTGCTCTTTGTGTGTGTGTGGGTGTGCGTGTGTGTGTGTGCCCTGCCTTTGTCTTGGGTCTATTTCTGTGTTTAAACGTGTGTTTGTGCCAGCTTGTGTGTCTCCATGTAAGTGTGTGTGTGTGTGTGTGTGTGTTCTGAAACAGGTGAGTTCAGTTCAATAAGTGAGGTACATTAGCAAAGGAATAGAGTGACAGAGGGACCGAAAAACTTACAAAAGAAGGAATGAGAACCAAAGCAGAGCTCTCAGTGGGCTGAATCCATTTAGAAGAAAACAGGGAGGAGGAAAAAGGTGGGGACAGGTTTGTGTGTGTGTGTGTGTCTATGTGTGTGTGTGTGTGTGTGTGTGTGTGTGTGTGAATGTGTGTGTCTAGCTAATGATGGGTTGAGGCTGAAAGTGGATGGATGGATGTAGTTATAGAGGGAGAGGGGAAGTAAGTAACAATATGGAAAAAGTATAAAAGAATAAAGGAACAGCAGAAGAAGAGAGAAGTAGTGTAGTACAGATGTTTGAACAAAGAACAGTAGTTATTTAAGTCAGCTGGGTACCCATGACAACTGAGGGGCCGCGAGATTGAGCGTGTGTGTGTGTGCGTGTGTGTGTGTGTGTAGCGAGCTCAGTCGTCTGCATACTCTTCCACTGCAACCGCTGTCGGCGCTCGCTTCCAGCTTCTGCAGGCAGCGACTGTGAGGACTCAGCAGGTTTGTTCTGTAGGAACTGATGGCTGCAGCGCCTCGTCATTTGAGAGCAGCTGTCAATCTAGTCGGGAGCATTAGAATAATTTACGTCACATTTCATTTTTACTGTGTGAATCATAGCAGACTCTTGAGATATGAGACAGACACAGACATAAATACCTGAAGACTGCCAAGTCACCTTTCAAAATAGAGATAAAATGTCATTAGAGGCTTCAATCAAGTACAAAGCGTTATTGTATTAAGCCTTAGATATCCGCAGACCCATAAGCTGGTATTTCTCATTGTAAGGAATATTCCAATGTATCGCTATGTTGTAGATAAGTCCTAATTATTCCATTCTGATGATATCTGATTAAGTCATTCTCCTCACACTCTCAGAAATCACACAATCTCATTTAAGGAGTAATTTCCTACTTCAAAAGCTAATTAAGCCAATCAGAGCACAAAGGACTGGCTCTTGCCATGACCCAGCATGCATGAATTATCTAAAATTGCTAACAAAGTTTTAATTTTTCTTGTCTTCTCTTTTGTGATGTGCTTCATAGTTATGTGGCCTAATAATGTGATTAATGAAGTCCAGCATGAATTTCGTGCTAAACCTTGAAGCTTGAATTATACGGCAGGACTGTGGTTCCATAACACCTCACTGTAAGAGACAAAGTTAAGTCAGGCCTTTACACAGTAAATACATGTACATGTCTTATTTATGAAAGGTGCCAAATTCAAAATTCTTTATTTGCAATGAAAAGATGAACTGGAGTAATGTGTACCTGAGCAGACAATGAAGTCACTCCCCCTCTGTGTGTGTTGTAACACAGCAACAGGTCAACTAGCATGACTGTCTAACTGGCAAACCAACTCACAGTCTTCCACTACGTCATGTTGGGGGTGGTGGTTGGTTAGTTACTCTAGTCTGCCATTCTGGTCTCCATTTCTAGCTAATCTCTTGATTGTTTCCTCTTGTCTCTGCATCTAAATACTCCTTTCACAACATCTTAGGCCCTGCTTGTTCATGTTTCTCTTTCTGTATAAGTCTGGAGCATGTTTAAAACAAGTTAGCTTGTAATCCCATTACATGACCTTAACCTAGCTGTGGAAAGAACTTCTCATTCTTGTGATCGCTGCCTTTCCTTCTCATGAGACTGTCTTTCTAACTGCATCAGGAGATCCTTGTGTTTGAATGTGAATGTTGGCTGGTTGAATGTTGGCTGGTGTGTACATTGTATGTGTGTGACAGAGAGAGCTTGTACCCCTGTGCGCTGAGCTTTTTGGTGTACACGGTTGTGTTATTGTTGTAAAGCTTTACCTGAATGTGTAGGAGTGTGTAATGTTCAGCTGTGAGTAAACATCCGTTCAGTCTTTCTCTCCAGAGGGACAGTGGACCCTTTCAGTACCTACTGCTGTGATTCCACCAGCTAATGAGCCTGTCTGACACACACACACACACACACACACACACACACACACACACACACACACACACACGCGCACACACATACTCTATATACAGTATATACTCTATACACACTGAGTGTGTACCCACAAAAAACCTCACAAATGCTGCATGCTACACACAGAGACACACATTTCAAAGTAATCATATGCATGTCTTTCCCCTCAAGGATTCAGAGAACATTCTTTCAGTCAGTGCAGTATGTGTTCTGCATCATCAACACCGTCAAACTAAAACTCCTGTGCACCATGTGTCTAATTAATCACATGCTCAACAAACCGGTCAACTCGCTCGAGGGAAGAACGTGTCATTTAATCTTTTCAGCTGTGACAAGCACAGAAAGAAAAACAACTACGCAGAGTTTTAATACGTTGGGGTTATTTGCAAAGATGTCGCTCTCCTTTATTGCGCTGCTTTTGGTGTGTTTTAGTGAATGTGGTCGTGTAAGCCGGGGTTTCTCTGCTTGTCCACAGTATGTTGGCCTTGTTTACCGTTCGCCTGCTTGCCTTGTTAACATTCTAAATGCAGCATTGGAGACACAAAAACACAGAAAGACCATAACTGCAGAGCTACAGTCATCGTTGGGTTAAAACAAGCCAGTCAAGGTGGTCTTGTTTTGAGATGGAGCTATCCTGTGCGTGTGAGGAGATCCGGGGGCAGACCAGGAGCACCCCTGAGGGATTTCATGTGGCATTTAGCATGGAAATGCCTCAGGGTGCCCCAAAAGGAGCTGGAGGATTTGATTTAAGAAATGTATGTCAAAGCTACTGCACTTACTGCAACTGATCAGTGGAAGCAAATGGACCAATCTGGCAAAAAATATGTCTTGTACAAGAGAAAAGACAAAGCAAAAGTTAGCAGATGCAGCTATATTTATAGTGCACATTGTATCGTAAAACACTTTGGATCACCACACGCCTCTCAAGTATGAGAGCTTACTGAGTATAATGTACTGTATGAGACTGAGAGCAGTGGTCCTGTGTAGCGGGGCATGGCTAAATCCCTGCACTACAGTTCATACTAAAAATATAGGCACTCAGGCCGTTGTAATACCTTTCTGTATGTAGTTGTGGTTTCTTATAGAAGTCTAAGAAAGGTCTTGGTTCTGGCTAGTTCAGTGGGAAAAATGCACTGACCCTGGTATGTTTTTCTTCTACTATCTTATCTTTGTCTATTTATACGAAGGGGAGAAAATGTTCATAAATCCAATTTAAGAATCAGCACACAAGTCATGCACTCAAAATGAACATAAGTCTACACCCACAAGAAAAAAGTGGAAATATATTGTGTGGTGCTGTTTGAAAAGAGAAAGCTATGCCCACTCCGTCTGACAATATTGTCCGAACGAAATTGAATGAGTACTTTTCTGATACCAGGATACATACTGAGTGTGAATGACGTCCATGTCAGGCAACTTGTTCCTCAGAACAAGAAGTAAAAATAGAGTTTTGGAAGTTTTTGGAAGTAAATCAAATATGCGGCACATGTCGCAACCGATTTTGACATCTTTTCTTTCTCTCAAGTGGTGAAATGATTGAGAAGTAACTCTTTGTTTTCCACCGTCCCACCAAACGTCTTTACCTTAAGTCATTGTTTTACAGGAAGAAAAGGGCAATAGCAGATCTATGTTCCACGGTTGCAAAGATGAGATATGATGTCATGAATGAATGAAAAAAACCTCTACTTGGAGTCATTAAGGTTTTGGAACGTACAACTTAAGAGTATCTCTAACCATGGCCACTCGCCAACATGAGTCACTCCTTTACTTCTCCGACAAATCTTTTCATCTTGTGTCTCTGTTTTAAACATCATTAACCATAGTCCCTGTCCCGCTTCTTGTGTTGCTAGGCAACAAGTAGTTAAACACCAAACAGATGATGGCAGGAAAAGGTACGTCTCACAAAAGTATTAAAATCCTGACCAGTTTTATAAAGTCTTGGTTTCTTCAGACACAAAGAGTCATTTCATTGATTGCTTTCAAGTCGACAAACAAGAAGAATAGAGAATAGCGTTGAACAGCTGGCAGCCCAGTATTATTTATCTTCGCGGTGGAGAACATGCACACGCACAAGGCTGAACCAGCAACTACCCTCGGGCCCCAGGCCCTCAGGGGCCCCGTAGGCCCCAGGTTCACTGAGTGGCAATGTCACACAGGCTTGTTTGTTTGGTACTATGCAGCCGTGGAGCACAATGTAAACTGAAACTGTCTAACGCGCTGATCAACACTCTTCTCTTAACTTTCACACTCATTTTCACACTTGTCTTTCCTCTGACTTTGCCCTTCAGCAACCAGCTCAGATGTAACTAACACTATACCTCCTCTCGACACTGGTGGATTTGGACGTCCAGATGCTCGTGTTGGTTCCACAAACTTAACTAAAACTCCAAGCTCTTATGCAAAATGTTGCTTTTGTTTTGGTCGCTGGCACATTGATTCAGGACGTTTCTAATCATTCTTTGAACTAGAAATGAATGGACTCTTGCAAGCTCATCAGATTCAGGAAGTCTCACTAGCCATGATATAAAGGAAAATAACTGCCCATCCACCAATAACTGTGGACACGATATGAATAACATATTCAACTTTCATAACATTTTTGCATGAGAGGTGCATTTATTGTTTTCCTCAGTGAAATATAACCCTAGTAATGGAGGATATTAAATTCATGCACTGCATAAGCCACGTTCCATTTCCCAGCACACTTAACATGCGTATGTGTGTCTCTCCGAGGGTTAGAGAGAACGACATGGTAAATATGTATTAGCAAATGTTACTCTGACTGACAGCATGTGTGTGTGTGTGTGTGTGTGTGTGTGTGTGTTAAATGATCTAGAACTAGGTTATCATGACTAGAACACACATGAAAGAAGTGTGTATGTACCTAAGTGTTGGGAAGCCATCTTATTAATCCCCTTTAAGGGAAAAGAAAACAGTGATATTGAAGACAATGGTTTGCTTCCAAACTTGTTGCAATAGATTTGAGAAAATTGTTTCAGCATGGAAATGGAACCCGGCCACAAAGAGAGGCCCCTGAAGAAATGCTTATCCCAGTTTATTATGGATGAACTGAGCCCTGACCTCAACCCCATCCGACACTTTTGAGATGAACTGTAACACCCACTGTGAGCCTGGCCTTGCTCAGTCATAACCTCACCACACATACAGACTACACACACCTCCCAAAAGAATACACCCAAAATCCTCACAGTGGCTTTATACACGCTGCAGCAACCCTAGCGAGGGGAAATGGACCAAACAATGCCACAGCATGCCGGCCTCCCCCTGAGCAGTCTACTGTGACGTACCGGTTACACGTGACGGCATACCCCGTTACACACTCACTCTGGGACTCAGAGAAAGCTTTTCCTGAATCCTTCCGCTAAAATGAAACCACGTTTTGCTTTCCTCCCATTTTAGAATTTACATCAGAGACTAAATTAAATGTTTAAAATAAAACCTATTTAATTTGCAGCTTACCTAATTTTACTGTAATCGTGTAAATAGATACATTTATTGTGTAGATTGCATACTGGAACTGTAAACTGATGGTATACGACTACAGATTTCGAGGGAAGCATACTTCAGAGGGAAGCTTGCTGGTGCTACATGATGCCCTACAGCTAAAGCCAGCATTATTACTACCTTTATTGTATTTCGGTATTCATTTTACATTTGAGAGGGTCAATGGAAGCTCACACTCGGCTACTGTGCTCGCCCTGCCAGGAAGTGGAAGATTAATCAAGCTGACCAGCAGTGGTATTCATGTTGTATTCATGGTGTTCATGATTGAGCACATTAGATGCAGGTGGCAGGAACTAAATAAGAGGAGAGGAATGATGAAAGGAAGGAAGTGTGGATTCAGGAAACAAACATCAGGGGAAGTTCTGGAGCAGCGGCTCTAGTTCGAAGCTGACTATTCAAGAGTGCCATCTAGTGTTGACAAGTGGAAGCGCTGAATAAATTCAGTCTTGGCCCACGGTCGGACACAGGTGACACTCAGAAACAAACCTCACATGAAAACTCTCAACATTTTTTCTGCTTTGCAGCAATTTGCAATTCGACATGGCACGTTTTGCAACGCACTGCACACGGTTCTCTACATAAAACAGAGAAGTCAATTGTTTGCCATTCAAAATGCCACACCCATGGAACTAATTAGCCAATAAATGTGCCACCTGATCACAAACCTAAGTGCTTGATTGTCGAGTCATTAATCAGGATGTAGGCACAGGATGTAGACCACATGTGGGCACATGTTTACAACAACAATGGAGGCCAACAGAGCAGCTAGAGACAAAACATGTTTTTCTCAAAAACAATTTAATTCATGCTTTTTTTTAGTCTCCATCAATGATTTTTCTGTGGTTATGCACTACATTCTATTTCCAATAGGCTTCATTCTGAATTTCAGTACAAAATGCAACATTTCTAAATACACAGATTTTACAATGTGGAAAGAAGAAATGCTAAAAGTGTGCCACACAATTGGGTTTTTATAAATTATTGTATAGTTTGTGTGAATTGTTTGTTTTAATTTTTTTTTCTTAATCAATTTGAAAAAACTAAATCTGTAAATATACTGGAGCCCACAGAAAAAAAATCATACAACCCCATTTTTGGCACCTGAATAATAGCTGAAGAGACATTGATGGAAATGTACTTTGGTATATATAAAGTCATTCTGAACATTTTCTTTGCTGTTTTTTTCCCCTACAGTGTTATTCCATTAGCTGAAATGTGCTCTGAAAGAACCTTCTCTCTCTACATCCATCACTGATCATTATGGCATCTTAGCGTAATTGCCCTCCCCCTGTTGTGTGTGCACACTCGCCGGTCCTGAATGCCAGCAGTAATATCTCTGGTACAGAGGGAGGGGGAGAGAGGGAGGGAGAGAGAGAGAGAGAGAGGAAGGGAGAGAGAGAGAGGGAGAGAGAGGGAGAGAGAGAGAGAGAGAGAGACATATGCATAACCAGCTCATTTCCACCACCAATCAAATTACCTGACCCAGCCGCAATACATCACTGCCAAACTGTTTATTAAACAAAAAGCCACGATTAAATTATTAATGACAGAGATTAATTAAGACCCCATGCACCAACACACACACACATACACACACACACACACACACACACACACACATATACACACATACACACACGCACGCACACTCTTAAGAAACGTGTACTCACAAAGACAAGCAGTGAGGCCTGCACAAATAGACACAAAAATCCATACACCACACATACACACACACATACACACACACATACACACACAGAGGCAGAAAGCTAATACACACATATATACACAGGAATGCCATTACTCTTTTACACACTTTGCAAGCACACGATTGGATGCACAAACACACAATAAGTTACAATGTCTGCGGCTGCTGCCGGGGAGGGGGAGAGGGAAGGCAATCATTTGACGAATAACTTTTATATGTGCAGCAGATACAGAGAGAGGAGTTTGCCGGCTGCATAAACAGTAAACAGCATCAACAAGAAGTCAACAAACAAAGCATTAACAAGCTCATTGTCAGCAAACTTTTCTTGATGTTACCATGAGGGTTTGTTTATGGTGGTGCTTATGCTTCTGTAATGGTTTCTTAGCATCTGCTACAGTTTTGGGGCCCAAAGTGCTTGTGTGTGTGTATGTGTGTGTAATTGCACTTTTGTGTAAAGCGAATATGGACTATGGTGTGTTTGTGTGTTTATGCCCTTTTTTGTTTGTTTTCAAAAACAGGCTAACTGTAATTTTAAAGTGCATGTACACTTCAGTCCGTATTTCAGCCTGGTCTCACTCCCAGGGCGTCCATTACCGATGCTTGTGTGTCCCTCGGCGTCTTGATATCGACGCACAAGGCACCCTTTAAGCCTTTGCTCTACTTTCTGCACGGATGGTTGCACAGACATGAGCTGACAAGGAACTGTGACGAGGAAACATTTGGTTCTTTTACACTCCGGCGCAGGTTTCTCCTCGTGGCAAAATGACATTCTCAAAGATCCTCATGGTCTTCAATTATCTGCGCCCATTCCTGTCCGCGCAGTTAGAAAACGCTGGCTGTCCACTGGCTGATGGTTTGAGATGTCTGTATGAGATGCACAGGCTTTCAACTAACTCCAATGTAAACCATTTTGCGTCATAATTAGATCCATAACAAGCAGCTGTGGTGGATGGGAATTGATGGATGGGACAAACTAACACAGGTGAATTAAGAGAATATGTAAAATCTAAATCATTACCAACTTTACAGGGTGATGATGAAATGTTATGGATCACCAAAACCATTGCAATTAAACCTCTGGGGACATTGAATGTCTGTACAAATGTTCATGGCAATCCATCCAATTGTTTTGAAATATTAAAATTGAATACAATAATATTATTTCTATGTTATCTTTTAATTTAATGTCTATTTGTATAACTTCTCTTTAACATTCTGGTATTATTTATTTGTTAGGAATCCTGCATGCTGTCATCGGTTACTCTTCCTGGTGCAGTCACCATCCCAAAAATAACATAAAAAGGCTAGATATACAGTATATTAACTTCACTTTTTGTTGCATGCATTGCATCAAATGAAGAACTTTTCTTTCCCTCAGCCGGCACAAGGAATGATATGGAAAGCTGGTTAGACACACATGGACTTCATCCGTCCCTCTCCTGTTGTTACAACCAACATCTCAGAATGAATGGGCTGCAGTGGTTGGCATTCATGGAGGGTATCTGCAGAAGAGATGCACAGTGGAGGATTTCCAGCATGGCTAGCACAGTCTTTACACCACACTCATTTTATGATAAGGGAGATCTACGGCTTGAGATTGGTCCCAGGGCAGACCAGTAGACACTAGCCATAAAAAATACACAAGGCTGTAAAAGAATGGAAATGTGTGTGCATGTGTGTGTGTGTGTGCGTAAGAGGCAGGGAGAATGAATTTGTGTTGTGTGTGTGTGTGTGTGTGTGTGTGTGTGTGTGTGTGTGTATATGTATGTACGTAAAAGAACAAGCCTGAGGAGGCCAAAACAATCAACCAGTATCAGCACTTTATGGTGGCAAATACTATATCACCGTGACAACAAAGGCAGTAAAGTGCTCTATGTCGCTGTAAAACATTGTGTGATTCTGCAGTGAGATGATCGTTAGCACAGCTGGTTAATTGCCTGACCACTCCTCTCCTGACACACACACACACACGCACACACGCACACACTCACCGACCTTACACACCCTACACAAATTTATGTAGCAATGTGTGTGTGTGTGTGTGTGTGTGTGTGGATGCACAGAGACTCAGGGATGCACAGCAACAAACATACAAGTACTGCACACATTCACAAACTATTCCCCAAAGAAGCCATAAAGATGTATGATGGATGAAGGGGGAGGCTGTGCAGTATAATCAGTCAGGGAGACGCAGCAGCATTCAGATGCTGCTTGTTCTTCCAAGACAAATTCATCACAATGCAATTAGTTTTCAAGACTCTCTTTATTACTTTACTGATGCAGCCCCACATGCACTGTACCTGTAGTGCTTGTCAATATAAATTAAAGAAGAAACATCCGCGTGTTCTGCAGAAGTGTTGAAACATGAACGTAAAAAAGCTGAAGATTTATGTCGCGCTTCCTCATTAATGTTTTAAAGCTGCACTAGTTCAAACATTTTAAGGATCAATTATTGTTAATTAATATTTTTATGGATCAAATGACAACACTCTTAAATCTGAGGAGTTGATCGTGCTCAAGAAAAATGCAACTATTAGTCTTAAATTATGGTTACTTTAGATGTACATGTTAAGTTTACTCACATTTTGTTGTATTTACTACATTTTGTGAAGTTGTTCTAGTGAAATTAGTATTCATAATGTGAAAGGTGTCATTTGTATCGTCAATGTCACTGAATATTATCAACTGACTGCAGCTCTCTTCAACTACGGAGCTTTACAGAGTCCTTTAACTCATCTTGACTTTCTGGCAACTCTTTTGGATCCCTCTTTCCACTTCCATCGACCCCGTTTGCAGTCACATCAGATAGCCGTTTCCAGCAAATACAGCTTTGATAAACCCACTGAACACTACCTGCACAGCACCAAACAGCAGACAGACAAAGTTAGCAACTAGCTTGTAAACACAGTGGAGCATGCAGCTAAAGAGACAGATATTTCCCTCAGGAGATGGTGGAGATCAAAACAAGAGCTAAAAGGAGACGGAATAAGCGGACTTACATTCCCCGTTGGCCAGAAACACAACTGCAAATGAAAAGCTCATGTTGCTCTATGTCTGGTGGATGTGAAAATAGGCTTTATTTGACTTTATTTGACTATTTAACTATATATCTAAAATCTTTATGTCAGTGTTGTGTTTACAGCTGCCCTGAAGTGGTCAAATTGTGGATTAAGTTATGACTGTAGCGTTCAATTGACATCCCTTTGTGGTGAATTAACATTAGGTAAATGTATGTGATCTCATGATACTCCAATTATAGAGTGTGTACAGTAAGCCACCAATAAAGTCAAAAATGCAACACAACTTAATACTGTAAAAGTTAGAGTGGATGAAAAACAGGTTTACTGTACTGATGATGGCCTTTGATTGACAAGCTCCATTCACGTTTCTTTTGGTTTGCTGTGCGTGTTTTCATACATACTATATATTACGGGTCCCTAGTTTCATTCATTTCAACAGTGCCTCTCCTTGGCCAGTGCCCTCAATGATCCGTTCAGCCCTATGTGCTGAGAGAGAACGTCCAACATGGCTTACTACGGCATGTGACCGAACCCTAACACAACACGGACAAGCACATAGACAAACAAGGGAAAGTGCTTCCATATGCCTCTGCGTGTGGGCGTGTGCGAGCTCTGATGAAATCAACGCATTGGCAAACAGTGGAATGAGTGTCAGACTCATAAAAGGCATCTGTCAGATAACTTTCTACACAGTGCATGGTTTTCTCATATGAGGGAGAGGAAGGTATCCGTAGTATAAACAGCGCCAGTATCCTGTGACCTATAAATCAGACACAGTCCTGTGTTAACAGTGGCAACTGACTGAAAGGTGTGTGTGAAGGATCATTTAAATTAACTGTTGTAAAAATACAAAAAAATACAAAATCGCACTCGCACCCTGTCTGTCATCCATGACGTTACATTCTACTCGTGTCCTCTCCATCCAAGAACACATGGCCAATGAAATCATCCATGAGGTGTCATGTGAAAATTCAGCACATTTCATATGGAACAAACAACTAAGGTTTTATGGTAAGTTGTCTGAAATCTTTATATTTCAACTTCAAAACAGGTCAGTCTCTTTTCTTTGTCATACACTCCATTGGGTTTCTTTTTTCAGGCTTATAAGTAATGCCATGGCTCGCATCCCACTACCAATATTAACACTATTACTAAAGTTTTTTTTGTCTACAACTGGAACCCTTTTATACAAAAAATTGCTATGAATGTATATCTATATATATATATATTATATATGGTCACAGATTCATAAAGCTTTGTATTATAATACACCATTTGCAAAGACTTGACTTTTAAAGCTTATGTTTGTTTGTCTAATAGAGTTTAACAAGTTATTCATGTCTATCCTTTTTTAGCACTCATTAGGAAAATGACGTGTTCACCAGGAGTGGATTTATCGATATACTACATATCATAGATTCTCAAAGGGGTTTAAGATCAGTACCTGTGTTACTCCACTCATCCCCACTTTGAGCCATACTCACATCAACTCACTCATACCGTCACACAGAATAAAATATGGTAAATTGCAAACAAAGAGAAGTGGGTCACATGTCAGTATGTATTTGGTATCTTAACGTCCAGTTAAGCCAAAGGTAGACCTCCCAAAACATTTGTTCACATTCGACGCATTCTATGTCAGACTGAAACGATACAATCTTCCATTTTCCTTCTGTTTGTTGCTGCAGACGTTGTGTGTGTTGGTGTGTATGTAAGTGTGTGTATGTCTATGGGAAGTGTGTGTGTGCAACAGGCATGTGTGTGTGTGTATATGTGTCTGCCAGTTTATGGCCAGTCAGCACTAATACAGGCACTCAACGATAATGAGTAATGAAGGGGCATCAATAACAGCCATGAGCGACATATCTGACAGGACAGCTTTTAATAATGGCCACCGTCAGCAGAGACAGACAGACAGACAGACAGAGACAAAATATAAATTGATGCAAAGATGAAGAAAGAGATGAAGTGGTCAAGGAAGGGAGCAGACGAGAGGGTAGGAGAGTGTGGATACAGACAGACGGATAAGGATTAGTGAAGAGAAGAGGAGGAAGATGTAGGGTAACAAATGGAGACAGAGTTTGCTGGAGTGAACATAGGATGGAGGCATCAAGGGTTATCCATCCATCAGCTTCTCCATTATCATAGCCACTTATCCTGGGAAGGGTTGCTGGGGTTTGGAGCCTCTCCCAGAATGCTTTGGGTGAGAAGCTGGAAGGGGGGGTTACACGGAGAAAATGTCCGCGGGTCGGAATCAAACCCATGGGGCGCACGCTCCACCATGTGAGCCAAGCAGCTCTTCCTGATTGTTTGTGCCTGTTGTGAGGAAAGGGTCATTTCACAGGGTGATTTTTTTCCCTCTATATTTTTTGAACAAAACTACTTCCTGCATCACTTTTCCTTCGGCAGCTTCTCGTTTGCAGATCATTCAAAATATAGTTCTAAATTTTTGGAAACACTGGTACACTTATTTGAAATCGTATTAACTCTGATGTCTGTACGGTAGTTATGGAGATAGAGCCTGAAGTTGAAGCTTAGTTGCGCAACAGTTAGCCTGGCTCTGACCAAAGATGGGAAATTTCCTAAAATATCAAACTCTTTCTTTATAGAAGTTTTAATCTTTTGACCCCTTTATTTTCTCGCATCGCCAGCCGATCCTATGTTGCCTGCCGTCCTGCAGAGTCTTGGGTGCAATGAATTCACTGGTGGATTTCTTGTTACACAGCATCGCAATGAAATTAGACTGAAGCTGACATTTTGCTATCGTCAGCATGGAAGATGAAAAGACCCTCACTGGACAATCCTTCATCCTGATGCTTGTTTTTCATCCCAGTATCCTGGAACATTATACATTTGATCCAAGATTCCTTTGAAATCAATCTTAAAGTAGCAACTTCTTTCAGGCATCTACACCAAACTGTACTCATTGCCTCCTTCTCTTTTTTTGTTTCCCTCACTGGCAGTGTGCCTTGTCCCTTCTGTTGGCCATTTGATTGATTTAGAGTTTTATTTTGACGTACCTGTAATAGTCATTGAAACAGAGTTACTGTTCTGTGCTCTGTCCTCCTCTCTGTCTTGTCTTCAAATGCATGCATCACTCTCCTTCTCAGAACATATAAAATGTGTTATTGCATTACATATTGAGAATTAGATTGGCATTGATCAAGTGAAGATTCTGTGACACGTTGATAATTACGCTGTAAATATGGAAGGTATAGGCTCCAATTTTCTTTATGAACTGTAGTAAATGACTCAGCTTGATAGAAAGCGAAACCAAAAGCAATTAAGACCTTTTGCAGTTCTTCACTGAAATTGAATTGTGTAAAATACGACCCAGTCATTATTAGCTGGCTGCTGCGCCGTCGCCTGACACTGAGATTTATTTTTTTACAAATAATTGGGAAAACCAGAGGAAAATGGATTGCACCATTTTAATTAGGCTAGAGTTTTATTATTGTATTATGTGATGTGCTACGTAATAATAAAGAATACCCATGGCCAAGCAGGGATGAAGTATCTAATGAATGGTGTGTCTATTATTACCTTAATCTAACTGATTTCACACAATTCTGGTTGACAGGGAGATAATACAGTTGAAAAATAATATCCATGCTCTGTCTTTTTTCTCAGTGCTTCATGCTTTAAATAAAAGACCCAAGTGCCTCTGCAGCAATATTCATGTCTTTGGACATGAATATATATTTGATGCATGTTGTGTTTATGGGATTGTGTTAGGATGATAGATGAGCAGAGAAAGAAAGAAACAGATAGAGACAGACAGACAGACAGACAGAGAGGCAGGAACACAGACAGATAAAAGCTCCATCGTCCGTCTTACTTAAAATGTAAATGGTTGTGTTGGGATTGGTTAGGGCTTCACTGCTAACGAGGCACATTGGGGTGATAGATGGAGCTTTAATTCTGAAAAGGAATTGAACTACAGGCCTGGGAAACATTAGTTAAGCAGCATGACACTCTTCCCATCCATCTGTGCCTCACCACCCTCCCTTTCAGCTCTTCTTTCCATCTATTCTGCCACCTTGGTTTGCCATCAGTCAGACTCCATGTCCTGGTTCGACCATCTATTGTTTCCTCCCTCTTCTCGCTCCATCCGCCACTTTCTCATTTGAAAACTCCTCCATTTGACTATCATGCCTTCCTCCTCCTCTTCATTCCCTGTTCAATTATGCTAATCTTCCATTTAGAATAAATACATTTAGGTTCAGCCATGCAAGTGGCGTGACTGTGGTCCAGATGTGAATATCTCAATAACTACTGGCTCGATTGCTATTACGGTAAGTTTACAGTGGTGGAAAATAACTATGTACATTTAATCAAGTACTGTTCTTAAGTACCATGTTGAGGTATTTGTACTTTCCTTGAGTTTGTCTCTTTAATGCTACTTTATACTTCTACTCCACTATTTCAGAGAGAAACATTATACTTTTCATCCAGGATTTTACACACAAAACATATGATCAGTTAAAGATATTTTTAATAATGATATGACTTTAGTGTGAGGGTTACCCTGCGTCATTATTTCTTTCACCATTCCTTTCCTTTCCTTCGCCTCATCTCGCTTTCCTTCCCCTCCTCCCGCCTACGGCGTTCACCATTCATCACCCTGCGTCCTCAACGTTTCATTCTTCCTGTGTGCTTACCTTCTCTCCCTCTTCCCCTGCAACACATTATTCCTCACACCAGCCATCCGTCCAGCCGGTCTGAGCCCTCCCACTCCGACACTTTTTCATTCCTCTTTATCTCACCCTTACATCTCTCTCTCTCTCTCTCTCTCTCTCTCTCTCTCTCTCTCTCTCTCTCTCTCTCTCTCTCTCTCTCTCTCTTTCCGGAGAGTCCGCAGCGCCACACCCTGCCCTCCCTGCCTCTGTGCTACATATTCTTCCCATTTATCAAGTCTCCCGCCTTAATTTAGAACACCTGTCCCCTCACACGTGTCCCCCCTTTTACATCCCACCCTCACTGTGTTTCTATTCATCTTCTCCACTTTGACACTGTCAAGAAAACTGTCAATCCTGTTTGGTGGTTAAATTCTTCAACCTATGTTCTTTTCTTTTGTCTTTCCCTTCAGTCCTGGGATCCCAATATTTTTTTCTTTGCAGTCTAGTACTGCGTTATGAGCTCTTTATTTTTGATATTGCAGGTTTAAGTCAACAATCTGCTCCTCTCTGCTTATGGTCAATCCATCTTCCTCTCTTTCCCTCCCTCCCCTGAACCCACCCTCTCTCTCGCTCCCTCCATCCATCCGTCTACCACCCCTCCTCTCTTTGGTGTTACATATGAGCCAGTGGCGATGTAATGATTGGTTTAAACAGGTAGTCTGTATGCATGGAGCCTCACTAAAATAAACTAATGTGTGTTTGTGAGTAGCTACCCTTTGCTGTCCCTAGTGTGTGTGTGTGTGTGTGTGTGTGTGTGTGTGTGGTATGCGGCTGTGTGCTCTTTATCACATTATCAAGAACCAATATGATGAGTGTGTGTTTGGTGGTCTTATTGTCTTCTCAGGTGCTTTATCGGAAGTTTAAATCAGAGTTTATGGCTAACGGGGACACAGTGTGTGTCTGTGCGTTGATTTATTCTTTGACGTGACGTGACACATATTGTACGCAAATGTGAAAGTAAGGGTGTCTATGTGTGTGTTTAGCATCCTTTAGCAATCCGTCTGGGGTATAATCTGATTCCTTTTCCTTTTGAAACAGCGTGGTATAGCGCAGAGCATTAGACGTCATGAGCGTTAACCAATGGGCTTTTTAGCATGGGCAGTCAGGCAGGATTGCTGAAAATGATGTGATGACTTTACCGGCCTATAGCTTTTTCAGGCACACCCAGTAGTGCAGCATGAGGCGCGGAAAAATCAGTGGACATAAGCTGCTCATCAAAAGGTTTGTCCATAGTGCTGCTAGTGGTCAACAAACTCCACAGGGTTCCTTTAAGTGAGGAAAGAAGCAGTTGCTGCTTCCATCGTTGTAGATCAGACGGCAGCATCTGTTCACGTAGCCCGGCAGTCCGTGTACGTCACTACGTGGTTCGGTCACATAGCATTCCCAGTGTTATGTGTTGCATTTTGTATTGTTTTGAGGTTGTTCTAATTTGAACTCTTTTGCAAACTGTTGGCCTATGTGGTCATCCAATCAGGAGGCTTCCTGTCTCAATTATCTGACTACGGCCAAATAAAAATAAAACAATTTCTGTTTTTTTGCTTCTTGTTTACTGTTTGTTTAAGTGCCACATTGTGTCTGGTGTTTGAGTATGACATAAAAAGAGAGCGAAGAGAGAGATTAGACAAAAGATGATGACACATGCTTAAATCGACATTATGGACTTACTGGTTTTACGTCATGATGCCTGAGTACAGCAAAATCCACACGTGTTTCTAGAATGGATAATAAACTTATTCTCCTTCAGTAGAATGAAAGTTAATTCTCATGGATGGAAAGCCATGTGTTGGTCACACCACCAGCAAGCAACTTGCATGATTTCTTCATCTGATCTGACCCTGATCGCCTAAAGCAGCTCAGCAGCTTCACGACTCCGACACAGCAGCATGAGAAATGACACCCGAGACAGGAATACTGTCTGTGTCTTATGTAGGTTAAAGGGCACCTTCTCATCAGAGGACAGTCAGGCAGGGATCCAACACAATTCAGCCCGGTGATTACTGATTACTATAGAGATCTTCTACTGTGTGTGTGTGTGTGTGTGTGTAGTTGTGTTTACGTACAGTCGTGTGTCTATCGGTTAACTGAGTTTACAGTTTGAGGGGAGGAAGAAAAAAGTCAGAAAAAGACATGCAGGTCAAAACGATGACAAATAATCGGGGTCGAGTCTCAGCCCACTTTTATGTTACACACCCGAGATGAAACTGGCTTTTGTTGAGCTTGCTGGTAAAATAAATCAAGCACGAGTTCACTGTTATATGCTCATTTGTGTGAACCACCGCCTACACACGCCTACACACACACACACACACACACACACACACACACACACACACACACACACACACACACAGTCACAAAGAGTGAGTGAGAAAGAGTCAGGCTAAGAAAAGACCTTTGATATTTAACTTTCATCATTTGGGAAACATTCCGCACAAACCTAAAAAAAAAAGGAGAAGCGCTGTTTTTTTTTTAGCCAAATCTTGATTTATTCTTTTTTATGCTGCTTATTATCTGATGTATGCTGTACTGAGTGGACGTTAGGATTCATATTCACCTAAAATATGACAATAACATGAATGCATTTCCCTTACATCATGTATGTAAGCTGGCATACAGGACATCACTTACATCACACAACACATATCCTTTATGTGCAAAGATTAAAATCCACACGCTGTGCAGCAAACTAATCCAGACACGCTGCCTCACTTGTTCTGCTGTTGGTGTCACTGTTTGCTGTTTCACAGTGCCACCTAGAGGAAGAGGAAAGAATACCACCATTGAAGCTGTGTTGGAAGAGGCTGTAAATCTCACCCCTCCTCTGTTTAACCGATCAACACAGTGTTGGGTCTGTTTTCTTGCTTCAAAAGACACAAAGAGAAAGATTGGACTTTGCAACGCTGTCCCACTGCAAGTGTTTCTGGAAGGGGAGGAAGAAGATTGTAACGTGTTTGTGTGTGTGTGTGTGTGTGTGTGTGTGTGTGTGTGTGCTTGTATTGTCGATCACCTCCAGCTTTCCACAGTGGTCAAGGATGTGTGCAGCTATCGACCACCAGCATTATTCACAATCAACTGTCAGGTCATGACACACAGACGCATGCGCTGACACAAACATCGACACACAATAGACTTTGATAAACACATCTGCAAACACACACGCACACACACACACACACACACACACACACACACACACACACACACACACGCTCACACACACATTCATTATTCAACCCAGCGGTATCATAAATCAACGAGTAGAACAGTTTCCCCAGACTATACCCAATAAAATAACATTCAGCCAAAGTTTGTTCCGTTCCACATTATTAAAACTGAGTAATTCAAACTCTGTCCAGGACTTGAGTCATTATTCGCAATATTACGTCTGTGTTTCATTTCAGAATTAGTCTTGATCAAATGCTGTTTCTGTTTCTTTCATTATCTAGTTATATTGACATTAGAGCCCACTTGTCCAGAGAGACTAAAGATACAAAAAGATCTACGATACAGCACTGACTGCACACACACACACACACACACACACACACACACACACACACACACACACACACACACACACACATAATGAGGACAGAAACACAAAGCATCAGAATGGAGATGTCCATCAGGGCATTCTGTGCGTTGCCTCAGTGTGTATTAGTGCGATATTGGCTATTTCCTGTTGTGTTGGCAAGTCATTTTACAGGCGGGCAGAGGCACAGATGGCTTGGTCACCTCTTGGTGATGGTCTGTGACTGGCCTGATTGCTGTGTGGTCTCTGTTTGTTTGTCTGCCTCTTTCTATTCCACTGCAAAAGTCCCTCGTTCACTCTCCATCAGTCTCCTTCCTCCGTGTCTCGGGTTCCCACTCGTCTCTGTTGCTCTATCTCTTGGTGCGTGAACGGGAAAAAAAAGGATGTGAAATATTTTCACAGTTATCTCATGTGGGGAATGTCGGGTCAACGGCTAGAGCGAGTGTGCCAAGCAGGAAGTCGAGGGAATAAGCCTTGCCTCGTTTTCAAGGTTCAAGGAAATGCAATTGTTCATAGATGAAAAAGAGCTGTCAGTCACAAAGGTTGAAATAACAATTTTAAGAAGCTTGTTGGCTCCCTGAGAGGCAGGATGAGACTCAGGAAACATTTCATATTCTATAATCAAACATATTACAAGATTTAGAGATATACTACTACTAAGAGGAAGACCCTTAATGTTTCATTGCACATTTCTACACTTTTAAAACTCTTGAGAGGAAGAGGGAAATTCTTCCTGCATGGTTAAGTAAATAAAATAGCTCACCTTTGTGCTCACAGGGTCAGTGGTGAGAACTGGGAGAAGAGAATCAGTAAATTGTTCATGTTGGAGCACCACACCCAGTACATGTCTGTGCATCGGCATATCCTCTCCCACTGAACAGTGGCGAGTGATTTACTCTGCTTCTAACATAATATCAGCAGTTACAGAGGAAACCTTAATTATTGCGAGATCTGCTCTGATGAAAGTACCACAGAGTTTCAATCAGAGTGATTATGTTCTGGGGGAAATGCTGGAACGAATGCGTGCTCATGTACGTATGTTTATGCACACGCAAAGAGACTGAAGACATTAAATGGCACATTACAGCTTGGTTTCAGCTCTTTCTCAATTGCATTAAATAATCATTAATTAATAACAAACAATCAAAATGGGGGGGAAAAAAACAGCCAGAATGAATACGAGTGTAACATACAGGGGTTGCTAATAGTGACAAACCCACAGATAATTAGCACAAACTGCAGTTCACTTGACTCAGTTATGGAGCATTTTAGCATCTTTTTTTTTACCTCATTTTCTTTTTACAGCACAGAACTTTACTGTTTTGATTCAATATTAATATTTGCTATTGCTGCTAATGTGCGATTGGTTCACCAAAAGAAATGCATGAGACTCATGTAGGGCCATAGTAAGAAGCTGATTTGGGTAAAAAGCGTTTACAGTGCCTTTAATACAGACATCATAAACCACTTGATGACCCACTTTAAGGCCCCACTGTGAGCATCTAGACAGTTAGGAAGGAAGGAAGGAAGGAAGGAAGGAAGGAAGGAAGGAAGGGAGGGAGGTTGTGTTGTCTGCTGTACCATCTGCCGATAGCCTTGGCAGAATGATGATTTGAAATATGAGCGCTCCACTTCCTCAACTTTGTGTCTCTCTAGTGTCAAATTCTTTCCAGCCACCTCTGTCTCTGATTTTTATCTTCATTTTATGAGTTCTCTTCCCATGTCTGTCTGCCGTTCAGCTTCACACCTTTCCATTCTCTCACACAACACACGCACACACACACGCACACACACACACACACACACACACACATCTACCTATCATCTCGGACAGCCAGTATGATGATCGTGTGTCATCCCCGAGCCAGCTTCCTTATTGATCACCAGATGTAATGATCAGGAGATGCAGATGATGGCGCCGCCCTCATTGATTACCAGTGACAGTTAAAAAGCATGGCATAATTCCCATCGATCGTCTGTGACAGTGCGTAAGAAATGGTGTCATCTACATTGATTAGCAATAAAAATATGTGGCAAAGATGTGTCATGGGTCCACAGCAGAAGAGCCCTCTCACACACACTTCTATTCATCATTTGAATGTGTGGGGGGGCACACGTGCAAACGCACGTTTGAAAGGAGCCCCGTGAAAACCCGCGAGGCTCAGCTTAAAAAATGAAAAAGCGTCAGTGGTGAATCGTACTGACATGCTGCAGAAATCAACTTACAGTCACTCTGTGTGGAAAAGAGAGCAGCGCTGAGGCTTTTCCCCCACTGCTATCTCTGTAGAGTAGAGTGGAGCAGACAAATGAGAGCTTGAGTTCTAGTCTCAACACTTAGAGAAACAAAAACATGATTTCTCCTCTTTTAACCTCACACGTCTGGAAATTGAACCTTGGCCGGCCCCCTCGGGGATTCATAGGGACTTTCTGAGAGTTTAGACGTATTGTCTCACCCTAAAAATACATAGTTAAACCTGAGTAAACATATTACTTTTATTTCCTTTAGCTGGCCGTAATTCACATTTCAACAGGGTTTCAACAGGGTCTCCAGTGTTGAAATATTATAGGAAATGTCCAAAATCCAATCAGTCTGAAATCATACTCTGACACAGAGGCAGAGCGGTCACTGCCACATGTGTCCATTGTTGACTGATTCCATATTGATTGGATACTAAAATAGTCAATGGAACTATTGGATGGAACTTGAGGGTCCCGACAATATCACTGCACCACCATGATTTAATGAGCTTCTGCTGAGACAAAAGAGGACATAACAATAGGTTAAAAAGTCTCAGCTCCACGCTCTATTTAACCATCTCTTCAGTAAAGGACAGGCTGAAGTCACTCTCTACCGCTCAGTTTGGTAACCTGGATGAGCACCGTGGTAGTTTACATCTCCTAAAACTGCTGAAGATCTTGAGCGCGCAGATCTACGGATGTCTACGTCATTATGAAGTAGTGTATTACATATAGAATATTGACACCATCAGCGTTTCGGCTGGTTTCCCTACAAGCCTTGCTTTCACTATGCAAATGTGTCTTACTCTGTAACGTAAACAACACATTGTATTATTAATTATTCCAAAAAGTACACAGTCTTGCTTTAATTTACCTTGCAAACTGATACAGAACTGTGGTTAATGGACACCTGCTAGCCACTAAGAAAAATATACGTACTTTCCAGAGCCAGATGATAAAAGATTTCATTTGCAAGAAATACAAATTTGCAGAGTGACTCAAATGAGCTGGGTGATGCAGGGGCAATATTTTCCTGATCTGAGAAACAGAATCAGGTACATACAGTTCTGTTCCCATTGTTTTATTGAGGAGCCGTGCTTCTTTTTGCCTCCAGTGGCAGACCTGAATGTTCAGTCATTAATGTTTACTTTAACTGAATCCATTTTGCTTTGTGAATCACACACTGTGCTATCCTGTACATTATTCCCCCCTCCTCTTTGTATTGTCCTCCAGCAAACCCCTCGCTTTGTTCCATCCATCCATTCTTCACTCACCTCTTCCTTGATGGGTGGGCTCGATGTCTTTTCCTCCTCTCTCCCCTACTTCCCCTATCGGTTTGATTTATACGTCCACGGTGTGTTCTTCCCCTGCCACCTTGATGAGTGCTCACCCACACATGCGCACACACACACACAAATAGATGGATGAGCTGGTGATGGCTAAACCAGCCAGACTTCACTGTGAATTATAATCACCTTCAATCTGTGTCTCTGAATCCCTGCCCAGTTCTTATGTTCATGGGTGTGTGTGCGCGCGCGAGTGTGTGTGTGTGTGTGTGTCAGGAAGCTCTGCTCTGCCTCACCAAGTCATGTGTGATTATCTTTCATGACTGTAAGTGATGGAGCAGTGAATAGTTTGTTCCCTGAAAGGCTGTATATGTGTGTGTGTGTGTGTGTGTGTGTGTGTGTGTGTGTGTCACTGCTCCTGCTTATTATTCTCTCGCTCCTCTGGTGTTTGACCCGCCTTTCTGTTCTGTTGAGGTTTCATGTGAGCTGGAATATAATTTTATTTCCATTGCTGTCACATTGTCATTGGTGTGTGTGTGTGTGTGTGTGTGTGTGTGTGTGTGTGTGTGTGTGTGTGTGTGTGAATAATGGGTGGTCTAGCAGTCACTGAGGTAGTATGAGAGGATGCACTCTGGAAATATAAATCTCAGAGAGAAAGAGAGAGAGAGCGTTTGAGGGAATATATCTAAAGTTCTCAATGGAAACGTACTCTTCCGCACAAAAGAAAAATGCTTTCAAGCACAACTAACCCCAAACAAAGGCCTTAAAAATTATAATCCAGTGAGAAAAATGTGAAAGGGAAGCCAAAGCCCTCCATTGTGGAAACAGTGTGAGCGATGTGAATAATAGAGTTAGACTTGTCCCTGAACTGTGAGTCAAAGACGTTCAGGCTCCAGGTAACAATGACATGAGAGACCATGACTGTTAGAGCTGTGGTGTATTACCACTGAGGTTATGTGTCATCCCCCCAACACTAGAGGACACTAAAATAACACAAATCCTCCATGAATGGATTAGCATATTGATGGCATCTTTGAAAAAAATAGACTTGTTACACCTTCTAAACTGAAACTTAATTTCAAGTTCTCCTTTACTAGTATTTGTCCTGATTCATAACTGCAGTAAACAGCACTGACGGGGAGACAGTTTTATGAAAATCCTGCAAAAATGGATGAAAGAACCTCCAACCTACTGTCCATATATTCAATACTCTACATCTCCATACGTGTATTTTCCTTCTACTCATACGGCATGTAACAGATGACAGCCGGACTCCATACCTTTCACTCACATCAAGTCTCATACTATTCCTTTTTCCATATAGCGTGTAACCTATAAACTGAAAATAAAATGATTGAAAGAAAGTCTGATTTGATCATGCGTTAATCGAAGACGTGAACGAAGTAAGATTATAACTGAATCGTTGTGTTATGTTGATGCTAGTTTAGTTTGTTTGGGGTCATGCACTAAGGCAGTCAATCTAAATGTGAGAATCTGATACGATGACAAAACAAGTATTCTCATACATGTTGGTAACGATGCACTATGAAATGTCCTCCAGCTGCGTGACACAGCTAAAGAAAGAAGGAAGTTGTGAAATGTGTCTGGATGTGTGAAGCCGGTGGCGTGGATGAGAAAGAGTGTGCTGTATGAAATGGGACAACATTGCCCCCTGCTGCTATAAAGAGGGATGACACCATCACCACGACACTCAAAACGGCTTTTGTTTTCTAATCTAGACTTATCAAAATGAAAAAGAGCTGCAGCTGTTTGAGCATATGCATAGAGGACCCCAGGCTTTGATTATCAAGTTTATTAGCTATATATGTCATTAGTGAGTACTAATGATCAGTCAGAAGGACTACAGGTCCACAATAGGATAGAGACTTGACCAGTATATCCTTACAAACAACAACCTTGCATCGTTGACAGTTTCACTGTCTCACACAAAGACCCCTGTGGTAAGAAACACAGATATGACAGTGCTGAAAATCATCATAGCGACCCCAGAAACAGCAGCGTTAGGGAGGGTTCCGCTGTTGAAGGTCTTGTCGTGAACATGCGAGATGATGGAGAGAGCTCCTGCGTAGGCCTCCTCGCAGGCCGGCTGGATCTGCTCTTCTGGCAGCAAGTGGCCGAACTCACCTGACGGATCATTAAGTGACGCCAACATGTTACGAAATAAAAGCATTAGGTTTGACTGATGGCTGCGTAGGGTACACATCGCCGACGTCCAGCTCACCTTTGTCTCTCAGCTCAAAGGTGTAGGAGAACGGGATGCCAACGAGGCGGGCCCAGTCGCGGCTTGAGCCTGAGTTTGGATCTGGAGGTGAAAGAGGCATTTGCAATATAAATCACAACCTGTGGTCTCACTGTGTACTTCTTTTTTTAAATTTAGGCTGCTAAGGATAAGAACATCAGAGTGACTCCTCAAAGTGAGTGCAGATCAGATAATATGTAAATAACAGCTGTTCAGTGGAGGAAAGAACAGGTCAGCTGAGTCTTACAGAGGATTTGTGGAGATGTTCCTACAGTGTAGCCCATTCCATGCAGCTTCTTCATCTCTGCTGCTGCTGCCTCACCGACTGAAACCTGCACAGTAAGCAAACACTTAGAATATACAAGTTTGTTTTTGTAAACCGTGTATACTATCTACTAAAGACAATCTTACCAGGTCATAGGAGGTAAAAAATAAAGTGATAATGCTAAGCTAACGATGTCAACTGAAGAGTTAGCAGTGCTGCCGGTCTCTGTTCTCAGAAGCTCTGTATCTTTTCTGGTTCTAGAAAGGTCCACTGCTTACGTCTCTGTAATGCAAAGCAAACACACACACACACACACACACTCACCAGTTCTTCATAGTTGGGTGCAGAGATCTCAGGGTGGCCATATGGCAAGAGCAAAAGTTGCCCAGCAGAGTGGATGGTGAGGAAACACAGAGTCTGGTTAATCATCCTACCTATAGATACAGACGGAATAAACACGTGGTCGATATCAACATGACATTACAGCATGACATTCTTAAAGGTACAGCTCCTGAGTGAATGTAAAGAGAAGCACAGCCTCCCCAGTAATGATGTCACACAAGATTATGTTCAGCTCACAGACAATCACTTTTATATATAATCTTTAAGTTAAATGATATATCATGTCATTATTTTATTAATTAGTTATATTAATAATTTACTAAATATGTGTTCATATAAATGATCACATGAATAATAAAAATAAATCAATAAACAAATAACAAAAAACAACAACATAATAATAATAATAATAATAATAATAATAATAATAATAATACACCTCATAATTAAAAACAATGACAGTAATGTATTATTACAGTGTTTTGAATGTAATTTCAATGATTGATAGATAGTTACCAACAAAGTCCATCACAGCTGCAGCCTCTGGCTCTGACCCTGCTGATTTCCCACAGTAGGTGTTTGCACAACCGTCAAACGACACTCCAACCGCTGAGGACAGAAACAACATGAAGTTCATCGACTCCAAACCTGTGGCTGTTTTTACAAGGCACTGCCAGGTTTTTGTTTTCTCATGTCAAAAATAATTAGAAAACGTGAATTCGTAGAGAACGGCTTGTGAAAGCCAACACTTTAAGTGTCAGAGGGCTTGAGCCGTGTCATGTGGACTGACACTATAATATTTAGTTGTTATTCCAGTTTCACAGAAAAGAGTAGATTTCATGTCAGTAGCAATTGACTTGAATTGGGAGCATGCGTTGTTTGTCATAACAGCCTGACATGACATCATACAGGACTGGAAATAACATTTTGGCCCATCAACTGTAAAATGTTTTGGATTTAAACATTTTTTTAACTATTTTAAAACCGGCACATCCTGTTGGCCATGTTTCTATTTGGGTTTATGACATGTTTTGTACGACCAATAGGTCAGAAATGTGTTTTTCAGTCACTACTAGCTGGAAGGCTAACTCGTCATGTTGGGATTCTTAAAAGCATACAACTCACTGCCCCAGTTGGCATTAAAATTCCTGTTGAGGTCAACACCATAACAGCTACTGCCTGGAGGAGGGGTCGAACGAGACTTCCTCCACAGACGATTCTACGCGGAAACGACAGAGGTACACATGTAAACGCAGACGCACTTAGTTTGTTAGTCGGATTGTGCGTGGTTAATGAAAATGTGAAAGCACTCAGGCACAGTCACATGTCTTACACAAAACAATCGTACGTCATTCAGTCACAACACCTACGACGTTTTAAGTGAAACAACAATGTGAACGAGAATCATAAAAGCAGAGAAGCACTCACGCTGTCATTGGCCCAGGTGAATACGTATCCGTCCACATTGATCACAGGAGTAACGTAGACGTCAAGGTTCTGCAGCATCTGCTCCAGCTTCTCGTTGGTTTTATACGAGTGCACAATCTGAACAAACACTCACACGTCAGAATGTGCTGTGCTAGCTGGGGTAAATGTGTGCATCATTGACAGTTATGACTGTAATAAGGGCACAAACCTCTTTGACAAACCACTGGCAGAAGGCAGGAGCGATCCACTCTCGAGCATGGATACCACAGTCCACCCATATAACCTTCTTCCCTCTGCCCTCTGGGTTTTCTAGTCCCAACTGGAGACACACAACATGACCCGTTTCAGGTGAATGGGTGACTTAAAGGGCCACTGTGTCGTATATTCATGGGATATTCATGGGATCTATTGGCAGAAATTGAATATAATATTCATGGTTTTGTTTTCATTAGTGTACAATGACCTGAAACTAAGAATCATTGTGTTTTCGGTCCTCTTCATGGAGTCGGCCACGTGCTACAGTAGCCCAGAATGGACAAACCACACACTGGCTCTAGAGAGAGCCGGTCGCGTTTTTATGTTACCTAAAGGCCACCGTAGTTCTCCGACATGCTTGTAAAAGTGCTGAATCGTGAGCCGCAAAATGTGCAAAACTGTGGTACATTTGCTTGTCTCAATTATAAAGCGTGAGCAAGTCACTTTGTGTTGGAGCATTTGGGCTGAGGTGCATGAATATTGATGACTAATGTTAATGTGGATTCAGCAGAGTTCCCACGTGTCCACTAGTGTCATAGTGACTGTGTCGAATACCTTCAGCAGGGTGATGTTTCTCCCTTCATAAGTGTGTCCGTAGACAGCAGAGGAGACCAGCTCTGGGTTCCCTCGCTCCACATCTTCCATCCACCTGTATATCTGTATTGCAATTTAATCAGTGTGATCATTAATCAAATACTGGTATTTATAGTTTTCTTGGGCCAATGTCAATCTGTAATCTATTAATCAGAAGGGAACAGACTGGTGTGTGAGACAATAAACAGTGATATATAGTAATAATAAAATATCCTGTCTAATTATTTATTAACTCTGACCTCATCCATGGGGTGATATTTGGTGTAGTCATAACTCTGTGTTGATTCCAAAGCCTCTACTAAACTGTAAATTAAAGAGATAGATAGAAAAGCATTATGAATGTTTATTTGCATTGATTAAAGAAAGTGGGTGAGACCTATAGGCATTAAACAGACAATGTCAGCTGTAAATATATAAATACAGTGACCCCACAAATACATTCTAATCAAATCAACATAACAAAAAGATGAATGCTATTAATTCAGCAAGTAGAACGATTTGCAATAGAAGTTGATCTGAATTTGGGGTAGTGTCACTTTAGATTCATACATGCCTGAATTTACAAACAACACTAAACAAAGCTGCTAAGCTTGAACTCTTTTTTTCTTAAAATCAACACCAGCAGCACAGCTCACCTGTCAGAAGCTTCTGAAGCAATGCTTAAAATCATCAGGAACAAGCCGAGTGTCCGTGTGGGTTTCTCCATGTTGCTCGGTCTCACTTGGACTTCACCTCACTCGGTGGCGTTGCTGCTCCTCTCACTGTTCTACTTGCTCCCGCAGCACTAACTAAGACCGCTGTCTGTCTCTTCTGGTAGCAGTTTATCAGCCAGGTGACCTTGGATCTCAAAACATTTTTACAGGCTCACACAGAGAGGTAAATACACGAGGGATCATAGCAGAGAAAATGAATAATCAGTTATGTATTAACATTTATGAAGTGTAACGACCCTCCTCCTATCATGCACTGGGTGCCCGCGTTGTGTTTCCTGTGTTGCAGGTGGTGATTGGAGGCACGTGAGCCGGATGAGCAGCACCTGTGCCGGTGTGGCTGGGGGCCTTACAAATACCCTGTTCAGGTGGCAGCGAGGGGTTGGAGGGAAGATCGCTGTTGACTGGCTCACGACCGTTGGTGCTGTCGTGGCGTGCCTGCTGGGAAACATTGTACTACCTGTGTTTGGGAGACAAATAAATTGTTTCTTTTTGGCTGCTAGCTCGTTGTCTCCCTGTTTTTGTTTCAGTCTATGAGCCAGGCTGTGTCACTAAAATTATACAACAGCTGACACCACAAGGTAGTAGGCCGACTGCTCTCTTCTTTATACGTGTTGATCTTACCCAAACATTCATCGTGCTTCTCCAGAAACGTTTGAACATGACTGTTTACAGAGCAGGCAGAACACGATAGCACAAGTCCAGACCTAAACTACAGCTTGTGCACTGACCTTGTGTTTTGCAGCGATAGAGCTAGAAAGCTATGCCTCTCCTGCTGCATTCTGCACCATCAGGAGTTGCTGAATAAATGTGCCATTCATCCCTGAGCTGTCCTGTGTGTGTGTGTGTGTGTGTGTGTGTGTGTGTGTGTGTGTGTGTGTGTGTGCGTTGTTTTTGTTGTCCCTGTTTGGACTCACGTGGATAGTGTAATTGACAGACGGCTCTCATTCAGGCCAGGCTGGGCTCAGGGGAAGGAGGACGGACACAGCAAGTTCAAATATCGCCTGGATTTCTAGTCTTCGACACTTGCAAATGAGGACATTTCAGGTTGGACATCTTTTGATTTTGCGAGGATTCTAGAGGAATCCTGTGGGACGAGACGTGGTTGTTTTCGGATTTCTATCAGGGAGCATATATATTTTGACTGTTGCAAACTTTTGGAAAAGGCCAATGGGAGCCAAGTTCACCATCTGCTGCTGTCAGTACTATCTGAAACACAACAGCGAGGAGAAGAATGCTATTTTGCGGTGAGACGGAACACCTGACAGACATGATCAAAACCCCAAAGCTCTGCCTTTAATCTTCATTTATTTGAATGAACTAGAACCTTTTGAACCAGCTATTCTCCTTCCTTCTCTCCAGTATGCGCACCACCACAGCTTCCAGACAGCCAGTGTTATCCAGTGAGTCCAGCGACAGCAACGCAGAAGAGGAGAGCCTCTTTGGCCCCCGGCCTTCGAGGAGGCGCACTGTG